>NC_134687.1:416955533-417307406 GCF_050947455.1 Rhinoderma darwinii | reverse complement strand
AGCGCTATATACAAGGGGCTCTATGGCAATATCTACAGGGGGCTGTATGGCATTATCTACAAGGGGGAGGTGGGGGGGCTATCTACAAGTGGGGTGTGACACTGTCTATAGGCGGGGCAGTATAGCACTGTCTACAGGGGGGCTGTATGGCACATTCTACAGGGGGCACTATCTATAAGGGGGGCTGCTTGTGTCACCTGGGGGAGGGCCCAGTCAAGAGTTTGCTATGGGGCCCAGTCTTTCCTAGTTACGCCCTAGTTGTTTCCGTAACTACTATTCAGTTCTATGGGACTTAAGAAAACAGCGTAGCTCAGCGAGTTACGCTGTTTCTGTAACTCGACCATGTACGCTGTTTTCGGAGCTACCAAGTTCTGGAAACTTTAGGGGACCCCGTTCTAGAGAGAGGTGCAGGTCCCAGAGGTGGAACCCGCATCAATCTGACATTTATGACTTATCCTGAGGATATGCCATTAATGTCCTTCATGGGAAAACCCTATAAATGCTGCGGTCGCTATTGACTAAGGCATTTAACTAGATAAACGGCCAGGAACAGTGCCATCGCTGTTCCTGGCCGTTAGAGCAGTATGTCAGCTGTAAAACACAGCTAACAAAGGCAGTGTATGGAGTGGGCTCAGCGTGTGAGTACGCTCTGCTCCAAATATCATCCCCTCCACGCACCATGATGTGACAGCACGTCATGGGTCGGGAAGGGGTTAAGTAAGAAGCGGTCAGGGGGCCCGGCGCTGCCGGTTTCCTTGACTGCCGACTATAGAAGGCAGGGACTTTTTAGCAAGGTTTATTCTTGCTAAAAACTGCATCTTATAGTCCAAAAAATATGGTAAGTTGATGGTTGGTTTAGTGTTGTATATTACAGTGGTTTTGTATTAATACTTTAACTGTATGCCAGCAAGGCACTGCTTGGAGGGAAATTACTGTATCCAAGTATCTGACAGACATGTTGGGCAGACTAGCTGAGAGGCCATTTGTTCCTCTTCGCTTTGCCAACAGTCGCCGTCTCCTGATGCTGGCTGTCTTATTGTGGAGATATTGTCCCGATCCACTTTTTCCTTTGAAGCACAGTAATATGTTGTTGCGATTCTGTGCTTCTTAGCGATAAAGGGAGGGGAGTTGTATTACAGCCTTCTCAAATCAGAACTTCCAGCGTAGTTCCCCACTACTGTTTCCGTGGGGTCACAGAAAAATGTAGTGGGAGAGGGGCTTTTCTATTCTCTCTACCATTGGATTGTAATAAGTGATAAGTGGTCTTGTTATCTAGTAGTAGATGACTAACTCAGCAGTTGGACTTGCTAATAATTTAGGATGTGCTCAGTAAGGAAACATGCCTCTAACAAATAAGTTTTTTGCACTGGTGACATTCGCCCCTCTACTTCTCCGGTAGGTGCTGGCTTCTTCTTCAGAGGGAAGAAGGGTGGTGGTCTTAGGCCGTGCATCGATTACCGAAACTTGAATAAGGTCACTGTAAGGAACCAATATCCCCTTCCTCTGATTCCTGATCTCTTCAATCAGGTTCAGGGGGCCCAATGGTTCTCTAAGTTTGATCTTCGGGGGGCTTATAACCTTATCCGAATCAGAGAAGGGGATGGAGTGGAAGACTGCGTTTAACACGCCCGAAGGTCATTTCGAATACCTCGTCATGCCCTTTGGGTTGTGTAATGCTCCTGCGGTCTTCCAGAATTTCATAAATGAGATTTTAAGAGACTACCAGGGGGTATTTCTTGTGGTGTACCTTGATGATATACTTGTGTTTTCCAAGGACTGGTCTTCTCACATTGAGCATGTCAGGAAGGTGCTCCAGGCCCTTCGGGAAAACAAACTCTTTGCTAAAACCGAGAAATGTGTGTTTGGGGTGCAGGAGATACCATTTTTGGGTCAAACCCTCACTCCTTACGAATTTCGCATGGACCCTGCCAAGGTTCAGGCTGTGGCTGAATGGGTCCAACCTGCCTCCCTGAAGGCTTTACAGTGCTTCCTGGGGTTTGCTAATCATTATAGGAGATTTATTGCTAACTTCTCGGTCATCGCTAAGCCTCTTACAGACCTTACTCGCAAAGGTGCCGATCTCCTCCACTGGCCTCCGGAGGTGGTCCAGGCTTTTGAGTTCCTTAAGAGGTGCTTTAGCTCTGCCCCAGTGCTGATTCAGCCTAACCAGATGGAGCCATACATCGTGGAGGTTGACGCCTCCGAGGTGGGAGTGGGTGCTGTCTTGTCCCAGGGTACTAGGTCTCTCACCCATCTCCGTCCCTGTGCCTACTTCTCCAGTAAGTTCTCCCCCACTGAGAGTAACTATGACGTTGGCAACCGCAAACTCTTAGCCATTAAATTGGCATTTGAAGAGTGGCGTCACTTCCTGGAGGGGGCTATGCACCAGGTAACGATCCTTACCGACCACAAGAATCTGGTTTTCCTAGAATCTGCCTGGAGGCTAAACCCGAGAAAAGCTCGATGGACGTTCTGTGGCGGAACGGGTGACGGTTACAGGCATTGTACCCAAATAAAGGTTAAGCCTGCCGCAAACCGTCGCACTCCCGCCATCCGGGTGCCATAGCTTAGATGGCGCCCGGTGCTAGATGGGGATATGTCCCCTCAAACTGCATTACGTTATCTTTGATAACCAGTTGATTTATATTATATTGTATTCAGTGCTGCTTCACTGTCCTCCCCTCTAGGGTTAATCTTATACTGTAGGAGAGTGAGTCACAGGCTGCAAGCGGGAACTTGTTTGAATGTAAATAAGAAAAAGGAGGGGGCAAGAGCAGAAAGCACATGGCCTGATTCCTGAGGGAGGGGTGAGTGAGGGAGATAGTGGTGCTGTGTGAGATCTCAGCTAGTTCCTGTCCAGGAGAGGATGAGATAGCAGTGTGAGCTGCAGGCAGGGGCTATCTACCTCAGAGATGGTACCTGACCTAGGGACAGTAATAGAGGGCAAGTACTGGAGTCCCATCTAACTAAGGAGGATCTGGAGACACCCCAAAGGATGAACGGTACAGTGGAGAGACCCCATAGTGAGGTAGCCTGTCACATCCAGCCCAGAGTGGAGAAGCAGCGGTGCCTTGTTTCTGTGTGTGTCTGTCCCTGTTAATAAACGCGCCTCTGTGGCTTGTCCCCTGTTAATCTGTCGCCTGAATCTATCGCCCACATTCTCTAGGAGTAAACCGATCCCCACTGACCTGGTTTCGCCACAGTTTTTTACTAGATTCAACTTTGTGGTCACCTATAGGGCTGGGTCTAAAAATATTAAAGCTGATGCACTGTCGCGTAGCTTCATGGCCCGCCCTCCTTCGGAGGAAGATCCTGCTTGTGTTTTTCCCCCGAATATAATCATTTCCTCTGTTGATTCTGACTTAGTCACCGAAATTGCGGCTGAACAAGGTTCAGCTCCCGGGAACCTTCCTGAGAACAAGCTGTTTGTTCCCCTACTATTCCGGCTAAGGGTACTCAGGGAAAATCATGACTCTGCACTATCTAGGCATCCAGGCATCCTGGGTACCAAGCACCTCATTGCCAGAAACCATTGGTGGCCTGGGTTGCCTAAAGACGTTAAGGCCTACGTAGCCGCTTGTGAAATTTGTGCTAGGTCCAAGACTCCCAGGTCCCAACCGGCGGGCTTACTATGTTCTTTGCCCATTCCCCAGAGAACTTGGACCCATATCTCCATGGATTTTATCACCGATCTGCCTCCATCCCAAGGCAAGTCAGTGGTGTGGGTTGTAGTAGACCGCTTCAGTAAGATGTGCCACTTTGTGCCCCTCAAGAAACTACCCAATGCCAAGATGTTAGCTACCTTCTTCCTCAAACACATCCTGCATCTCCATGGGGTTCCTGTCAATATTGTTTCTGACAGAGGGGTACAATTTGTTTCATTGTTTTGGAGAGCTTTCTGTAAGAAGTTGGAGATTGATCTGTCCTTCTCCTCGGCCTTCCATCCTGAAACTAATGGCCAAACTGAGAGGACTAATCAATCTCTAGAACAATATTTAAGGTGTTTTATCTCTGACTGCAAAGATGATTGGGTCTCCTTCATTCCTCTCGCCGAATTTTCCCTCAATAACCGGGTCAGTAACTCGTCAGGGGTCTCCCCCTTCTTCTGTCATTTTGGATTTAATCCACGGTTCTCCTCCGTTTCCCTTGGTGTTTCTAACAATCCCGAGGTAGATGTCGTTCATCGGGAACTGTGCACAGTCTGGGCCCAGGTTCAGAAGAACCTTGAGGCGTCCCAGAGCATACAAAAGACTCAGGCAGATAGAAGACGTCTGCTAAACCCTTGTTTGTGGTCGGGGATCTGGTGTGGCTGTCTTAAAAAAATTTGCGCCTTAAAGTTCCGTCCAAAAAATGTGCTCCCCGGTATATAGGACCGTACAAGGTCATTGAGGTCCTTAACCCTGTCTCCTTCCGGCTGGAGTTACCCCCGTCTTTTCAAATACACAACGTGTTCCATGCCTCTCTCCTGAAACGCTGCTCCCTGTCCTTGGCTACCTCGAGGAGACCTCCTGTCCTTGTTCTCACCCCTGAAGGGGTGAAATTTGAGGTGGCCAAGATTGTGGACAGCAGGATGGTCCAAGGCTCCCTCCAGTACCTGGTCCATTGGAGAGGATACCCGCCAGGGATTTTCACGCTGGGTTATTGCTCAGGAAGTTCCACCTTCGGTTCCCCAACAAGCCAGGTCCACCTAGGAATGGTCTAGTGGCCCCTCATAAAAGGGAGGGTACTGTAAAGGATTTGCCTGACACAGCTTCTGTATCGACGCCCGTGGTTAATCAGCCTGCATCTGTTCCAAGGTCTGCTAGAGTGAATCGATCTGCTACCACTCAGGCTGGTAGGCTGAGGAGTGGGAGAGCCTACCGCAGCCTAGCCAGACGGTTCTAGCTCCCGCCCTTGGTCTACTTATACCTTCATTTGATGCTTGTCCTTTGCCTGTGATTCTCCTGTTTCCTGGCTCTGCTGTTTCTGCTGTTACCATTGACCTCTGCTTTATATTGACCCTGGCTTGACTGACTATTGTCCTGCTCTGCATTTGTTACCTGGTACACTGCTGGTTTGACTCGACTTGTACACTACTCTGTTGCTCGCGGTGTTCCAGTGGGCAACTGCCCTACTTCCCTTGCTTCTGTGTACCCTGTCTTGTTTTGTCTGTCGTGCACATATTGAGCGTAGGGACCGTCGCCCAGTTGTACACCGTCGCCTAGGACGGGCTGTACAAGTATGCAGGGACTGAGTGGCGGGTAGATTAGGGCTCACCTGTCTGTCTCCCTATCCTGACATTACAATTGTTCTGAAAAGAGTGGTGGACTTTGGGTCTAAAACGCCTGAGATACTGACAGTTATTATTGGGGATTTTAATAATGTTGTGGATTCCACTCTTCATAGGTGCAGAGTGGATCAACAGCCAGTGAGACCAGCAGTGACGCCTTTTGGGGTGTTGCTTGGAGAGGTGGCCTTGCTAGATATCTGCAGAACCCGACACCCATCTGAGAAACAATACTCATACTGCTCCTCCACATATGCCTCTCTTTCTAGAATTGACATGGCATGGGCAATTCTATTCTCCTACCACTAGTACAGGATGTGACGTATCTGCCAAGGTCCCTCTCTGCCCATTCACCTCTGAAGGTAGTGTTGTCTCTTACAGACAGGTTCAGTGGGGGATCTGCTTTGTGGAAACTGAATCCCTTCTGGCTGTCACATAAGGGGATAGTGGCAGATACTCTAAAAAGCCTATTTGAATATTTTGAATTTAATGAAGGGACAGCGTCTATTCATACGGTTTGGAAAGAAATGAAGGTGTCTGTTAGAGGCAGCCTTATCAAATCTATTAGCGTAGTTAGGACTAGAACAAAGGAGTTCGATTCAGCATTGCATCTTGAAATGAGGGAGGCGGAGGCTACATATATCTTGAATCTTACACAGGATACTCAGGCTAGGCTGAAACGGGCTCAGGAAAGTTTGAAACCTCATTTGCTCAAAATGGCTGACAGAAAAAGGCAATTTTGCTAAACTGCGTTATTTGAGGTAGGAGAGAAAGTGGGACACGTGCAGGGGCGTAGCTAGGGGGGCAGGCGGGGCATATGCCCCAGGCGCAACTAAGAAGGAAGGTGAGGGGCACCAGGGCCCCACCATCTATGACGGCGGCCTACTGCTTCTCTGAGAGCACTGAAACCAGTCGCCACCAACCCCTCTTGCACTATAAGCGATGAATGGCCGGGTGCTTTCGTGCCCGGCCATTCAGCGCCTTTCAATGACTCAAGCGGCGTGATTACTTCTTTGCGCCGCTTGCATTGTTGAAAGGCGCTGATTGACAGGGCAAGCCATAGTGCCCTACAATTAGCGCCTTTTAGAGATGCAAGTGGCACAATGATGTCATAGTGCCACTTGCGTCGTTCAACCCCAGCAGACCTGCTCAGAAGAGAGCAGGTCTGCATTGCCACCAGACAGCGCGGGAATGGGATTAATGTGGGTATGTAAAGTTTTTTATTTTTATCCTAATAAAAATGTGTGACATTATCTACAGGGGGGCTTTATCTACAGGCACTATATACGTGAGGCACTATATACAGGAGTGGGTTATATACAGGGGTGGGCTATATGTGGGGCACTATAGGGGGAGCTATATGTGAGGCACTATATACAGGGGTGGGCTATATGTGGAGCATTATAGGGGGAGCTATATGTTGGGCACTATATACAGGGGTGGGCTATATGTGGGGCACTATAGGGGGAGCTATATGTGAGGCACTATATACAGGGGTGGGCTATATGTGGAGCATTATAGGGGGAGCTATATGTTGGGCACTATATACAGGGGTGGGCTATATGTGAGGCAATATATACAGGGGTGGGCTAAATGTGAAGCACAATTTATAGGAGGAGATATATGTAGGTCATTATCTACAGGGCTGGGCTATATGTGGATCACTATTTACAGGGGGGCAATATGTGGGGCACTATCTCCAGGGGGGGGCTACATGGGGGGCACTATTTTCAGATTGTGCTATATGTGGGGCACTATATACAGGGTGGCTATATGTGGGACACTATCTACAGGGGGCTTATGTAGGGCACTATCTACAGGGGGCTCTATGGGGGCACTATCTACAGGGGGCACGGTGTGTGTGTGTGTGTGTGTGTGTGTGTGTGTGTGTGTGTGTGTGTGTGTGTGTGTGGGACACAGTGTAATATTATATTTAGGGGTACAGTGTCTGGCACCATTAGAACTTTATCTTTGTTTATAGGTGCAGAAATGTTTGAAAAGTGAGAAGCTGAAGACATCTGAGTTGCAAACTGTAGAAGTGGGCTGTGGCCGGGAGAAGTCGTCACAGAGGTCTGGCCCGGATCGACAAGAAAGGATAAAATGAACAACTAGAATCTGAGATCGTCACCTGTGAGTCACTTAATGTAAATGTTTATTCTGCCTCTAATAATTACTGTAGACACTGTATGATCTGCAGCGAGATGATGGTGGTATGATTTTTTTTTTTGTGAAACAGCATCTCCCAGCATATCCTTACCATTGTTTGGGCCATGCTGCGAGCTGTATACAGTTTAGTGCAAACCTATACGTCAGGGGCTGCATTAAATTGAGCTGTACTTGTTCTGGTGCTTTAAATTTGTACTGAGCTTGTTTCTGGTGCTGTATTTATGTACTGATCTTGGTTCTGGTGCTGTATTTATTCACTGACCTTGTTCTGGTGCTGTATATATGTATTGAGCTTTGTTCTGGTGCTGTATATATGTACTGAGCTTAGTTCTGGTACTGTATATATGTATTGAGCTTTGTTCTGGTTCTGTATATATGCACTGAGCATGGTTCTGGTGCTGTATATATATTGAGCTTGGTTCTGTCGTTGTATTTATGTATAAGTTTTGTTCTGGTGCTGTATATATTTACTGAGCTTGATTCTGGTGCTCTATATATGATATGTACTAAGCTTGGTTCTGGTGTTGTATATAGAACTATATTGCTTGTAAAATATACAAATGCTTTTATGCTCGAGTTACATTAAAAAAAAATTTGAAAAAAAATTACAACTCATTGATTGGTAGAGAAAACAAACATGGTGAGGGGGAAGGAGATGTCGGGAAAGAAGTTCGGGGGGGAGGGGCGCCAAACTGAATCTTTGCCCCGGCTGCTGGACAACCTAGCTACACCTCTGGACACATGTCGTCAATGATATCGAAGGCTCAACAGGGCCAATTCTGTATTAGTTCACTTAAACGCTCTGATAGAACTCTGGTATATGATACTTTGAGTATTCTGAAGGTATTAGAACAATTTTACTCCTCTTTGTACACATCCAAGGCGTCTGTAACTAGTGAAGAGATCGAAACATTTCTAGTGAAGGCCAACCTACCTAAGATATCAGATGAGGATAACTCCCGATTAGATGCCCCTTTGTCCCTGGCAGAACTGGAAGATGCAGTAAAATACATGGCTAATGAAAAAGCCCCAGGGGTAGATGGCCTACCCACAGAAATATATAAGCAGTATGGGGACATTTTGTTACCTAAGCTACTAGAGGTTTTCGAACAATCTTTGGCAAGAGCAACATTACCGCCTTCTATGAGAGAAGCGGTCATAGTGGTATTATCTAAAGAGGGAAAGAATCCCCAGCTTCCTGAGTCTTACTGCCCAATATCTCTGTTATCAATGGAAGTCCTGGCTAAGGCACTATTTAATAGATTAAACAAGGTCATAACGAAGGTTGTATACTTCGACCAGTCGGGATTTATGCCTGAAAAGTCCACCTCTCTTAATATTCGTCGCTTATTTCTCAGTCTACAGGTTCCATCTGATAATGTGGGACATAGGATCAGCTCATATTTTAGGGATCTCATTTGGAAGAGGGGACATCCGCGACTACATTTGGAAATCCTACAAAGGACTAAGGTGGACGGAGGACTCGCTCTACCAAATCCTTGGTTATATTATTTAGGGGACGAGAAGGTTGAAGGGGTGACAGCGGCTCTTCTGACGTCATTGTCTGGTGGGGGTAAGTTGCTGTTGGCCTTGGAGAGGGGGGGGATTTGGTTCAAGACAGTCGAATTTCCCGAGAGTGTGGCTGGTTCAAGAGTTATGGGACAAACTTAAACAAGGAATATAACTGATTATACAGAGTTCACACACCTGTGGCATAACCACTCATTGGTGGAATTTGAAAAACTGGATGGAGTTACATATTGGCAGTCTCAGGGGTTAGAGAGGATGGGACAATTACTAGATGATGATTCATTTAAATCCTTTCAACAGATACAGGTTGAGTTTCATGCCACATGACACAATTTTTACAGGTATTTGCAATTGCGACGCGCCTATGAGGCTCAGGTCAAAAGGAAGCCTTTGATGATACAAAAGGATGCTATGTTACAATATATTGCTCCAATGGGATATACGAAGGGTCTAATTTCGGGTCTTTACAGAATAATATTAGATAAATACTTGGAAACATTCCCTTTAGTTAGGATGCATAAGTGGGATGGGATATTTCAAGCATCACAGCGGATCAATGGAATGACATTCTAGAGGCCGTCCCTGATACTTTGGGGGATGGGGCAAGACACCACAGTTGCTATATCGTATTGATGTACGGGCGGATGCAAGGTGTCCAAGGTGTGGACAGGAAACCGCTGATGTGATGCATATGCTATGGAGTTGCGTGCAGTTACGTGCATACTGGTCAGATGTTCTGGGAATCATAGCTGAAGTGTACTCCATAACTGTACCTAGTGACCCTAAGACTTGTATTTTAGGTTATGTTGAAGAACTTTCAATGGACACACTAGGTAAAACGGCGGTGGGACGTCTCCTTTATGTAGCGAGGAAATTATGGGTTGAGGGGTTTGAATGTATTTTATTTTATGGTATGTTTTGATTTTTGAAAATTTCAATAAAAATTATCTGATTGAAAAAAGTTAAATCATTATATGTACCCCTAAATGATGCCAGCCATAACTTATCCCCAGAAAACAAACCCTCATATGGCTACATCGACAGAAAAACTGCTTTTAATGTCCAAAAGTACTAAAACATTAAAAAAATGATTCATATAGGTTGGCCCTGAAGAGTCTAATACGGTGTTGTGAGGAGGCACCATAGGGCATCACATGGAGTGCTAACGGCTCTGTAGTAAAATGCCATAAGGGACATAAAATAAATACAAAATCAATAATAAAAACAAAAATATAAGAGTAGCAGAAAACAATATAACAGGAGTGAAATAGAATAAAATAAGTATCTCTACAGCAACATTCTTTTTTTCAATGCACTGAAGAAAGAAATACATTTACTTTGCAGGTTTACATGAACGATCACAATATGAACAGTTTGGAAAAAAGAATAATTTTTAACCTGTGTTCCCAGGGAATTAATATTAATCATAATTGTCTTGTTTTGGCGGTTTATCTTTTGGGGGAAAAAAATATTTACCTTTTTACATATAAGATTTTGCTTGATTTAACTGCTAAAGCCAATTGTCACTCAGCTACTATAACAACGGAGTCATACAGTGGGTGCAAGATATTTTATTTTTTTAGTCTATGATGACATCTGTGCTTATCAGTGGGATGTCAAGTGTATGTAATGCCAATAAATTAACAAAAAACATAATGCAGCATAATAATGATTCAGATATTTTATAAAATTAAGAGCTGAATTTCAACATTTCTGTAAGCTCTACTACAGAGTTGAATAGACTCCATGTGCCACGTCAGATGCCATATGTGGGAGATATTTTTCCCCAGAAACCACTATGAGCCTCGGTGTATAATCTGAGGCATACGGAAATACTGAAAAGCCTCATGCTATCGCTGCCCTATTACACCTCTATACAACACAAAACCGTAGTATGGCCACGTACATGTGGCTTAAAGTAAATGTCCACCCCTGAATCTCATTTTGTTTTTACGTTAAACATTCTGTGCTGGTTATTTCTTAATATATCTTTATAGCAGTCATACCTCTGTTTTTATGATACAAAGCACCAAATCTCCTGCATAGACATAAATTTAAAACATAACTTGCTATCTGCCTACAGCCACCACTAGGAGAAGTTTAGCATAATTGCATACTCTTATACAGAACATTGAATTCAATGATAAGTCAGTATGGAGTTAGCTCCCAAACCCCCTCCATTGGTAACTGTGGGCAGCCAACATGCTACCTTTAAATCCATGTCTATGCAGGATATTCTATATCCGAAAAATTGAGCTCTGACCGACATAAAAATATATTTAAAAATTAATCGACACAGAATTTTGTAGCTGAAAACAGCAGGATGATAAAAGGCTGAGATTCCATTTAAGGTTCAGAATTTTTTAAAACATAACATTTTGTTTAAAATCTCTCGAACTTCTTTATTCCTTAAACAGTATATCATCGGGTTGAGTAAGGGGGTTATTACTGTGTAGATGACAGATACCAGTTTGTTGTAATTAACAGACCTGGCCCTATTTGGCCTAGCATACATAAACAGGGTGGCTGTATAGAATGTAACAACTACTACCAAATGAGATGTACAAGTCGAAAAGGCCTTTTGCCTCCCACTGGAGGTTGGGATAGAAATAACAGTGTTTAGAATACAGCTGTAAGATACAAACGTTAGCAGTAATGGTACCAAAAGTATCAATAAGGCAAGTGCAAAATCGACAAGTTCAGCCAACTTCATATTTGTACAGGCAAGATTGAGTATAGGTGATATATCACAGTAGAAGTGATTTATGACATCTGAATTACAAAAAGTGACACGGGAAATGTAATAAACTTTAATTAATGATATAAGAAAGCCAGTGAACCATGATCCTAATGCCAGGAGGGCACAGAAATTTGAGTTCATGATGGTAACATAACGGAAGGGATTGCAGATTGCTACATAACGATCAAAAGCCATAACAGTCAGCAAAACACACTCAGTGCACACCAAGGCAATGAAGAAGTAGAGCTGTAACATACAACCAGTGAGGGAAATTTCTCTACTTTCAACTGCAAATATGGATAGTAGTTTTGGCACAGTGACCGTAACATACCATGTTTCTAAAAAGGAAAGGTGCCCTAGGAAATAGTACATTGGCTTGTGCAACTTGGAATTAGTGCAGATTAAAATTATGATGAGCAGGTTTTCCATAATGGTTAATAGATAAATAAATAAAAAAATCAAGAAGAGCAAAATTTGAACAGGCCGAGAAGTGGGGAATCCTAAAAGGACAAATGTGCTAATGCTTTTGGTTTCATTGGAATTGTATTCCATGTTCCAAGTCAACTGCTGTCAATAAAAAAGCAGCAATTAGATGAAGGTTGTAGACGCTTCTAAACGCTTAGAATTGTATCGTCTACGGTTGCAATTAGGGGGGGAGCGAATAAATTTGCCTGTTTTTCCATGTCGTCTGATAAAATATAATGAGAGAACGAATTTGCCTATTATTCTCATCAATTCTCTAAAAGCTAATCTGAAACCTAGTAAATCCTAATGGTAATCAAATTAGGCAAATTGGGAAATGCAAATCAGGTAAAACATTTGCTCACCTCTATTTGCAATGTTTGGTGACTAGAATATTTCCTGTTTGGATGACTAAATATTGTCAAGAGACCAGTGAGAAATTAAACTGTCACAGGGCCTGCAGAGGTATTAACCCGTCAACCCCTAAACAGGGATCTGGGCTTCACTGCTGGGGACCCCCACATCTCTATCCCCACAGTAGTCTCCCTTAGCAAGGGCCGACGTTAACAGGCATAGTACAAAATAAGCACGCAGAATGCAAGGTCAGGTATAGCAAAAGTCTAGGCAGGCGGCAGACGGCACTCACGATTGGTAGAGCAAAAGGTCAGGGGAGCCGACAGTGGTTCTTCACAGGACACAAGCAAGAGGTCAGGGCAGGCAGCAGGCAAGGATAGTCATAAGTACAAGCTGAGGTCAATCACAGGAAATCCAACAAAGTATAAAGCAGGGTATCACTAGACTTACTAGGATGAAGCTAACTGCTCAGGCATTGTAGCATTGTGGGCGGAACCTTTTATAGCTTGGGAAACCTGGGTGGAATATGGGTGCGCACTGGCACTTTCAGAGGAGAAGGGTCAGTGTGCTGCAGTGGAGAAGGCAGGAGGTGAGAGGCAGTGGTGTGGGAGGCTGCAAGAAGCAAAAACCCAATGGGAGGAGTAGTGCCAACAAGGAGACAGAAGGTACCGGAAATGGTAGGTATACGGTGGAGTGCAGTGGTGGCAGCCATACAATTATCTTCTAAGATTGCCCTTCAATTCTTCAAAATAACACCAGAGCCATCCTTATCCTTATCTATTAATTATCTATACATTTTGATGAAATGGATTCGACATAACAATAATAATATAGACAAATATTAATCTGCAGCATATACTAAATAAAGTTTAATGTAGATAAATGTAAAGTTATGCATCTGGGTACCAACAACCTGCATGCATCATATGTCCTAGGGGGAGCTACACTGGGGGAGTCACTTGCTGAGAAGGATCTGGGTGTACTTGTAAATCATAAACTAAATAACAGCATGCAGTGTCAATCAGCTGCTTCAAAGGCCAGCAAGATATTGTTGTGTATTAAAAGAGGCATGGACTCGCGGGACAGGGATGTAATATTACCACTTTACAAAGCATTAGTGAGGCTTCATCTAGAATATGCAGTTCAGTTCTGGGCTCCAGTTCATAGAAAGGATGCCCTGGAGTTGGAAAAAATACAAAGAAGAGCAACGAAGCTAATAAGGGGCATGGAGAATCTAAGTTATGAGGAAAGATTAAAAGAATTAAACCTATTTAGCCTTGAAAAAAGATGACTAAGGGGGGACATGATTAACTTAGATAAATATATTAATGGCATATATAAAAAATATGGTGAAATCCTGTTCCATGTAAAACCCCCTCAAAAAACAAGGGGGTACGCCCTCCGTCTGGAGAAAAAAAGGTTCAACCTGCAGAGGCGACAAGCTTTCTTTACTGTGAGAATTGTGAATCTATGGAATAGTCTACCGCAGGAGCTGGTCACAGCAGGGACAGTAGATGGCTTTAAAAAAGGCTTAGATCATTTCCTAAAACAAAAAAATATTAGCTCCTATGTGTAGAAATTTTTACCTTCCCTTTTCCCATCCCTTGGTTGGTTGAACTTGATGGACATGTGTCTATTTTCAACCATACTATGTAACTAACTAAATACTATAAATAGTATCAGAATATTTAAAGCACCTGCTAACAAATTTAGGCCAATGGGTTATCACAAAATGCTGATGAATAGCAGAGGTATAGTCTATAGTGAGTTTATTTGTAGTCTGTTACCATGGAGACATGTAGGTCTAAAACACAAAAATATAGAAAATTCTTAAATAAAACTTTTGCAAAGTTGCTTCATTTTTAATTTCAGATGCATTGGAATAAGAAAACAAATTAGGTGTGAAGGTGGGGAAGAGGGGATAAATGAACTTACAATGCTCTAACCAATGTTATGCCCCTACGCTCATCGATTTACAAACAGCGCAGTACTATTACATTCAACCAACCTTCTGTCAATGCAGTTTCAGGGATAACTATATCCCCAAAGCAGTATGACACTCATTCTAGAGAGGGGTTCCAAACATATCTGACATGTCTCAGCAGTGTGTCAGAAGGTAGTATAATATAGAGCTTTAGTAAAGAGTCACATCATTTTATTCCAACTTGCATACATCTGCTACAAGCTTGTTGTAAGCCTCATATATACTAAGGAGAACGAGTCGTAAGCAAACCAGTCAGGGTAAATAGTAAGATTATAGAGTGGAAGGATGTAACAAACCAAAAAAGTCCTCAGCATTATCTTGCCCTATAGCAGAAGGTATTTGGATGTATATTCTTGTGAATTCATGCAACCTTTATGTTCTGTTTTTTATCCAGTCCATTTCTATTCTATGTTAAACAAAAAAAATGAATAAAGGAAAATGAATAGTGAACTCTGAAATGCTAGTGTGTATTTTAAATATTATAATCGGTTAAAAAAATTAATAAAGGAAAATGAATAGTGAACTCTCAAATCCTAGTGGGAATTTTAAATCTTGCAATTGGTTAAAAAATAAATAAAACAAAAATGATATTACCAAAAATTGAATTTAAAGTTTAGCTAAACGTTTGACAAACTTCTGACATGTCATAGTGACATGTCAGAAGTTTGGATTGGTGGGGGTCGGAGCACTGAGATCTCCACCAATCTCTAGAACGAAGCAGCTGAAGCATTCGTGTGAGCACTCATCCGCTTCGTGTCTGTTCGTCTTTTTCCGGAAATAAATGTATCGGTGTACGGACTCAATAGAAAGTCTATGAACCCGTACACCGATACATCGGCTTTCCGGAAAAAGACGAACAGACACGAAGCGGTTGAGTGCTCACACGAGTGCTTTAGGTTGTTGTTGTTGTTGTTGTTGTTGTTGTTTTAGTTTTTGTTTTACCATACTCCTCTAGGACGAATTGCACAGTCAATGCAAAAATCGTTTATGCCATTTTGTGAGATACAAGAACTACAGTTATTCATCAATATTATCACATTAAGGAAAAGGTTCAGACACAGAGTATGGACCACCAATACTGTGTCTGAACCTTTTCCTTAATGTGATAATATTGATGAATAATGTACTACCTGACAGGAATTATCTGAGAATGAAGATTCACCTCTTTAGGATAAACACCAGGCTTGAAGTCAACGTACAGCATATGTGGTGTGAAATTCTCCTGTTATATATATATATACACACACACACACACACACACACACACACACACACACACATCTAACATGCCCACAGGCTTTTATTTGCCAGATGTATGCCAAAAGAGTGTCCATACATTTGGGGCATATATTTGCTGAAACGTTTCAAACATAATCCCCAAACGTGATGTGAACCCTGAATCTGAGACATACAAAGCAAAACATTCACTGTTAAATTACTTAATCTTAGCTCTAACATCTAGAAAGAAAATGTACCTGTTACCTTTATTTTCGTGGTGTAGCCAAGAAATTTCACAATTTAACTAAACAACAAAGATAAAGGCGCACATTATATTAAAATTTCCACTTTGTAAAATAACAGGAAATCAAAGGAGGAGACCAGGAATAGTCATGCGAACATCAACCACACAAGTATTTATTCCAATTTGTTCTAGAACAGTGATAGCATCAGGTTCGTGGCTATTGGCTGAAAGTTAAGCTTTTCAAAGTTAGTCTCAGCTCCTGTGGGATAAAATTCAGACAGCTAACAAATAACAATGCAAACATTTCAAGTTGAAAAATAAAAATGTACATTGAAATCGGTACATATGTATGAATGGCTACAACTGTCTTAGGACATATTCATAAATATGTTGCACTTTAGGGGGACTGCATACTATTGAGGTATGACCCCTAATGACTTTTTACTTTCTGCAATAGTATATACTGCCAAATCCTAAATTATTGGCACCCTTCATAGAATTCAACTAAAGTCAATGTATTTCATAAACCACACATGCGATATTTCACATTGAAACAAAGGGGGATGTTTATATTTTCACACATTTTTTTAAACTTAGGTTCCAAAAATATTGGCCCCCCCCCTATTTAATATTTAGTGGAGCCTCCACTATTGAAAATAACAGCTTGTTATTTTTGGGTTGTCATAACAGGTTTTTAATGAATACTGAGAGAGAAGTGGACATGTGGACTTGGCCATGGTGTGTGTAATCATATATAAGGAGGTGAAAGAGGCAGTGCTTATTTCAAGCACTGCTTTGGGCATCAAGTCATGTTGTCCTAAGAAGTACAAACATATATTGTTTAACCCCTTCCCGCCCTGCAACATACTATTAAGTTGCCAGAACCAAGTATTTCCTGCGAGCTGACGTAATTGTACATCACAGTAATGGCTCTTGTGCCTGCGCCGACACTTGCAAAAACCCTCGCGGCAGTCGACACCCTACTCTGATGGTTGAGATGGGAGATAATGCTAATCGCGTCCATTAATCCCTTAGGTGCCACAGTCAATGCTGACCGCAGTATCTAGTTGTTGATGTCTGTGATTGACTCGACCCTTGAAGAATATTCAATTTCTTTACCTTAAAGGGGTTTTCCGAGTTAAAATGTGTATGTGTTAATGCTTGTAGCTTATGAATGTAAATACATTTCTAATGTACTTACATTTTCCAAATTGGCCCCGTTTCCAGATGCTGCCGTGGGGTACTTCACAGGTGATGTCACTCTCTGGCCACTGTGTTGATCTTCTTCTGGGTATACGACACGTCACTAGTGACGTGCCATGTATGGGCTGTTCTGTTGTACAGCCAGTAACGTGCATGCGAGGTCCCTGCTGTTCTGTCGAGAACAGCAGGGACCGCGCATGCGCGTTACTGGCTGTACAACGCACATGCGCGGTCCCTGCTGTTCTGTCGAGAACAGCAGGGACCGCGCATGTGCGTTACTGGCTGTGCAACAGAACAGCCCATACATGGCATGTCCTTAGTGATGTGTCGTATACTCAGAAGAAAATTGAAGATCAACTGTCACGTCCATGGCCGCAGGTCGTCAGGCTCACTCACCTCCTGATGGCCGCAGCCATGGGTCAGCGAGCACTGGCCCTAGTCTCCTCCTCAGGAGACACCAGCGCTTACTTCCGCTTACCTTGGCCGGGTCCCATAGGGTGTGCGCGCACGCTCGTGCCCGCTCTTAAAGGGCTAGAGTACGCACCGGAGTTAAATGTAAAAATTAGCCCATGAGTACCCTGAACTATAAGAAGGGCCCAGCCCCTTCCTCCCATGCCTGAGCGTTGTTGTTGTACCCTAAGTTTGTCTAGCGAATGGTCTCTTTGTGTTTTCCAGTTCCCATTGTTCCCCGTTCCTGTACCTGTATCCTGTGTCCCGAGCTACCTTGTCAAGTGCCGTGCTGGACTGTAGTCGTGCTGTGCTGTATTCCACGCCTGTTCTGCTACACCACGCCTGACGTCTGCCTGCTGCCTAAGTCTCAGCCGAGCCTGTCATTGCTACTGTCCGAGCTGCCACAGGTACACTATATGAACTATAGACTGTGACCTGCGTTCTATTGGCCTGCTGCCATACCATCAAGGCGGTACGGCCCAGTGGGTCCAAGCACCCAACGTGACAGTATGCTCAGGCCACGGATCCCGCTATTCGATCCAAGACCAAGATGACGTCACAAGAGATGCGGATGGATATGCTGGACCTCCTCGACAGGACTAACTTCTCCATGCCTTGAACATTCTCGCATGAAGGCAGGAGGTACAAGCTGCCGTTCCTCTTACTACACCTCCTGACAGTGTCAATCCACAGATTACACCTCCTGGCAGTGTGGATCATCATTTTCTTTGCCACTTCCTGACCGCTATGATGGAGACGCAGGGACCTGTCGTGGATTTTTAAACCAATGCTCCTACCCTTCTGAAGAAGTTTCTGTCCCGCTCTGGCCCCAAGAAGAGGGGGGGTAAAAGGGGGGATACTGTCATGTCTATGGCCGCGGGCTGTCAGGCTCACTCACCTCCTGACGGCCGCAGACATGGGTCTGCGAGCGGTGGCCCCAGTCTCCTCCTCAGGAGACACCAGCACTCACTTCCGCTTACTTCCACCGGGTCCCGTAGGGTGCGCGCGCATGCTCGTGCCCACTCTTAAAGGGCCATCGGAGTTAAATGTCAAAATTAGCCCATGAGTACCTTGGACTATAAGAAGGGCCCAGCCCCTTCCTCCCATGCCTGAGCATTGTTGTCGTACCCTAAGTTTGTCTAGCAAATGGTCTCCTAGTGTTTTCCAGTTCCCAGTGTTCCCCGTTCCTGTACCTGTATCCTGTATCCCGTGCTACCTGGTCAAGTGCCGTGCTGAACTGTAGTCGTGCTGTGCTGTATTCCACGCCTGTCCTGCTACGCCACGCCTGACGTCTGCCTGCTGCCTTAGTCCCAGCCGAGCCTGTCATTGCTACTGTCCGTGCTGCCACAGGTACACTATATGAACTATAAACTGTGACCTGCGTCCTGTTGGCCAGCTGCCATACCGTTAAGGGTCACCCAACGTGACATATACACAGCGGACAGAGTGACGTCACCTATCAAGTACCCCACGGCAGCATCTGGAAACAGGGCCAATTTGGAAAATGTAAACACATTACAAATGTATTTATATTTATAAACATTAACACACACATTTTAACTCGGGGAAAAAACCCTTTAAGAAGCTCTTGGTTTGCTTTTGCAATATATTTTGAGTCATTATTTGGTCTGAGAAGCGCTGTCCTATAAATTTTGCATCATTTGCTGAATATGAGTAGAAAGTCTTGCTCTATACACTTCAGAATTCATCCTGTTTTTTCTATCTGCAATCACACCATCAATAACACCAGTGACCCAGTTCCATTGGAGGCCTTATATGCCCCTGTCATAACACTGCCTCCACCATGTTTGACGTGATGATGTGGATTATGAGCCCTTCCTTTCCTTTTTCATACTATTCACTTTCCATCATTCTGGTAAAAGTTTATCTTGGTTTTTTTAGATGTTTTTTAGCAAAGTCTGTTCTGGCCATTCTGTACTTGAGTGTTACCAGTGGTTTGCATCTTAAAATAAAACCTCTGTATTTACATTCATAAAGGCGTCTCTTGATAGTAGACTTTGACAATGATAAGCCTACCTTCCCAAGAAGGTTCTTGACTCGGCTAGAGGTTGTAAAGGGGTTTTTCCTTTACCAAGGAAAGAATTCTTCAATAATTCCCTTTAGTTGCATAGTTACAATGTTAGTACAGTTGAAAAAAGACATATGCCAAACAAGTTCAGCCAAGTTGTCTTCTGAAGTCTTCCAGGCCTTTTAGCGTTGCTGACCTTACCAGTGCATTCCTCCTTTATGGGAATGTACAAAATTTTTGACTTGGCCACTCCTACAGTTTCTTCTATTTCTTTGATTTGTCACGAATTTCTAAAAAGTTTCTGATTTTAGTGAATCCAAAACTTTTGGGATTTGTCCCGCACAAATCGCTCAAAATGGCAGCCACCATTTTACAGTTCAGAAGAAGACAAAAAGACAAATAAGAAGGATCACATGTCCTCAGGTGGCGGGTGGCAGACTTCCCCATAATGCCTTGCAAGCTGCCCTCCCTCTAGCACAGCCAATCATGAGGGGTATAGAAAAAAGGGAAGATGCAAGGTTTCTGCTGCTCAATGCAGCCATTGTGAAGCAATAATATACAAGTGTTCTCACATATTTATACAGCCCACAAATAGGTTGAGTTATAAATTGATATTAACATATCATCTACACAAATCTTAATGAAATACAGTGTTAATTACAAAATCGTTATACAAAGTGTCAATATGACTGTTACAATCATGATACAGTGCTACAAGTGTTTAGATGTATTATACATGTTATAGATTCTATACAATATCTGAATTAACAATTGAATAGATACAAATATAAACAAAGGCATCATCACATTGTGCAAAATGGCAGCACTCACCCACATGGTAGACCAAAAAACGCCAGACAGCATGGTAACTATCCACATAACATGCCGGAACTCAGCGTCTGGTATTGGCTATTGCACATGTCTCAAACCCAGCGCAGTCATCTGACCAACTCTCAGGTCATATGAACCTCTATTGAGCTATAGACCTATTCCCTATCACTAGCATCCATAGTAACCATTAAATACAGGTAAGCATAACTGTGTCGATAGATCACAACACCCAGCGCATACACCCTCAAAATAATGAGTGATCAGTGCCATCTTAAGGTGGGGCAGCACATCTATAATGGAAGGAAAGACAAAATAAAGGGATACTACGTAGCAAAAAGAACACTGCAAGTCAGGGCTAAAAACATGAACAAAGCTAGATACAGTGACCCTAAAGTCCACCAAAGTATCAGATAATGTCCATCAAAAAATAAGTTGGGAAAAAAGGCATGATGTTTATATCAGGGGTGCAAATGAGCGCAATCCAAGGCAAAGGTAAGTCCATCAATATAAATATTAAAAGGTGATTACCAACCAAAGGTCATATAGTGTAAGGGCCCTAGAGCTCAAACAACCAGTCCACACATGAAGTGGTCCACTTGGTGACATCATTAACCCCTTCCTGCCGCAGCCACTTTTGGACCAAATGACAGAACCCCATTTTTAAAATCTGACATTTGTCAGTTTATCTGGTAATAACTTTGGAATGCTTTCCCCAATCCAAGCGATTCTGAGATTGTTTTCTCACTAAACATTGGATGTTAGTGGTAAAATTTGGTCGATACATTCAGTATTTAATTGTGAAAAACACCAAAAATTAGGGAAAAATTGCAAAAATTTGCATTTTATACATTTTAATTAATCTGCTTGTAAGGCAGTATTTAGAAAGTTTCCTAACCCCTTAGGCGTTTCACAAGAATTAAAGCAAATTGGAGGTGAAATGTACAAATTTCATTTTTTTTTTGCAGAAAATCAGATTTTATCCATTTTTTTCTGTAACACAGAAGGTTTTAGCAGAGAAACGCAACTCAATATTTATTGCCCAGATTATGCAGTTTTTATAAATATCCCACATGTGGCCCTAGTGTGCTAATGTACTGAAGCACAGGCCTCAGAAGCGGAGGAGCACCTAGAGGATTTTGGGGCCTTCTTTTTATTAGATTATATTTTAGGCACCATGTCAGGTTTGAAGAAGTCTTGAGGTACCAAAAAAAGGAAACACTCCAAAAGTGACCCCATTTTGGAAACTACACCCCTCAAGAAATGAATCTAGGTGTGTAGTGAGCATTTTGATCCCACCAGTGTTTCATAGATTTTCTCAGAATTGGGACGTGAAAATTAAAAATATTTTTTTTCCAATGAAACACAGCGTTTTTTAATTTCCACAAGGACGAAAGGAGAAAAAGCACTCCTACATTTGTAAAGCAATTTCTCTTGAGTACAACAATACCCCATATGTGGTCATAAATGGCTGTGTGGACACACGGCAGACCTCAGAAGGGAAGGAGCGCCAATTGGCTTTTGTAGCTCAAATTTAGCAGGAATGGTTTGCGGAGGCCATGTCGTATTTGCAAAGCCCTTGAGGGGACAAAATAGTGGAAACCGCCCAAAAAGTAACTCCATTTTGGAAACTACACCCCTCAAGGCAATTATTTAGGGGAATACTGAGCATTTTGACCCCACAGTTTTTTTGCCGAAATTATTGAAAGGAGACCGTGAAAATTAACATCTACATTTTTTCTATAAAATGTAGGTTTAGCTAATTTTTTTTTAATTTCCACAAGAACTAAAGTACAAAAAGCACCCCAACATTTGGCGAGCAGTTTCTCTAGAGTACAACAATATCCCATATGTGGTCATAAATGGCTGTTTGGGCACATGGCAGTGCTCAAAAGAGAAGGCGTGCCATTTGACTTTTGGAGCTCAAATGTTGCTGGAATGGTTTGTGGAGGCCATGTCGCATCTGCAAAAGCCCCTGAGGGGACAAAACAGTGGAAACCCCCCACAAGTGACCCCATTTGGGAAACAATACCCCTCAAGGAAATTATCTAGGGGTATAGTGAGTATTTTGACCCCACATGTTATTTGCAGAAATTATTGGAAATAGGCCGTGAAAATGAAAATCAACGTTTTTTTCAATAAAATGAGGTTTAGCTAATTTTTTTTCATTTCCACGAGAACTAAAGGACAAAAATCATCACAACATTTGTAGAGCAGTTTCTCCCAAGTTTCTCCCAAGTACAACAAAACCCAATATGTGGTTATAAACGGCTGTTTGGACACATGGCAGGGCTCAGAAGGGAAGTAGCGCCATTTGACTTTTGGAGCTCAAATTTTGCTGGAATGGTTTGTGGAGGCCATGTCGCATTTGCAAAGCCTCTGAGTGGACAAAACAGTGGAAACCCCCCACCAGTGACCCTATTTAGGAAACTATACCCCTCAAGGAAATTATCTAGGGGTATAGTGAGCATTTTGACCCTACAGGTTTTTTGCAGAAATTATTGGAAATAGGCCATGAAAATGAAAATCTAAATTTCTTTCAATAAAATGTAGGTTTAGCTAATTTTTTTTCATTTCCACAAGAACTAAAGGACCCCAACATTAGTAGAGCATTTTCTCTCGAGTAAAACAATATTCCATATGTGGTCATAAACGGCTGTTTGGGCATACGGCAGGGCTCAAAATAGAGAGTGCCACTTGACTCTTGGAGCTCAAATTTAGCTTGAATAGTTTGCGGAGGCCATGTCACATTTGCAAAGCCCCTGAGGGGACAAAACAGTGGAAACCCCCCACAAGCGACCCCATTTTGGAAACGACACCCCTCAAGGAAATTTTAACCCCACAGGTTTTTTTCAGAAATTATTGGAAGTAGGCCATGAATATTAAAATCTCCTTTTTTTTCAATAAAATGTAGGTTTAGCTAATTTTTTTAGGGGTTTTAAGAATTAATCTAGGGGTGTTGTGTCCATTTTTGACCCCACAGGTGTTTCATGGAATTTATTAGAATTGGGATATGAAAACTAAAAATTTCATTTTTCCAATAATATCACTGCACAAGTTGTTACACAATTTCTCCAGAGTACAGCAATACCGCATATGTGGTCATCAACTGCTGTTTGAGTATATGACAGGGCTCAGAACATAAAGAGCACCATGCAACATTTGAGGTCTACTATGGTGGTATTTACTGCCCTGTGTCATGAAAACAGAGGAACCCCAGAAAAGGGACCCCATTTTAGAAATGACACCCCTCTAGGTATTCATCTAGGGGTATAGTGACAATTTTTAATTTGTGCTGTTACATAGGACTATCTGGAAAACCCGCAATGGAGGAGAGGGAATGGCAGGTCCCATTACCAACCTACCCACCATTCCATAAAATCCCGCCCAAAAAATAAATCAAAGGCCTCAGCAAAAAAAAATTTGCTGAGACAACCAATCTCATCTGGGTTTATTCTTCTCACACAGTTTTGCAATCTGGGTGCAATAGACACTCCCTCGAGTTCTTGGTTTAGTGAGAATTTTTATTTTTGTTTTAGGTTTTTTTTTACAAAAGGGGGTCAAAAAAGGTGGTTAAGAATAAATAAATAAAAAATTCAAGGAGGTGTGATATATTTTGAAACATTGTCTCATGCAGAGGCCGGGCTTTGTCTTTCCGAATGCCTCACTTGGTGCACACCCAGCATTTTTTGGGGGGCTTTTGTTTTTGTTTTTCAGTGGGGAGATTTCTGTGGGGAAATGCTGGTCGGGAATGATCCTGCTGACGGAAGGACCAGATGAGCTGCCCTCCCATTCCTGGTCAGCAAATAGCAGAGACTTAATTATGTTTTCCTGAAATTGCAGGAAAGTATCCCTACTGCCAGCATATCTGCAGCGGACAAAGGCGTTGTAAAAAACAATCTGTGTAAGATGGACAGAAAGCTTCTTATTCCACACCTTTGTCTTGCGCATGGCGCTGTACGGTTTCATGACCTGATCAGACAGGTCAACACCACCCATATATTTATTGTACTCATGTATGCAAAACGGTTTGGAGACTTGGGTGGTGGATCCGCGTACAGGGACAAGGCTGCAGCTGCTGTCATGAATGCTGGTCAGTATAAGGACATCACTTTTAGCCTTATATTTTAAGAGAAATAGATCGTCGCTGTAGACCGCTCTGCTCTCTCCTAATTTTAGTATCTGACCCAGCAAAGTTGTGGGGAGGCCCTTCTGATTTTTGCGGATTGTTCCGCACGCCAATGTGGATCTGGACAAGAGAACTTTTAGTAATGGGAGACTATTGTAAGGGTATGTTCACACGCTTAACAAAAAACGTCTGAAAAATACGGAGCTGTTTTCAGAGAAAACAGCCTCTGATTTTCAGGCGTTTTTGAAGCTGAGAATGAAATTTGGAGCTTCTTTTGAGGCTTCTTTTCAGACGTTTTTTGAGGCATTTTTTTAGGTGTTTTTCATAGTGTTCAATGGAAAATCAGCTCCAAAAAGAGCCTCAAGAAGTGACATGCTACTTCTTTTTACGGAGCGTCTTTTTACGCTCCGTTTTTTTACAGCGAAGCGTAAAATAAAGGCTCGTGGGAACAGAACATCGTAATTCCCATTGAAAGCAATGGGCAGATGTATGTAGGCGTATTAGGAGCGTTTTTTCAGACGTAATTCGAGGAGTAAAACGCCTCCATTACATCTGAAAATAGGACGTGTGAACCCAGCCTAAAAGTTGTCCAGATATAGATGATATCCTTTTCCGAGCAAAGGATGGACAAGATCCCATACGATCTTTCCACTAATTCCTAGGAAGGGGGGGGGCATTCTGGGAGATCTTTATGGGAGTCTTTTCCCTCATAAACTCTAAAAGAGTGGGTATAACCGCTGGCACTTTCACATAACTTATAAAGTTTATTGCCGTACAGGGCTCTTTTATTTGGTAGATACTGCCTGAAATTCAGTCTACATTTGAAGCTAACTAATGACTCATCCATTGCAATGTTTTATTGGAGGGTATAAATTTGGGAAAAACTTTGGCAGTAGTGAGCAATTACTTGTCTAATTTTATAAAGCCTAACAAAACTTGGGTCCTGTGGGGATGGGCAGTGATTTTGTCATTGTATTGCAGGAACTTTAGGATAGCTTCAAATCGTGTCCTGCTCATAATTTTGCAGTAAAGGGGGATATTATATAAAATATAGGGGGCTAATAGTCTCTAATACTTGGCTTTTTGACAAGACCAAAGCTTAAACATAGGCCCCTAAGCTTCCCTAATTCCCTAATTCCACTGCATTTGTGGGGTTCCAACTTTGGCCTCTCGCGTAAAACGAGTCTGGGTTCCGGGAGATTAACTGATCCGCATATAGGTTGGTCTGCTGGACCATTAAATTTAAAAGGGTATCAGAAAGAAAAGTTTAAAATAATCTATGGAGCTGAACCCTGTAGTGTGAAATTGAATACCTGAGTGGGCTGTAAATTCAGGTACCTGGGGGGTATAATTGTCCGCAGCTACCCATGTCAGCTCGGACAGTGCAAGACCTATGGTTCTTCTGCGCTGACAGGGTGGGGTGCAGACTCAGAGTCGCTTGATACGGATAAAGATGAGAGCAATAACTGCTTCACCTTCACTTTCGCTGTCCGTATCGGAGCAGTGTATTTCATATGCTTCCTCAGCTGTAAAAATCCTTCTGCCCATCCATATTGGGGTATTTTTTTGTCATTTATATATTTTTACTTTTTTTTAACCAAAAAAAATAAACCGCTACTCCAAAGGGAGCAAAGAGAACGGACCGGCAACCAGCTACCCTACTGTATTTGATGAGTGAGGATACCCTACCTACTAGGAGAAAATCTAGATTACAGGTGGCATTGCTACCTAACAGGGAACAGTGGGCAATCTAGGGACACAGCAGGGCGATGGCGACCGGGTACTTCGACAGGTGATGTGACAAGTGATGGCTGGGCACAGGTCACAGAAGGACACTTTGGGTGGTTGAACCAGATGACCAGTGGGCACCAAAGATGGTGATCACTGGTCAGTGGGCAGAAATTGGACAGATCTGAGAGTTTTATCAATTCCTCCACTTCTCTTCACTTCACTAACACGACCAACTCTGACAAGCTCTTACATACAACAGCCTGTAAATAATGCCTGTGAATAATGCCTCCTATGCTGTGATTGGCCAGTCAGTACTGACTGGCCAATCACAGCACATGCTGACACGAGACCATTCCGAATGGTCCCGTGCCAGTGAGTCCCTCCCCGGCAACTGTCACTAACAGTTGCGGTCAGGACGCTGTCAACGTGTCACTTAACACAGTGACAGTTTAAAGCCAGGATGTGACTGTATGCCCGATTGCGGTAAAGCACTTGCAATCTGGACGTACAGTCATACCCATTTGCGGGAAGGGGTTAAGGGATCCACTCACCCTAATGGGGTCAACAAGCACCGACCTTAAAAAGTCATAATACGGCATACTTCGCCATGAGAATTTATTGATCTAAATGGCTAAAACTATGACTCTAGTACCCTCGAGTCATTACGTAATCCCATATATAAGTCTGTTTTGTCTAGCCTCCCATAACTGGAAATAGTTCACATGTGATCATACATAAAAAAAATTGTTCTGCAAATGCAACACGTTTTATTCACATAATCACAATCAACAGTGGCTCAATATTGTGTCTTTCATATTGGGTGAGTGTCCGGTTTCACAATCACTTAATCTCCAACAAATGACGTTCTATAGTACAAGCATGAAAAAATGAAAAAAAGTCTAATTAATCACATATAATACAAAAAGTATTTTAAGTGTATATAAAGTGCAGTTATTAATAAAGTACATATCCACATTAAAATGAACAATACTTCATGCATACTACACTGAGGACTAAAATTAAATATATTAAAAGTAGTGACCCCAAAGGGTCTCCTGATGGAGCGACTCACCAAGAAATTACATCCTACACAAATGCCTTTAGCGTATAGTATACATTGTGCCCCTTGGGCTGTAGAGTGTGAAGTTTACTGATCCATTCAACCTCACTTCTTTCGAGAGCCTTGCCCCTATCACCTCCCCACCTAAAACGTGGTATATGATCAATAATCCAAAACCGCAGCTAATTAACCCTGTGTTTTGCCTTACAAAAATGTCCATGTAACGGTAACCCAATTTTACTTGTATTAATCGTAGATCTATAGTTATTCAAACTATGTCTACATTCAATGGTTGTTTCTCCTACATAAAATAGTTTACATGGACACACTATAACATAAATTATGAAGTCGAACCTACAGGTAAGGAAATGTTGTATCTTATACACCTTACCAGTTTCCTGATGTGTAAAGAATTCACCCTTCATCATAAGACCACAATTAGAACAACCAAGGCAAGGAATGCAACCCTTGCGTTTAGCTGTGCTCTGTCCTATCGGTCTACAACCTTCTTTAGGACCAATGTCATTCTTCACCAATCTGTCCTTCAAATTAAGAGATCTCCTATATGAGAAAAGAGGTGGCACTCGGAAGGAATATCATAAAAATTACCCAACATGGGCCAGTGTTTACAGGTTACCTTTGAGATCTGTTGACTATGCTCGTGGTATGTAGTAACGCAGGGTATACATTTCTCTTTTATGCTCCCTGTATCTCTCTTCCCACTTTTATCTGAACATGTAAATTTCTCAATTTGTGACCTAACCAATCTGTCAGGATATCCTCTAGCTCCAATCTTAGAACCCATCTCATCTAACTGGTCCAAAATCCTTGGCTCATCATCCACAATTCTCTTAATCCTTAACATATGACTAAAAGGAAGGGATTTGTAAAGGATCTGCCAGACACAGCTTTTGTGTTGACGCCCGTGGTTAATCAGTCTGCACCGCTCCTAGGTCTGATAGAGTAACTCGATCTGCTACCACTCAGGCTGGTAGGCTCAGGAGTGGAAGAACCTATCACAGACGGTTCTAGCTCCCGCCCTCTGTCTATTTATACCTTCATTTCCTGCTTGTCTTTGCCTGTGATTCTATCCTGTTTCCTGGCTCTGCTGCTCCTGCTATTATTATTGACCTTGCTTCATTTTAACCCTGGCTTTACTGACTACGCACCTGCTCTGCGTTTGGTACCTCGTTCACTCCTGGTTTGACTCGGCTCGTTCTCTACGCCTGTTGCTCATGGTGTTGCCGTGGGCAACTGCCCCATTTCCCTTAGCTTCTGTGTACCCTTGTCTGTTTGCCTGTCATGCACATATTGAGCGTAGGGACCGTCGCCCAGTTGTACGCCGTCGCCTAGGACGGACAGTGCAAGTAGGCAAGGACTGAGTGGCGGGTAGATTAGGGCTCACCTGTCTGTCTCCCTACCCAATCATTACATAATCACAGGCCCATATACCTTTTCTACCCTGGTCCCTGACACAACTATGGACCCCCTTGAGACCCTGGCTCAGCAAATGCAGGGCCTCTCCCTACAGGTCCAAGCCCTGGCTCAGAGGGTCAACCAGCATGATGCCACCCTGGTAGTGCCCCCCACCTCACCTCTTGAACCCCACCTCAAGTTGCCTGACCGGTTCTCTGGGGACCGGAAGACTTTTTTCTCCTTTCGGGAGAGTTGTAGGCTTTATTTCCGTCTAAGGCCCCACTTCTCAGGTTCTGAGAGCCAGCGAGTGGGTATAATTATGTCTCGGCACCAGGACGGGCCCCAAGAATGGGCCTTCTCCTTGGCTCCTGACGCCCCTGAATTTTCCTCTGTTGATCTTTTTTTTTCTGCCCTCGGGCTCATATATGACGAGACTGACAAGACTGCCTTTGCCGTGGAGTCAGCTGCTGACCTTACCTCAGGGTAAGAGACCCGTTGAGGAGTACTGTTCTGACTTTAGGAAGTGGTGTGTAGCTTCTCGGTTGAATGACCCTGCCTTGAGGTGCCAGCTTGGATTGGGTCTGTCGAACGCCCTGAAAGACCTGTTAGTTAGTTATCCCTCTTCTGACTCTCTAGATCAGGTTATGGCTTTAGCGGTACGTCTTGACCGACGTCTCAGGGAACGACGACTTGAACGTTTTTGTGCTTTCTCCTCTGGCTCCCCCATGATGGCTCCCGAGGTTCCGTTGCTTCGTTCTTCTACGGAAAACTCGGATGAACCAATGCAACTTGGGGCCTCCGTGTCTCCCCAACAACGTAGAGAGCTCCACAGGAAGAATGGTCTCTGCTTCTACTGTGGGGATGACAAGCATCAAGTGAACAACTGTCCTAGGCATAAGAATAAGCAGCCGGAAGAACCATCGGGGAGGTCACTTGGGCGCACAGGTATTTCCCATAAATATGAAACCTAATAAGATCTTGCTTCCCTTTCAGGTCTCTTTTGAGGGTAGGTCTGCTACCAGCAGGGCCTTCGTGGATTCAGGGTCTTCTGATAATATTATGTCTGTGGAATTTGTCTCTAGCTATGCCATTTATTGATTTGCCTAAACCTGTCCCGGTAGTGGGTATCGACTCCACTCCACTTGCTAATGGTTATTTTACGCAGCATACCCATGTTTTTGAACTCATTGTTGGCTCCATGCATTTGGAGCAGTGCTCTGTACTGTTGATGCAGGGATTATCGTCCGATTTGGTTTTAGGCCTTCCCTGGTTGCAGATGCATAATCCCACTTTTAACTGGAATACTGGGGATCTTACCAAATGGGGTAATGAATGCATGACGTCATGTTTTTCTGTTAATTTTATTTCTCTCCCTGAGGAGGTGAACACTCTACCTGAGTTTATTCAAGACTTCGCTGATGTTTTTTCTAAAAAGGCCTCCGAAGTGTTACCTCCTCATAGAGAATACGATTGCGCAATCGATTTGGTACCAGGAGTAAAGCTCCCTAAGGGTAGGATATTTAATCTCTCTTGTCCCGAACGTGAAGCCATGAGAGAGTATATCCATGAATGCCTGGCCAAGGGTTACATTCGCCCCTCTACGTGTCCGGTAGGTGCTGGCTTCTTCGTAGGGGAGAAGGATGGTGGTCTTAGGCCGTGCATCGATTACCGAAACTTGAATAAGGTCACTGTAAGGAACCAGTATCCCCTTCCTTTGATTCCTGATCTCTTCAATCAGGTTCAGGGGGCCCAATGGTTCTCTAAGTTTGATCTTCGGGGGGCTTATAACCTTATCCGCATCAGAGAGGGGGATGAGTGGAAGACTGCGTTTAACACACCCGAAGGTCATTTCGAATACCTCGTCATGCCCTTTGGGTTGTGTAATGCTCCCGCGGTTTTCCAGAATTTCAGAAATTAGATTTTGAGAGACTACCTGGGGGTATTTCTTGTAGTGTACCTTGATGACATACTTGTGTTTTCCAAGGACTGGTCCTCCCACATTGAGCATGTCAGGTAGGTGCTCCAGGTCCTTCGGGAAAACAAACTCTTTGCTAAAACCGAAAAATGTGTGTTTGGGGTGCAGGAGATACCATTTTTGGGTCAAATTCTCACTCCTAATGAATTCCGCATGGACCCTGCCAAGGTTCAGGCTGTGGCTGAATGGGTCCAACCTGCCTCCCTGAAGGCGTTACAGTGCTTCCTGGGGTTTGCTAATTATTACAGGAGATTTACTGCTAACTTCTCGGTCATCGCTAAGCCTCTTACGGATCTTACTTGCAAAGGTGCTGATCTCCTCCACTGGCCTCCGGAGGCGGTCCAGGCTTTTGAGATCCTTAAGAAGTGCTTTATCTCGGCCCCATTGCTGATTCAGCCTAACCAAATGGAGCCATTCATCGTGGAGGTTGACGCCTCCGAGGTGGGAGTGGGTGCTGTCTTGTCCCAGGGTACCAGGTCCCTCACCCATCTCCGTCCCTGTGCCTACTTCTCCTGGGAGTTCTTGCCCACTGAGAGTAACTATGACATTGGCAACCGCAAACTCTTAGCCATTAAATGGGCATTTGAAGAGTGGCGCCACTTCCTGGAGGGGGCTAGGCACCAGGTAACGGTCCTTACCGACCACAAGAATCTGGTTTTCCTAGAATCTGCCCGGAGGCTAAACCCGAGACAAGCTCGATGGGCGTTGTTTTTTACTAGATTCAACTTTTTGGTCACCTATAGGGCTGGGTCTAAAAATATTAAAGCTGATGCACTGTCGTGTAGCTTCATGGCCAGCCCTCCTTCGGAGGAAGATCCTGCTTGTGTTTTGCCCCCGGGTATAATCATTTCCTCTGTTGATTCTGACTTAGTCTCCGAAATTGCGGCTGACCAAGGTTCAGCTCCCGGGAACCTTCCTGAGAACAAGCTGTTTGTTCCCCTGCAATTCCGGCTAAGGGTACGCAGGGAAAATCATGACTCTGCACTATCTGGGCATCCAGGCATCCTGGGTACCAAGCACCTCATTGCCAGAAACTATTGGTGGCCTGGGTTGCCTAAAGACGTTAAGGCCTACGTCGCCGCTTGTGAAATTTGTGCTAGGTCCAAGACTCCCAGGTCCCAACCAGCGGGCTTACTATGTTCTTTGCCCATTCCCCAGAGACCTTGGACCCATATCTCCATGGGTTTTATCACCGATCTGCCTCCATCTCAAGGCAAGTCGGTGGTGTGGGTTGTAGTAGACCGCACAGTAAGATGTGCCACATTGTGCCCCTCAAGAAACTAACCAATGCTAAGACGTTGTCTACCTTGTTTGTCAAACACATCCTGCGTCTCCATGGGGTTCCTGTCAATATTGTTTCTGACAGAGGGGTACAATTTGTTTCATTGTTTTGGAGAGTTTTCTGTAAAAAGTTGGAGATTGATCTGTCCTTCTCCTCGGCCTTCCATCCTGAAACTAATGGCCAAACCGAGAGGACTAATCAGTCTCTAGAACAATATTTAAGGTGTTTTATCTCTGACTGTCAATATGATTGGGTCTCCTTAATTTCCCTCGCCGAGTTTTCCCTTAATAACCGGGTCAGCAACTCGTCAGGGGTCTCCCCCTTTTTCTGTAATTTTGAGTTTAATCCACGGTTCTCCTCCGTTTCACCTGGTGGTTCCAATAATCCCGAGGTAGATGTCGTTCATCGGGAACTGTGCACAGTCTGGACCCAGGTTCAGAAGAACCTAGAGGCGTCCCAGATCATACAAAAGACTCAGGCAGATAGAAGACGTTCTGCTAACCCCTTGTTTGTGGTCAGGGATCTGGTGTGGCTGTCTTCAAAATATTTGCGCCTTAAAGTCCCGTCCAAAAAATTGTCTCCCCGGTATATAGGGCCGTACAAGGTCATTGAGGTCCTTAACCCTGTCTCCTTCCGACTGGAGTTACCACCGTCTTTTCAAATACACAACGTGTTTCATGCCTCCCTCCTGAAACGCTCCTTGGCTACCTCGAGGAAACCTCCTGTCCCTGTTCTCACCCCTGAAGGGGTAGAATTCGAGGTGGCCAAGATTGTGGACAGCAGGATGGTCCAAGGCTCCCTCCAGTACCTGGTCCATTGGAGAGGATATGGCCCTGAGGAGAGGACTTGGGTACCCGCCCGGGATGTTCACGCTGGGGTATTGTTCAGGAGGTTCCATCTTCGGTACCCCAATAAGCCAGGTCCACCTAGAAAGGGTCCAGTGGCCCCTCATAATAGGGGGGTACTGTAAAGGATCTGCCAGACACAGCTTCTGTGTAGACGCCCGTGGTTAATCAGTCTGCACCTGCTCCTAGGTCTGATAGAGTGACTCGATCTGCTACCACTCAGGCTGGTAGGCTCAGGAGAGGGAGAACCTATCACAGCCTGGCCAGACGGTTCTAGCTCCCGCCCTCGGTCTATTTATACCTTCATTTCCTGCTTGTCTTTGCCTGTGATTCTATCCTGTTTCCTGGCTCTGCTGCTCCTGCTATTATTATTGACCTTGCTTCTTTTTGACCCTGGCTTTACTGACTACGCACCTGCTCTGCGTTTGGTACCTCGTTCACTCCTGGTTTGACTCAGCTCGTTCTCTACGCCTGTTGCTCACGGTGTTGCCGTGGGCAACTGCCCCATTTCCCTCAGCTTCTGTGTACCCTTGTCTGTTGGTCTGTCGTGCACATATTGAGCATAGGGACCGTCGCCCAGTTGTACGCCGTCGCCTAGGACGGGCCGTGCAAGTAGGCAAGGACTGAGTGGCGCGTAGATTAGGGCTCACCTGTCTGTCTCCCTACCCCGTCATTACAGGATTTGATCATGTTGTGTGGGTGCTGACTGTCGTATCTTAATAGATTATTGCAATCCGTGGGTTTCACAGATAAATCTGTGAGTAATCGATCACCCTTAATATAAACCGTGGTGTCCAAAAATGGTATTGTCTCAGTAGAACACACCATGGTGTTTGTTATGTCCTGATCCACCATGTTCAAAAATGAAAAAAATTCACATAAAGTCAAATAAGATTGCCTGTCCAAATTAAAAAAATGTAATCTAGGTATCGCCACCAACCCAATTCTTGAGAGAAGGGGTGGGATACATAGATAACAGATTCTGCGAGGTCCGCCATGTGAATATTGGCATATGTCGGGGCCACACTGGAGCCATGGCAATGCCTCTCATTTGGACAAAAAAAAATCAGACCCAGATAAAAAATAATTACAGGTGAGAATGACATATAGTAGTCCTAGGGCAAACTCTTTGCACTTTGTTGTATGACTGGTATAGTCTAATTCTTTCTTGACACTCAAAATCCCTCTCTCATGACTAATAGAAGTATACAATGATGTTACATCAAAAGATGCCAAAATGGCACCCTCTGGTACAGTGAGGTCATGGATTTTAGACAAAAAAATCCGTAGTGTCCTTTATATAGGATTTAGCTTCCATAGCCAGATTTCTCAATAATTTATCCAGAAAAACAGCTGAAGGACTGAGTAATGAGTACCTTCTTGACACAATGGGGCGCCCCGGAGGAAATTTCATGTCTTCATGTATTTTTGGCAAACAATATATGATAGGGGTAACTATAAGATCTGTAGCGTAAGCTTTATCAATGAACACTTTCAATCTCCTAATAGAATTAAACTTAGGATCTCCATTAACTTTCTTATATACCTCAGAGTCGTTCAGCTGTCTTTTAAGTTCACCAACATTCATCAGCCGGTCCATAATAACAATAACACCCCCTTTATTAGTGGGTTTTATGACAAGATCGTCATTATGGACCAGCTCCTGCAATGCTATCATTTCATCCCTTATTAAATTGGGATGCACCAAGTGCTCACCCTGAGAGTCTAACTTAGTTCTCAACAGATGTGTATCTTTCTTAACAGAGGTAATGAAACCTTCTAAAATATCAGACTTACCTGGAGGTAAGAACTCATTTTTTTTGTATAACCAAAACTTTTTCAAAAATAACTCTTGGGTCTTAGGTATCACTATATTGCCTGATGTCTGTTGTTGGGAAAACCATACCTTAAAGGGAGAGTGTCATGATTTTTTTTTTACATTAAATTATGTTTTTATTTAATAAAATATTTTATTGACTTTCTTTAATTTTTCACGGCCGTAAAAAAACGGGCCAAAAACGCGTGTTTGATTAAACAATGGCTGAAAATCAGGAGCTGTTTTCCCTTTGTTTGGTAAGCATGTGAACATACCCTTAGCCTTTTGGTGGGTCCTATAGATTCTGCCAGCTGCCATTTGTACAATCACTCCCAAAATAGCAGCCGGACACTGCTTAGCAATTTGAAGACACCTTTTCCTGGCTTGTAGGAGGGGGGGTGAAATTCCCTCCCACATTTACGGCAGCTGTGAGTCAGGTTGCTTTGCCTTATTTACCTTGCTGTAATTCTGGGAAGTACTCCCTCTTGTGGCCAACATAGGCAAACATGTCAAATTATTATTTAATTTTTAATACTTTCCACCATATGAAAGAAAAAAAAATACAGCAAAAAACGTAAAAATATAATATAAATAAGTAACTTACTTAAAAAAAAAGGTTTAATTCGCGACACGTTTCCTTTAAGTTCAAAGGGAAGGTGTCACGGACATTTTTTTTTAATGTAATATTGCTTTTAGTTTGATATTAAAATACATTTTATTTATTTGTGTTCTTGTGTGTTACTTTTTACTTTATTCTTACTTTTACTTCTCTATGGGGGCTGCCAGAGGTCTTTGGCAGAGCGAAATCCGGCGCCATTTTCATGTGGACCGGAAGCCGCGGCCGGACAGTAAGATGAGGACTTCCGGTCGCGGCTTCCGGCCATATGTTCAAGGCAGCGAAGACGCAAGGTATATGAGCGGAGGCGGCAGCGGCGGCAGGAGCAGGTAAGTTATGTTTGTGTATGTGATGTGTGTATTATGTTCGTGTTATACTGTCTGATTACCACTGTATCTAATCCTCCTAAACTATGCATTCGCTCAGAAAATGGCGGCACACAGTGTAGGAGGTTTCGAAGATTCAACCCCCTCCTTCTCCTGGCACTAGCCAGGATAAGGGAGGGGGGATTGTGTGAGGACACTAGAGCGAGTGTGTCTACCCCAAATTTTCAGCATAAACCAATGAGGTTGCTTTACCACATTGCCAATGCTACAATTTTGGGAATTGCTCCCTCTAGTGACCAGCACATGGAAATGTTATAAATTAGAATCGAATTTATAATATTTCCTGACTTGTGAAAAAACTAAAAAAATGAAAACAATGTGTAATCACTTATATACTAACGGTTTAACTGAAAAAAAAAATCCCTAGTGACACATTCCCTTTAAGGGACCTAAAGAACAACTGTCGATCAATGTCCAAATGACACCAGTCCATAGTAGACTGGGCAAAAAGAGAGACCTTTACTAAGTAAAGACATTTGTATAGGAGATACATTTATAGGGGAAATGTTTACCACCAGAAATTGTATTGGCTCTACTTCCTATGTGGTGGAATGTTCCTCATGGCTTTTCCACTTCTTGTACACAGACCTTCAGCAGTGGCGTCTCCTTTCCAATTTTTCTATGACTGTGGGATCTTCAAGTCATATTTCTGGAGGCTTGCACCCACTTGGCCCATGAGAGGTCTCTTTTCTGCTGTGCTGCTCCAATCTCTGGTGTGTGGTCATGAAGGGTATAGGATGTGAGTTACTGATTACTCAGTGGATGACAGTCATATGAGTCATAGTCACTATAAACTGTCCAACAAAGAAATGATGCTGCAGAAAGATAGTAGATTAGTGTCAGTGAGTGTGTTATATAGTGAGGAGAAGATAATAATTAATTAGATTTACAATTAGATGGAGAGATAGATTTTAGAGAGAGAAAGGAGTCAGTCAGTGTTAGTGTGTTAGTTAGGCAGGCACAGGCAGGAATTTCTGTAAGTGATTGCTGCTACAGCTATAAAATTCTTACATTCATTTGTGAATCACTAATCTTCATCACATCATTTACAAATCTTCTTTAATAATATTAATCCTAGTGCTGAAAGCATGCCGCTGCCTTCTGAAACACACAAGACATCGCTCCTTTTTTTGCATATATTTAATAGTGCCACTAAAATTTGTCATATTGTTCTGCGTCAAGCATTTAAATAGCGCCATCATAATTGAAGTGACAATTTTTTTTCAAATAAATAGATTTTACTTTAAATGATCACTGTCGTTTCAACAAACTTGTTCCCATATTATGGGCGATGTAACTACAAACAAAAATGCAACATACTTTATTGACCAAAAAATTTTTCCTATTGAAAAATCGCTATAAAGTCCTGGCCACTCGGTGTCTCCCTTCTGTATAACTTGTTGTCCACTGTCTGTTGTCAAGATAAATCTATCTCTAGCAACAGGAGCACTAGACGGATTACAGGAAGTGGCCGCGTTTCCTTGTAGGCATTGCAGTTTTCTTCTCTCTCATAAGACATGCAGCAATAACAGAGAGGAGGGGTTTTACAGCTGGAGCGGCATCTTATTGGACAATGTATGAGCTTCCTCCCCAAGGGAGACACTATGCATCCTGGGAAGTAAGGGAAAGGAAGTTTCAGCACGGACAGTGCTGGCAGAAAGCTGAGGGAAAGTAGACGCCCCTGAAAACAGAGTGGATGCCAAAAAGGAGAGCAACATAATTAGCGCATTTTCTGGCTTTATGGAACAGTTAGGAGATACAAAACAAGTTACAATCATTTTAGTGCTGCAAGCCCATATTTTTGCTATGGTTTTTGAAGAAACTATGGTGCTGATAGCTTGGTGACATCACTCATTGTTTTGCATATCTCTAATAGTGATACCAATCTTGCCGTATTTTTCTGCGTCAAGCTTTTATACAGTGCCGTTATACTTCAGTCTCTGTCCAAATGACAATTGTTTTTCAAATAAATAGTTTTTCATTTAAATTTAAATCATACTGCTGATAGCGTGCTGCTGCCTGCTGATCCAGACGTCATGGACATGATGTCACCTATTGTTTTGCATATATCTAATTGCTAATAATAGTGCCACCAAAAATTGGCATTTTATTCTGCATCAACCAGTTATGCAGCGCCATTATACATCAGTCTGTGTCCAAGTCACAATTTTTCCCAATAAATAGAGTAAAAGGTCATTGATTCTACACTTGCCAGGACGATCATGTACACTGTCACTGGATGTATCGGTGAAAGTGGTCGATAATATATATATTTTTTATTTAAAATAAAACCAAACCTGTCACTACTTCTCAAAAATGGATAATTTTTGGGCTGCTTGTTAAAAAGCCATTGCTTCTTCCGATACCACTGTGCGTGTATAAACACTAGTAGGCATTTGCCACCCAAAAAGGATTATTTTTGGACAGTTTTATTATTTTGAAAACCATAAAAAATCTAACAGTGCAGTGTGTTTTTAAACAGGCTACCACCGTTTACCATCTGTTTACCCATAGCCATGTATGTTGCTGTCACTTTGACATTACTAATGATGTTTTGGCATTAACTGGTTCCAGACCGCTGGCTGTGTATTTACGGCCAGCGGTCAGGGTCCTTAAAACCCGTGCCATAGACTACTTATGGCACAGGTTTTAACTTGCTGCCCGAGCGATCGGGCAGCTGAATGTCGGGTCTCCGGCTGTCAGTGACTGCCGGGGTCCCTGAGGAGAAGATAGAAGCAGCTTTCGCTGCTTCTGTCTTCTCCGATCTCTTTTACATAGCGATCAATGAGCGCTGTGTATAGGAATAGAGGCAGTGGCTGCGCCGCTGTCTCTATTGGTCCCGGTGATCATGTGACTGGTCACTTGATCGCCGGGTGCCATTAGTGGCAGACTGCTGCTGGGTCTTACTAGACCCAGCAAAACCCTATTAGTGACAATATTTACTATGAGAAGGCTGATTTCCCCTGTGCAGCCCCAGTTACAGTGGAAAAAGATGGTGTAAAAGAAAGAAAAAATATATATAAAGTCACCCAAAGGTCTTTTTTGACCTTTGAGGGAGAGACCATAGTAATAAAAAAATAAAAGTAAAGTAAAGTGCAAAAAAATTTATAATACACATAAAATACGCACCCAAAAAAAACTCCCCCCCCCCCCCGCCATTCATTGTCGTAACGCTAGCCCGGACCCAAAAACCCTAATATAGACATGTAATATATTACAATTTACAGTAGACAATGATGATCACAAATAAAAGGTGTATTTCGGGTAAAACTATGTTATTACGAAAAAAGAATAGCTGAAAAGTAAAAAGCTTATTTTTTTACTATTATTTCAAACTTTAAGCCTAAAATTTTTTAAATAGCAAAAAGGATGTGTATAAAAATGATAAAAAAGAAACCTGCATTGTCTACAGAAAAAAACATCTAAAAAATCACGTCGCTAACCCAACAAATAAAAAAGTTATAGCCATTTAACTAACGCGTGCTAAAAATGGCTAAACGGTGTCTGGTCCTGAAGGCTCAAAATAGCCCAGTCCTGAACTGGTTAAAAGAGCTTGGAAGGAGTTGGATACACTCCTAGAAGTCCTCAGAGTTTCATGCGCAAATTTTCAGGGCAGTCGGGACACTTTCAACTTTACAAATTTATTCGAACCGAATAGAATCTGATGGTTGAATCAGACCTGAAATAAATTTCAGTTCATCTCAAGTCCAGACCTTTAATCTCCTTAACTTGTCATGAAATAATGAGGAAACAGGCCATGCTCAACATCAAACTACTTGCCAGTCAATTGACAAATTACTTTTAAGCCTGGGAAAATGAAGGGACTATGTATAAAATGTCTGCAATTCCTATACGGCTAATGCAATATTTTTATTAAACCCCTTGAATTCAATCTGAAAGTTTACACTTTGTTTCAAATACATTGGGGTGGTGCACGGTTTCTAAATGATGAACATTGTGTCACTCTCCAAATGCTTCTGGACCAGAATATATATCCTGTGGCGGATTAAGTAGACAATGGGCCCTGGGCTGTTATCCAAACTTGGGCCCCCCTTGCGCACCGCTGCCCTGCCGCGCCGTAACTATTTTTAACACTACCTTTTTGGGCAAGCATTAACAAATGGGTGTTATGGATTCCCCTTGTCACAGGGCTGTGTCCCTACATACTGAGAGTATCACACTGTGCAGGGACACATCCTCCTGACAAGGGGAATTGTCTATCAGTCCTGGACTGCAGAAAGACTTTTTGTGAAATACAAGGATTTCCTATAATAAAAATGTCAGGAGAGGTGACAGATTCTCTATAAATCTAGTGACTCACATGTGACGACGTCTCAGATTCTAGTAGTTTTTTTCCTCTTTTCTTCTCCATCCGGTCCATAGCACATGACGACGTCTCCCGGCCATGACTGATTTCTGCAGAATTTGCCACTCAGATGTCTTCGACTCCTCACTTTACCAACATTTCCACACCTATAAATAAAAATAAAGTTATCATGGTGCCACATACTGTGCCCCTAAATATAATAGCACAAAAGACTGCGTGCCTGAATATAATAATACCACACACTGTAAAACACCACATACACACAGCCCCCTGTACATAGTGCCACACACAGCCCCCTGTACATAGTGCCACACGCAGTCCCCTGTACATAGTGCCACACACAGTCCCCTGTACATAGTGCCACACAGGCCCTGTGGATATTACACCCCCCCCCCCCATAGATAGCGCCACACACAGCCCCTGTACATAGTGCCACACACAGCCCCTGTACATAGTGCCACACACAGCCCCTGTGGATATTACACCCCCCCCCCCCATACATAGCGCCACACACAGCCCCCTGTAGATATCACACATCCCCGCCCCCATAGAGAGCATTACACACAGCCCCCTATAGATACAAATTAATATCCCCCCCAAACGGAAATCTTTAGCAAAGTTTCCATCACCATTGAGATCAATGGTGATGCAAACGGTAGCTAAGGTTTCCATTTGCCTTTCCGTTGAGGGGTTAACCAGACGGAAACCCTCAACGGAAGGGCGGCGGTGATGTGAACAGGGCCTTAGATACAGGGCCCATGTGCATGTGTGATACTGTTTGTTGGACCCTGTATCTAAGCCTAATGTAGGCTTAGATACAGGGTCGAGCAGACAGTATTCTTATGCAGTATAAGCTGGACCCTGTATCTAAGCCTAACACACTTTAGGCTTAGATACAGGCTTTAAAGGTTTAAACATTGATGGCCTACCTTCAGTATAGGCCATCAATAGCTGATGGGTTGGGGTCAGACACCCCACCAATTAGCTGTTTTGAAGGGGTTGCAGCCGCTCGTACGAGTGCTGCTTCCCCTTCATTTCCCTCACTTGCTCACACTGTGAATTCGCTGAAACGTCCGCGTCGGCGATTCAGTGTGAGAAAGTGACCGGAATGAAGGGGAAGTAGCGCTCGTACGAGTGGCAGCAACCCCTTCAAAACAGCTGATTTGCGGGGGTCCCGGGTGTCTGACCCCAACCCATCAGCAAAACAATAAAACTAAACTTACCTCCTCTTCGGCCGCAGGTCCTCACTGCATCAACTGTCAGGACGCTGTGCGCGGCGCATAGCATCGTGACATTATGCGCTGCGCAAAGCGCTGTGACGTCACAACATCCGATGCGCTCCAGGAAGAGGAGGGGTAAGTACTGTGTTACTATAGTAACAGGGGCCCGTGTAGTTTATTACATAGGCCCCAGTTACTATAGTAACTTTTCATTGATGTGTGAATGTGGCTGCCGCTAAATTTGCAGAATAGCTGTAATTAGCCCAAAATGCCTCTGGACTATAAGAGGGGCTCTGCCCTCTCAATCATTGCCTGAGCGTTGTTGTGTTACCCTAGTTTGTCCTTGCAAATGGTCTCCTAAGTGTTTTCCAGTTGCCAGTGCTTCCCGTTCCTGCCGCCTGTACCCTGTATCCCGTGCTACCGTGACTCTGTGCCTTCAAGAGTTGGAGTCGTGTTGTGCCCTCCGCTGCATCTACTGTGCCGCACCCCGCCGGGTGTCTGTTTACTGCCGGAGCATCATCTTAGCCTGAAACCACCGCTATTGTCTACATTGCCTCAGGTACACTTTCAGAACTATGGACATTGCATATATACCTGTTTGGCCAGCTGCTATCCCGCTACGCAGTACGGCCCAGTGGGTCCACACCCCGCCCCATGACAGCTGTCCTGACCCAAGAGAAGCCAAACTTCAGGTGATTTGCTCTTGTTCATTTAGCCACCTACTCATTTTCCAACTTGCCCAACATTTTGAGAAACTTATACTGTATATGCAGCCTGCTTTGAACTAGTTAGTGTCCGGGACAGTAGGTTCCCTCTTTAGCAGGTCCAATGCTTTACACCCCACACTTTACATTAGGGACAGGTTGTACAGGGAGCTCTACCTCGTGCAGCATAGCTGTGACCAATGTGTAGATATTCAGTGTGCAGAGTGTGGCTGCTGTAAAATAGCCCATACTTGCCCAACCACAAAACCTTAATGGTAGGTAATGCAGTTTTTGTTTTATTTTTATTTTGAAATACGGGTGGGGTAGTATAGGTTTGAAATTCAATTAATTCACTAAATTCATGAAAAACTCAGAGCAGGGTCAGAATGAAGTACCTTTTGCACGCCAGAAGAAAAGATTATATATATATGTATATATATATATATATATATATATATATATATATATATATATACACAGCAAGTGAACATACCCTTTAAATTTCATTGTAAACACTGCTATTGTTATTACACAGATAGACCACTTCATAAATAAGGACTCATAATTTACTTGTAGCAGCACGACATCTGTCCTACTCTCAGCCTCAGATAGGAATGTCCATAGCTTGACTTCATGTGTTAGCCCTCCATTATCAAGTCAGAACCTGTGCCCACTAAAGGGTGCTCGAGTGCTCTGGTGGGTCAGTCCGACCCTGGTTCAGAGCCCAAAACCAACCGACAAACTGATGGTATATTTTTAGTTAGCACTTTAGTTATCTGTGCTCGATTGAAATACGAAAAAGTAGAAACACTACTTTTATACAGCATAGGAATCAAACAAATTATTAAAAGGGTTTTCTGGGCTTTTACCGATCAAAGGTCCTATCCTAAAGCCATAAAAAAATGTAACTTTAAATGTCTCTTGATATGTGTATGAATGGAGAAAATAACACAAAATCAATACAAAACCAGTAGCAAAGTATTTGCGGAATTACTTGAACCTTATTATTTACATTTCAACTGGTAAGTATTATTAAACTGTGGTATTTTGCTTTAACCCCTTTAAGACTAAGCCTATTTTGGTGTTAATACTGCAAAAAAAAATTCGTTTTTGCATCGCAAAAACTAACTTAACCATAACTTTTTTTTGGTCGACGTAGCTGTATGAGGGTTTGTTTATTGTGGAACAAATTGTACTTTAATAGCAGCTTTTTGGGCTACATAAAACGTATATATTAACTTTTATTATTGTTTTTTGGGAAGGATGGAACAAAAGCAGCAATTCCGCCATTGTATTTTGCTTTTTAAATTCACGCCGTTCACCGTACATAACATGTTACCAAATATGTCTAGTCTTTTTCGATGTAGCCCTATGTGGGTTTGTTCATATATTTTTTTATGGAACCATTAAGGCTGAGTTCGCATGGGGCAGGTACACTGTGCAAAAGCACGCAGGGTATCCACCCTGTGCACCACAGGGAATTCCGGGCGAAAAACCACACCAAACTTTGGTGCAGTTTTTCGCACGGAATGTACGCTGTGGAAAATTTCAGCACTTAGCCAGCCTGCAAGCAGGACGGCCTCCTAGAATGATGTTTTATCCCAGGAGACCGCTGCAGCCTGTGATTGGGTGAAGCGGCGGTCACATGGGATGAAGCGTCAACCCAGGAGGCCGGCCCTCTGAAATCATCCAGGCCGGCCTCTTGGGATGATGTTTCATCCCATGTGACCGCCGCTACAGCCTGTGATTGGCTGCAGCGGTCACATGGAATTAAGCGTCATCTCAGTAGGCCCCGCTGGAGGGAGGAACACAGACTCCTGGTAAAGTATAAGCAGGGGTGGGATTAAAATTTCCCTGTTTTTCGGACAAAGACATGCGGGGTTCACAGTGTTTTGCGGTGTATCACGCCATTGAAATTAATTCTAATAATAAAATAAAACCATTATGATATTCCAAATGCCCCCTACATTAAAGAAATTCCCTGTCCAGAATGCTTTAGTGTGGATTGCCACACTATTTATACAATTACATAAGCGTACAGACCTACCCACAGATTATATTAAACTCACCCATTACGTATAGACCGATATGGGCACATTCAATATCCTAAGCAAGCTCAGCCCATTTAGTTAGGCTGTGCACATGAGAAGGGTAGAGGACAGTGCGGTGTGCACAGTAAGCCCCGACAACTCTCCCGGCTAATGCACAGATACGGTGCCAGGAGCAACCTCAGTACATATATACATCACCAGAACAAAGCTCAGTACATATATACAGCACCAGAACAAAGCTCAGTACAAATATACAGCACTAGAACCAAGCTCAGTACATAAATACAACACCAGAAATAAGCTCAGTACATATATACAACACCAGAACAAAGCTCAGTACATATATACAACACCAGAACAAAGCTCAGTACATATATACAACACCAGAACCAAGCTCAGTACATATATACAACACCAGAACAAAGCCCAGTACATATATACAGCACCAGAACCAAGCTCAGTACATATATACAGCACCAGAACAAAGCTCAGTGTATATATATATATATATATATATATATATATATATGTATATATGGTGCTGTATATATGTACTAAGCTTTGTTGTGGTGCTGTATTTACATTTATCTGCAGGGAGCGCCACATGGGACCCTATCTACAGAGACCGCCACAGGGGCACAGGGGGATCTATCTACTAGGCTAAACTCTAAAACTCTAATAAACGTTCATTTTTTTTTAAAATCCCACTAGGGGACTTCACAGTGTTATCTGATCGCTCATATAATACTTTGCTCTACTCAGTATAACCAGCTGCCATGGCATACCATTGGTGCCCCACGATTGGGTCTCGGAGACTGATGGGGTGATAGTGGGAGCAGTGGACACCAATGGGGTGACAGATGGACGCTATTGTCCCCAGGCATCTAAGGGGTTATATGGCCAGGATCTGAGTTATCTCCGAATCCGGCCATTGCAGCGGAATGTGCCCATGCCATCCACTTGATGTACCATTAGGTCCAATTGCGTCCATTTCTGGGAAGGGCTGTACAGGGTTGTACAGGATTAGAAAAATATGGCTACTTTCTTCTAGAACAGCACCTATCAACGAGTTGTGTCTGGTATTGTAGCTAAGCTACATTGAAGTGAATTGGGCTAAGCTGTAATAACACACACATAACCTGTGGACAGGTACGGCCCTATTATTAAAAAGAGGAAAGCAGCCATCATTTTCTAATCCTATACAACCCCTTTAAGTATTTCTTTTTTTTTTTACCATGAAAGTCAATGGAAAGACATAGCCAACATATGACACAGTTGCATACATTTTAGTAAAATACAGATGGCTATAAGACAGATACTTTCTATATGCCTGTAACGGCAGACTAACGCATAGAGGGGATCTAAATGATCAAAGGTAGCCATTGGAAATAATTCCCTTCAATTACAGCTGACTGTGGCTGTTAAACTCATAAAAAAGTGATGTCTAAAAAAAAATTCTTATTATTCTTTTGCTTTAAACTGTATTGCCCTGAATACTGTTCACTTTATACCTGTAAATGATGTGCTTACATCGGTGAAACTCCTATAGGGTCACCTTACATGATTTTAAAAGTGTTGAATCAAGATATGTCCCTTACTGTTATTTTGGTTAGGGTCCATGATGCAGCCTTTCTAGCTCTCATTTTACTGCGCCATTAGAAACCAGTAAACTGCTACTAATATACGCAGCGCCAACGACTGGATGAACCAGACACCAGGAGGTACAAGTGCCTGATGAAGGTCTAATATACAACCGAAACGTCGCACTAAAACTCTGGCATCAATTTTTGATAAAATAAAACCGAAAGATTTGCTAATTTCATCACCTTGTGTGCCGAATATTTCTTTACTATGTACACAGCGGCCAACTGACACCTGTGTAGAGAGAGGTAAATAACATACAGTATGACACATTTCCTGGTGTGGGAAAAATCATGGAGATAGCAGCCATGAGCTGCTACAATGCTGAAACCATACTGTATCAGTAATTCTGGGAGTGCAATGTTTACATAACACACACAAAATGTATGCCGTTTTTATTTTTGAATGGAGTTTTCCTTTAAATACAATTTTTCTATATGATCCTATATACTCAAATTATGAGTAGTCAGAAATACAAAGTGCAATAAAGACAGAGGAAAAGTTAGTGGACAGCGTCATCAATTGTAAATGAATGGGAATGAATCATATTTTCAGTAAAAATTTCCATATAGTTTCTTTTACTTCTTTATTCCTCAGGCAGTAAATGATCGGATTTAGCAAGGGTGTTACCACTGTGTATATAACAGAAACTAGTTTGTTGTAACTTAATGATTCGGCTCTGCTGGGTCTAGCGTACATAAAAAGAGTAGTTGAGTAGAATATAACTACCACAACTAGATGAGATGTACAAGTAGAAAAGGCTTTCTTCCGCCCACTGGACGTTGGGATGTTAATAATTGTAGTCAGAATACAACCATAGGAAATGATAGTAAGCAAGAGTGGAATGAGAAGAATTAGAAGGGCAAGTATGAAGTCCACAAATTCAGCCATCCTCATGTCAGTACAGGCAAGATTGAGTATTGGAGAGATGTCACAGTAAAAGTGATTTACAAGAGCAGGGTAACAAAAAGTGAGGCGAGAGATGTAGTATACTTTAATCAGGGAGATAACAAAGCCACCACCCCAAGAAACAAATGCTAGGAGATAGCAGAAATTCCAGTTCATGGTGTTGATGTAATGTAATGGATTGCAAATAGCGACATAACGGTCAAATGCCATAACAGTCAACAAGACACACTCTGTACAGCCCAATGAGAGGAAGAAATAAAGTTGTAACATGCAAGCGGTGAATGAAATTTTCCGGCTTTCTGATAGAAATATAGCAAGCAATTTGGGGACTGTGACTGTTACATACCACATCTCTAGAAATGACAATTGTCCCAGGAAGAAGTACATTGGTTTGTGTAACTTTTGACTATGCCAGATGATGACAATGACAATCAGGTTTTCCAGTATGGTTAAAAGGTAACTTAAAAAGAAGATGAAGAAAAGTAAGACCTGTATAGGCCTATTAGTGGGGAAGCCTAAAAGAAAAAAGTTACTCACACCTTCTGTCACATTCATTGTTTACTCCCAAAAAATGTCAAGATATCCGGAGGACTTCAATAAATTGATCATGAATAATTTCTTGTTTGCACCATGCATTATTATCTATATGAATAAATATAAAGTAAATACATCACACTGCATTATTCCTTAATGTGATAAAGTGAAGAAGAATTAACTGATGTATATTAACCCTTTTAGGACCGAGCTCATTTTGGCCTTCAGGATTTTTCAAATCTGACATGTGTCAATTTATGTGGTTATAACTATGGAATGCTTTTGCCTATCTAAGCGATTCTGTGATTGTTTTCTCGTGACATATTGTACTTTATGCTAGTGTACTTTATGCTAGTCAATAAATTCATTGCTTATTTGTGAAAAACACCAAAATTTTGAGAAAATTTGCAAAAATTATGATTTTTCTAATTTTTAATGTATCTGCTTGTAAAACAGATAGTAATACCACACAAAATAGTTACTATTTCACATATTCCATATGTCTACTTTATATTTGCATCGTTTTTTGAACATTATTTAATTTTTCCAGGACGTTACAAGGCTTAGAACTTTACCAGCAATTTCTCACATTTTCAAGAAAATTTCAAAAGGCTATTTTTTCAGGGACCAGTTCAGTTCTGAAGCGGCTTTGAGGGCCTTATGTACTAGATAGACCCCATAAATCACCCCATATTAAAAACTGCACCCCTCAAAGTATTCAAAACAGCATTCAGAAAGTTTCTTAACCCTTTAGGCGCTTCACATGAATTAAAGCAAAGTACAGGGGAAGTTGACAAATTTAATTTTTTTTGCTGAAATTCATTTGTAATACATTTTTTTCTGTAACACAGAAAATTTTACCAAAGAAATGCAACTCAATATGTATTGCCCAGATTCTGCAGTTCTTAGAAATATCCCACATGTGGCCTAAGTGTGATAATGGACTGAAATACCGGCCTCAGAAGCAAAGGAGCACCTAGTGGATTTTGGGGCCTCCTTTTTTTAGAATATATTTTAGGCACCATGTCAGGTTTGAAGAGGTCTTGTAGTGCCAAAACAGTGGAAATCCCCCAAAAGTGACACGGTTTTTGAAACTACACACCTCAAGGAATTTATCTAGGGGTACAGTTAGCATCTTAACCCCACGGGTCTTTTGCTATATTTATTGGAGTTTGTCTGTGAAAGTGAAAAATTTAAGTTCAAAAAATAATATTTTCAAGGAATAAAGAATAAAAAGCACCCGAAAACTTGTAAAGCTACTTCTCCCGATTACGGCAATACCCCATATGTGGTACTAAACTGCTGTTTGGACCCATGGCAGAGCTCAGAAGGGAAGAAGTGCCATTTGAATTTTGAAGCGCAGATTTTGCTGGATTGGTTTTCAGTGCCATGGAAACCCCCCAAAAGTGACCTCATTTTGAAGACTACACCCCTCAAGGAATTTTTCTAGGGATATAGTTAGCATTTTGACCCCACAGTTTTTTTGCTGAATTTAGTGGAATTAGGCCGTGAAAATGAAAATCTACTTTTTTCTGAAAAAACATAGAAATGTTGAATTTTTACAATGAATAAAGAAGAAAAATCACCCCAAAATTTGGTAAAGAAATTTGTCCTGATTACAGCAATATGCCATATGTGGCAATAAACTGTTGTTTGGACCCACGGCAGGACTCTGAAGGGAAGGAACAATATTTGTTTTTTTGGAGCTCAAATTTAGCTGGAATGGTTTTCGGGTGTCATGTCGCATTTGCAAAGCCCTTGAGGTGCCTAAACAGTGGAAACCTGCCAAAAGTCCCTTTAGGGGACTGGAACGAGCGATCATTAGGTCGCTGGTACAATACACTGCGATACTAATGTATTGCAGTATAATATCACTTTTACAGGCTCCTGTAACAGCGCGATCGCTGTTCCTGTTCGTTAGTCCAGGGTGTCAGCTGTAATACACAGCGGACACCTGCAGAATATGGAGCGGGCGCAGCGCATGAGCCCACTCCATATATAACCCCCCGCACCACGACATGCTATTAAGTTGTGGTGCTCGAAGGCGTTAATGCGCAGCGGATGGTGCAAAGTGAAAATTAAAATTTTCCACTGATATGCCATTTTAATGCACAATATGTTGTGCCCAGTTTGTGCCACTGAAGACAAATACCTCACACAATGTTGAGAGGGTTCTCCCGGATATAAAATATCATATATGTGGACGTAAGCTGGTGTTTGGGCACGCTGTGGGGCTCAGAAGGGAGGGAGCGCCATTTGGCTTTTGGAGCGCAGATTTTGCTTGGTAACTGTTCTGTTTGGGGTTTTGCTGGTATTTCAGTTTATAATGTGGGGGTATATGTAAGCTGGGCAGAGTACATCAGGGCATAATAAGGCCTCATTTACACGAGCGTAATATACGCGCGTGCGACGCGCGTGCTTTTCACGCGTGTCGTACGCACCTATATTACTCTATGGGGCAGTGCAGACGATGCGTGAATTTTGCGCAGCGCGAGTGCGTTGCGTAAAACTCACGACATGTTCTATAATCGTGAGTTTTTCGCGCATCACGCACCCATTGAAGTCAATGGGTGCGTGAAAACCACGAAGGTCGCACGGAAGCACTTCCGTGCGAACTGCGTGATTCACGCAAGAGCTGTCAAACTCTGAATGTAAACAGAAAAGCACCACGTGCTTTTCTGTTTACAAACATCCAAAAGGAGTGTCTTAGAGATGAGCGAACCGAACTTCACCGGGTTCGGCCGAACTCGTTTTGGCCGAACCCGGCAAAAAATGTTGCGGGACGCGACGTCAGGAGACAGTCACTGTCCAGGGTGCTGAAATAGTTAAACTGGTTCAGCACCCTGCACAGTGACTTCCGATCCCAATATACGTGAACGTGTAAAAAAAAAAAAAGTTCTGACTTACCGATAAAACTCCCGGCTTCTTCCTCCAGTCTGACCTCCCGGGATGACAATTCAGTCCAAGAGACAGCTGCAGCCAATCACAAGCCAAGCACAGGCTGCAGCGGTCACATGGACTGCCGCGTCATCCAGGGAGGTGGGGCCAGATGTCAAGAGAGGCGCGTCACCAAGGACGCGTCACCAAGGACGCGTCACCAAGGCAACGGCCGGGAAGTTCTCGGTAAGTACGAACCTCTTTTTTTTTAAACAGGTTACTCGATATGGTGATCGGAATTCACTGTCGAGGGTGCTGAAAGAGGTACTGCCGATCAGTTAACTCTTTCAGCACCATGGACAGTCACTGACGTCGGCTAGCCTCATCTCTATGATGGCGGCTGCGCGAAAATCACGCAGCCGCGCATCATACACGGATGACACACGGAGCTGTCAAGTGCCTTTTGCGCACGCAAAACGCTGCGTTTTTTACGTGCGCAAAACGCACACGCTCGTGTAAATGAGGCCTAAGAGGGTATAATAATTTGGTAAATAAATAATAATCTGCAGATATGTGGCCGATGTCGCACTTTATAAATGGTGCCCGATCTTATCCGCTTTTGGACACTGCACAATTTCTGCTGCTATATTCTGAGAGCCAGAACTTTTTTAATTTTTTCTCCACTGGAGCCGTGTGAGGGCTTATTTGTTGCGGGACAATCTGTAGTTTTCATTGGTACCATTTTAGGGTACATGTGATTTTTTTATCACTTTTTATTAGATTTTTTTGGCAAGCAAAGTGACAAAAAAACATAAATTCTGACAATGTTTTTTGTCTTTTTTGTTTACAGTGCTCACCGTGCGCTATAAATGACATTTTACTTTATTCTGCGGGTCGATACGATTACGGCGATACCATATGTATATCTTTTTTTATGTTTTGTGGCGTTTGCGCAATAAAATCACTTTTCGATAAAAAGCCATAACTTTTTTATTTTTCAGTCAAAAAAGCTGTGTAAGGGCTTGTTTTTTGCGGGACAGGTTGTAGTTTTTATTGGTACTATTTTGGGTTACATGCGATTTTTGGATTTTATTCTATATTATTCTATATTTTGAGAGGGTTGATGACCAAAAAATAGTGATTCTGACATTGTTTAATAATTACTTTTTTTGCGGTGTTCACCGTGCGGGAAAAATAATATTCTAGTTTTATAGCTTGGGTCGTTACCAAATATGTGAACTTTTTTTAACATTTTCATTTTCTTCCTATATTAAAAGACTGGATTATTTCCAGTTTGTTATAGTAACAAACTTTCCAGTTCGTTGCTACAACAAACGTTCCCTGCGATCACATGACCGGGACCTGAACCAATTAGGTCCCGATCATGTCTCTGGGACCAGAGGCAGGGGATAACAGCGCGATCCAGGTGTCAGCGCTACTCTGAGACACCCGGATCGCGCTTTTAACGCCCATCGTGAATTCACGTTAGTGCTGCACAGAGCCCAGCAAGTGCCAACGTGAATTTACTGTGGGCGGTCGGGAAGTGGTTAAAGGAGTTTTTTATTACTTGGTAGTTTGGGCCGTATAAAAAAAAATATTGATTTTAGTGTAAAAGGGCTCATTCTCACCATTTAATGCTCTCCAGCGCCAGCGCTTTCACTTCACGGTCACCCACAAGTCTCTGCTTACAGTGACATGCCATACAGTCACGTAACAGCTCCAGGCAATCACTGGCTGCAGCAGTCATTTGCAGAACTTACTGAGATCACAGCTGCACCCAGTTATTGCCTGGAGCTGTCATTTGCCAGGACGGCAGTTGGCAGCTTCATACAAAACCTGAGTATAAGCTTTTTTAAACTAAATTAGGCCATATGCAGGCAACAATAGAAAACGTTTTCTTTTATAAAGCTCACCCTTTCAACCACTATAATTGGAGCACCAAGTTATGGAGCTATACATGGGTATTCATTTGTACTACCTGAGAAGTACACTGTGAAGCCATAATATTGAGACCACTGATAGGAGAAGTGAATAACATTGATTATCTTGTGACAATGGCGCCTGTCAATGAGTAGGATATATTAGAAAGCAAGTGAACAGTCAGTTCTTGAAGTTGTTGTGTTGGAGGCAGTTAAAATAGGCTCTGAGACACTTTGACAAGGGCCAAATTATGATGGCTAGATGACTGGTTAAGAGCATCTGCAAAAAAAGCAATTGTGGGGCAATGATAAGTAATAGAAACAGGGAGAGAACCTCCAGCTCACCGGTCTGCGTCTCCAACAGCGTCCATCGGATCCCCGCGACGGCCCGCGGTATGAAACAATAATGTAGAGGAAGAGTGATCCAGCGCTGATGTTGGTTTAAAAGGGAAGTGAGAGTCCCATGTTTATTAGAAAAAAAATTTTGAGTAAAAATGGAACGGGAGACGCAGTCCCAAAGTGCAAGTAGTCAGGGTATATGCCCAAGCCTACGCGTTTCGAACGCGGTCTGCGTTCTTAATCATGGCAAGAAAGATAATGACCGTGTGTCTAGGGCTCTCTTGTATGCTGAATAATCAGCTGTAAGAGCCAGTATGCAAATGACGATGATTAGCGGAAATAGTCAGTCAAGGGGTAGCTAACACCCAGCGGGCAAGTAAGTAAATATATCGTAAAATCTAATCGATATAGTGATAATATGTGTACATCAAGTGTACAATGTTCTTCAAAAGCGATTCTAGGATATAATAAATAAATGTAACAACTTGTGTATAGATGGTAATAAATAAGCCCGTTTATTATTGGTAAGCTCGTACAAAAGAGACTGAGACACCCGGCCGTACATATCTCTCACTTCCCTTTTAAACCAACATCAGCGCTGGATCACTCTTCCTCTGCAATGATAAGTACTTTCCCAAAGTGGTCCAAGGAAGAACAATTGGGAAACCGGCAACAGGGTAATGGGAGCCCAAGGCTCATTAATACGTGTGGGGAGCTAAAGGTAGCCAGTCATGTCCAGAGAAGGGCTACTGTAGCATACTGTAAATTGCTGAAAAAGTTAATGCTGGCCATGATAGAAAGGTATCAGAACACATAGTGTATAGCAACTTGCTGCATTCGGGGCTGCATAGCCACAGTGCCCATGTGACTAATGTACACCGCCATAAGTGCCAACAATAGGGACATGAGTATCAGAACTGGACCATGGAGCAATGGAAGAATGTGGCACAATATTAGGCAGGTAGTATATGTGCATGTATGGTGTATGTTCTTTTCTTTTAAAATCTTTATTTTTGTTGATTTTTTCTGTTTCAATAATTTTTTTTATCGTTAAGTAAAACCACAGTCGCAATGGACATCTAAACATTTTTACATAATACTGTTAGTTTAAATCTTACATGCACAGTTATACAATTGTTCAGCAAAAGATCAAACAAAATGTAGCTGAAATTCGCAAGGAACGGCTAGACGGCCGAGTTAGACCACTAGAACTGCACATATAACCATTGTTTTTCATGAAGGTTTCTTGCTGTAAGAGCTGCAACAGACCAAGTAGATTACAGCAAAGCCTCAACAGCATCAACTGTGTTCTCAACCAAATAATAACACCTTTTAAATGTATTGTGTATGTTTAACTTCAACAAAAAAAAGAGATCTGATATTATATTTTCATAATATCCATTAGAGGTGAGCAAATGCAATTGGTCTGGCATTGCTGTCCAATTACCTAATTATTCGATTTGTTTGATCATTCTTATTAATTTTAGCATAATTGTGATTCGTACCCATTTTCACTATTTATTTTACTTTTGGGCATATTAGTTGCACATCCAAGATTCTAAATGTTTCACCTCTTCCCAACTGCATCATGTACATTAACGGACTAATGGAGTGGTCTTTACGTGCTGTGTTGATGGCACTGCGCGGTTCTTTGATTATTTCAGTTTCCTGTCACAGTACAGAATTGGGCTGTCACACTAACAGCCTAATCCTGTACTGTGACAGAGAACTAAAATAATCAGTTCCCTGTCACAAAAAACAGCATGACAAACAGAAGCAAGTACAAACAAAAATTCTCTTCAAACTGCTGATCGGCAGGGTTGCCGAGAGTTGGACCCACCACCGATCTAATACTAATGGCCTATTCTAAGGATTGGCCAGTAACAATGGCGAATTAAGTAGACCATTGGCCCTGGGCTTTTCCCCAAATATTGGGCTCCCCTACTCCAACACCGCCCTGCCACACCGTGTCTTTAGTCAATACCACCTGTCTGTGTGAGCATTGACAATTGGGTGTTACAATTCAAAGGGCTGTGTCCCTACAAGACTGTCTCCAACCATTGCTGACAGCATCACACTGTGTTGGGACACACCCTCTTGACAAGGGGATTCGTAACACCCAGTTGTCTAGTAGTCCTGGGCTACACATATACTTTTTGTGGAATACCAGGTTTTACTATAAGGGACATGTCAGGAGGGGTGACAAATTCTCTATAAATCCAGTGACTCACAGGTGACGTCTTCACTGATGGGAGTTGCTCTCTTTTCTTTTCTTTTCCATCTGACCCAGACCATTATGGCAACTTCTCCTGATGACTGAAGAGTTTCCTGCAGAGACCTCTTTGCCCCTCACTTCTGCAGCCATTTCCAGCCTGTATAGAAACACAAAAATGTAGACACCAAACCCTCTGATTGTCCATATCCTAGACCAGATGCCTAAATTAGTCCAGACCGCAGACCAGACCCCTTAGCAAATTCAGACCCCAGGCCCATTGTAACGCCCACAGCCGCGGACCTTCGTTCTAACTTACCCCACGACGAATGCTGGGAGGCATCTCCCTCCTAAGATACGCCGGCACTCACTTCAGCATCACTGTGCTGGTTCTCGTAGGGTACGTGCGCGCGTTTGGGCCCGGCCTTAAAGGGCCAGTACGCGCACATATGTAAAATCTGTAATTAGTCCATGATTACCCTGGACTATAAAAAGGGCTCTGCCCTTTCACTCATTGCCTGAGCATTGTTGTGTTTACCCATGTGAGTCTTAGCAAATAGTCCCTTAGAGTTATCCTGTTCTCGTTGTTCCCGTGCCCTGCTACCTGTATCCTGGTTATATTTGTTCCTGTGCCTTAGAGTGTTGGAGTCGTGTTGTGCCACCGGTCACGCCTGCTGTTATACACCACAGCTGGTGTCATCTGCCTGCAAGTTCATCTGTGCCTAGCCTCCGCTACTGTCTGGACTATCAAAGGTACCCTTGTACTAGGACTGTTGTTTGGCAAGCTGCTACTCCGCTACGGCTGTGCAGTCAAGACCATGATGACGTCACAAGCCATGCAGGCAGACCTGCGAGACCTTCGGTCACGACAGGGACAACTCCTCCTGACGGTGAACGCCATTGCACATCGACTTGATGCGCTTCCTGCTGTCATCACAGCACCTGTTCCTGTTGCCCCGGCTGTTCCTCCTACTACACCTCCTGTCAGTACCGGTGCCGACTGCCGATTCTTCCTGCCACTACCTTCTCGCTACGACGGAGACGCGAGTACCTGCCGGGGTTTCTGTACCAGTGCCAGATCCACTTCAGTCTACATGCCAGAGCATTCCCTTCCGATGGTGCAAGGATAGATTTCATCATTTCCCTCCTTACTGGCAAGGCCCTAGCATGGGCAAATCCTATCTGGGAACATCAGGGACCAGAGACCCGTGACTTCCAGTGTTTCCTACAGACTTTTCACAGGGTATTTTAGGAACCTGGACGAGTCTCGTCAGCAGCTGCATCTCTGCTGACCCTTCGTCAGGGAGACATCTCTGTGGGCTAGTACGCCATTCAGTTCCGCATCGTGGTGGCAGAGATGTCCTGGAACAACGAGGCCTTAGTGGCTACATTCTGGCAGGGACTGTCTTCCACGATTAAAGACGAGCTTTCCACCCGTGATCTGCCACCTTCCCTGTATGACCTTATTCTTCTTGCCATCCGGATTGACATGAGGATCCTGGAGCGATGCCAAAGGGTTTGTCAGGAGAGAAGATTCCCCAGGCTAGCTCCTACTTTCCAGCAACCTCTGTTGCACTCACCAGTTGTTCCACCAGAGAAGCCTATGCAGGTGGATCGGCTCAAATTCAGACCAGGAGCAACAACGCAGATGCACTTCGGGACTTTGTCTGTATTGCGGCCTCAGAGGCCATGTTGTGTGTTTGTGTCCCTAGAAGCCAAAAAACTCCAATGACTAGGATTGGTTAGAGAGACAACCCTAGGTGGAACGGCGCTGAATAAAAGATTCTCTTCTAAACTGTCCATCCCCGTGACCATAGTGACCAGCGAAAAGACACACCGGGTCTCTGCCTATCTGGACTCAGGGTCCGCGGCAAACTTCATCCAAAAAGACCTAGTGGATTATCTCTAGTTGCCCACTGTCCCTTTGGAGACGTCTTTGGCTGTTGCCTCGATGAATGGACTGCGACCCGACCCAATCGTATCTGAAACCAAGCCGCTGAAGCTCCAAGTTGGAACCCTTCATACTGAACTGATTTTGTTTCTTGTTTTGCCCAAAGCTATCAATTCTTTTCTACTGGGTCTGCCTTGGCTCCGGTTACATGCCCCAGTCCTGGACTGGAATTCTTGGGAGGTTCTCCAATAGGGCTCCAAATGTCTCAAACGCTGTCTGTTACAGATCCATCCTGTGCAGCCTCCTCTGCCTCAGTCATTAGCAGGATTACCTCCTCATTTCTCTCAGTTTACGGATGTCTTCCGCAAGAAGGAGCCTGAGAGCTTCCCCCACACTGGGCTTATGACTGGCCCATTGAACTTGTTCCAAATGCGTCCCCTCCCCGTGGACGGGAATACCCTCTCTCCCTGCCAGAGACTCAGTCCATGTCGGCCTATATCAAGGAGAATCTGGAGAGGGGTTTCATACAAGAATCCTCCTCCCCGGTCGGCGCTGGGTTCCTCTTTGTCAAGAAAAAAGACGGATCTCTTCAACCTTGCATTGACTACCGTAGTCTCACTCAAATCACGGTCAAGAACAAAAATCCGTTGCCACTAATTTCCGAACTATTTGACCGCATACGAGGAGCCAAGATTTTTTCTAAACTAGACTTGCGTGGGGCTTACAATTTGATTCAGAAATGCCAAGGTGACGAATGGAAGACGGCATTCAACACTCAAGAACTATGAATACCTGATAATGCCCTTCGGTCTGTGTAATGCTCCCGCTGTCTTCCAAGAATTTGTTAATGATATCTTCTGAGATCGCCTCTATGTCTGTGTTGTAGCCTATCTCGATGATATTTTGAATTTCTCTCCAGATCCGACAACTCGTCAGAGGCATGTCCGTCAAGTTCTGCTGCGATTAAGGGAGAATCGTCTGTATGCCAAGCTGGAGAAGTGCACTTTTGAAAAGAATTCCCTGCCCTTCCTGGGCTACATCATCTTAGATCAAGGCCTTAAGATGGATCCGGAGAAACTAAAGTCCGTCCTGGAATGGCCACGTCCTCAACACCTGAGGTCCATACAGCATTTTTTGGGATTCGCCAATTTGTACTGCCAGTTTATCCCAAACTTCTCTTCACTGGCAGCCCCCATCTCTACCCTCACCAAAAAAGGTATGAACGACAAGGTGTGGACTCCAAAGGCAGAATCTGCATTCAATAGCCTTAAGAGTGCCTTCCCGTCAGCCTCAACCCTCCATCATCCTGACTTATCTCAACAGTTTTGGTTGGTGGTGGACGCCTCCTCTGTTGGTGCAGGTGCACTTCTGTTCCAGAGAGGTTCCAAAGGGAAGGCAGTGTTATGTAGCTATTACTCTAGACTTTTTCTCTCGCAGAGTGCAATTACTCTATTGGGGATCGGGAGTTACTGGCCATCAAATTGGCTCTAGAGGAGTGTAGACATCTACTAGAGGGCGCAGCTCATCCCATCCTGATATATACCGACCACAAGAACCTCACCTATCTCCAGTCGGCCCAACGGCTGAACCCCATTCAAGCCAGGTAGTCGCTGTTCTTTACCCAGTTCCAATTTGTACTCCAGTACCGTCCCGCTGACAAAAATGTGAGGGTCGATGCCCTGTCCAGGTTGTTTGAAACAGAGGACACCGTGGAGTCTCCGCAAAGTATCATTGACCCATTCTGTATTATTTCTGTTAATCCTCTGCAAGTTAGAGACATAATCCTTCCGGGGAGGACCTTTGTGCGGTTGACAGACAGGAGGAGAATCCTTCACTGGGGGCACAGCTCCAAACTGGCTGGGCACACGGGTGCTCGTAAAACCCGAGATCTGATTGCCCGTCATTTCTGGTGGCTCACGCTGCCCAAGGATATTATGGACTTTGTCTCGTCCTGCACTGTGTGTGCTTCCAACAAAGTTGCCCACTCCAAGCCTGCCGGTCTGCTTCAACCTCTGCCTGTGCCCAATGCTCCCAGGCATCATATAGCAACGGACTTTGTCACAGACCTCCCTTCCTCTGCAGGATGCAACACGGTCTGGGTGGTGGTGGACCGGTGCTCAAGCATGGCTCATTTTATCCCGCTGAACGGCCTACTTTCTGCTCCGCGACTGGCTAACCTCTTCATCTAGCACATCTTCCATTTGCATGGCTTGCCTCTTCATATCGTGTCTGATCGGGGGGTTCAGTTTACCTCGAAATTCTGGAGAGCCCTCTGTAAACTCCTAGACGTGAAGTTGGACTTTTCCTCAGTCTATTGTCACGTAGCGGGTTAGTGGACCCACTAGGCCGCACCGCCGTAGCAGGGAGGCAGCTGGCCAAACAACAGGAACCCCAGAATACAAAGTCCCGCACAAGGGTACCTAGATAGTCCAAACAGTGGCCGCAGCTCTTGCACAGATATGGAGATGGGTGCAGCAGGTATTGCCAAACGTGGCGGATGTCACAGGTGCCGCAGGTTGCGCCAGACGTGGTGAATTCCTCTGGACGTGGCAGAAGACACAGGACGTGGCGGATGACACAGATTTCGCAGGTTGCACCAGACGTGGCGAATTCCTCAGGACGTGACAGATGACACAGGACGAGACACGACTCCGACAATAATAGGCACAGGAACAAGAACAGCACGGGATACAGGAGCAGGTAACAGCGCACGCTATGGGACACAGCAGAACGGAGCGGAAGTGAGAGCTGGCGTCCCCTAGGAAGGAGATGGAGACCAGCGCTCACGGATCCATGGCTGCGGGCGTCGGGAGGTGAGTTAACTCGACGGCCCATGGCCATGGACGCTACAGTATCCCCCTCTTACGCCCCCTCTTCTTGGGGCCAGAGCGAGAGAGGAATTTTTTAATAAGAGCAGGAGCACTGAGGTTCTCCTCTGGCTCCCAGGACCTCTCCTCAGGACCAAACCCTCTCCAGTCCACCAAATAGAAAGTCCTTCCTCCTACCCTTTTGCAGTCCATGATCTCCCTCACCTCGAACACATCAGAAGAACCCCTGGGAGCAACTGTGGAACTAGAAGTCTTGCTGTAGCGGTTCAGGACTACGGGTTTCAGGAGGGACAGAAGAAAGGAGTTGGGGATTCTGAGAGTAGGAGGCAGCCGCAGCTTATAGGTGACAGGGTTTATTTGTTGCAGAATTTCGAAAAGGACCAAGGAACTTGGGAGCAAACTTGTATGAGGGCACCTTCAAACGAATGTTCCGAGAGGACAGACAGACTTTGGTACCCGGAAGATACTGAGGCGGCTCTCTTCTCCTAGTATCTGCTTTACGCATCATGCGATCGACTGCCAGCAAAATAGAGGACCGGGTCTGTTGCCAGATTTGCAGAAAGTCCCCATATGCAGAGTCAGCAGCGGATACCTGAGATGTGGTCGACACTGGAAGAGGGACTCTTGGATGTTGACTGTACACAATGTGAAATGGAGTGGAAGTGGTGGACTCACTTGTGTGGTTGTTATATGAGAACTCGGCCCATGGAAGAAGCTGTACCCAGTTATAATACTGTGAAGAGATTAAGTGGCGGAGATAATTCTCCATGATCTGGTTGATCCTGTCAACTTGCCCATTGGACTGGGGGTGATAAGCTGAGGAAAAGTCCAATCTCACATCCAGGAGTTTACAGAGGGCTCTCCAGAACTTTGAAGTAAACTGAACCCCCCTCGCCAGTCGAGGTGCAGAAGGTAGGCCGGTCAGTGGGACAAAGTGTGCCATCTTAGAGAACCGGTCCACCACCATCCAGACAGTGTTGCATCTTGCTGAGGGGGGAAGGTCTGTAACAAAGTCCATCGCAATGTGCTGCCAGGGGGCAATGGGTACAGGCAGAGGTGGAAGCAGGCGGCAGGTAACTTTGTTAGAAGCACACACCGTGCAAGAAGAGACAAAGTCCAGAACATCTTTAGGTAGCGTGGGCCGCCAGAAGTGACGAACAATGAGGTCTCGGGTTTTACGGACACCAGCGTGCTCAGCCAGTTTAGAACTGTGTCCCCAGCGGAGAATTCTTCTCCTGTCTGCCAACTGGAAACGGGTGAAGAACAGTGACCACCTGGCTTGACGGGGATTCAGTCGTTGAGCAGACTGAAGGTAGGTAAAGTTCTTGTGGTCGGTGAAGATCAGGATGGGGTGAGCTGCGCCCTCCAGCAGATGTCTACACTCCTGCACAGCCAATTTGATGGCCAGTAGCTCCCGATAGCCAATAGAGTAATTGCGCTCAGCAGAAGAAAAAAATTATGGAATAGTAGCCACATACTACTGCCTTTCCTTTGGAGCTCCTCTGGAAAAGAAGCGCACCAGCACCAACAGAGGAAGCGTCCACCTCCAGTGAGAACTGCCGAGATACGTCAGGATGATGGAGGATCGAAGCTGAAGTGAAGCCTTTCTTGAGGCTAATAAATGTGGACTCTGCCTCTGGAGTCAACACCTTGGCGTTCACATCCTTCTTGGTAAGGAAAGAGATGGGAGCCGTCAGAGATGAGAAGTTTGGAATAAACTGCCGGTAGAAACGTTCAAATCCCAGCAACCACTGTATGGCCCTTAAGCCTTGAGGACGTGGCCACTCCAGGACAGCTTTCACTTTCTCAGGATGCATCTGGAGACCTTGATCCGAGATGATATAGCCCAGCAAGGGCAGAGAACTCTTCTCAAAGATGCGCTTCTCCAGCTTGGCGTATAAACGATTCTTCCTTAATCATAGTAGAACCTGACGGACATGCCTCCGATGAGTCGTCGGATCTGGGGAGAAAATTTAAATATCATCGAGATAAACAACAACACAGACTTAGAGGAGATCTCGGAAGATATCATTAACAAACTCCTGAAACACAGCGGGAGCTTTACACAGTCCGAAGGGCATCACTAGGGATTCGTAGTGCCCGTCCCGGGTGTTAAATGCAGTCTTCCATTCGTCACCCCAGCGAATCCGGACTAGATTATAAGCCCCACGCAAGTCTAGCTTAGAAAAAATGTTGGCTCCTCGTATGCGATCAAACAGCTCGGAGATAAGTGGCAGCGGGTATTTGTTCTTGACCGTGATCTGGTTGAGACCACGGTAGTCAATGCAGGGTCGAAGGGATCTGTCCCTCTTTTTAACGAAGAAGAATCCAGCCTCGGGCGGGGAGGAAGACTTTTGTATGAAACCCCTCTACAAATTCTCCTTGATATAGGCCGACATCGATAGAGACTCTGGCAAGGAGAGAGGATACACTCGGCCACGGGGGAGAGAGGCATTAGGAAACAGTTCAATGGGGCAGTCATAAGTCCAATGTGGAGGCAGCGTCTTAGCCTCCCTTTTGCTGAAAACATCTGCAAACTGAGCAAACTGGGGAGGCAGTCCCGCCAATGACTGAGGCAGAGGAGGCTTGACAGGATGGATCTGCAACAGACAATGACCAAAGCACTTGGAGCCCCATTGGAGAATCTCTCCAGAATTCCAGTCGAGGACTGGGGCATGCAGTCGAAGCCAAGGCAGGCCCAGCAGAACAGGATTGATGGCCTTGGGCAAAACAAGGAAAGAAATCAGTTCAAAATGAAGGACTCCAACCTGGAGCTTCAATGGCTTGGTTTTAGAAATGATGGGATCAGGCAGAGGCAGTTCATTCACTGAGGCAACAGCCAAAGATGTCTCTAGGGGAACTGTGGGCAATTGAAGATGATCTACTAGCTCCTTTTGAATGAAGTTTGCTGCAGAACCAGTCAAAATAGGCAGAAACTTGATGTGTCCTCTCGCCGGATACTAGGGTCACAGGAATAGTCAGTTTGGAACAGAATGCTCTATTAGGTACCGTTCCACCTAGGGTTGTTTCTCCAACCAATCCTAGGCCTCTGGGGACACAGACGCACAATATGGCCTCCGAGGCCGCAATACAAACAAAGTCCAGAAGTGTGCCTGCGTTGTCTCTCCTGGGTAGACAATTTGACATAGTTACTCTGCATCGGATCCTCTGGTGCGAAGACTGAGGAGGATTGCTGGGAAGTAGAATCCAGCCTAGGAAGTTCTCTCTCCCGGAGAACCTCTTGGGAACGCTCCCGGACCCTCATGTCAACCCGGGAAGCGAGTAGGATTAGATCGTCCAGGGTAGATTGCAAATTGCGAGCAGCCACCTCGTCCTTAATCCCTGAAGACAGTCCCTGACAGAATGTGGCCACCAAAGCCTCGTTGTTCCAGGTCAATTCAGCAGCCAGGATATGGAACTGAATGGCATACTCGCCCACGGAGAGGTCTCCCTGGTGTAGGGTCAGCAAGGATGCAGCAGCCGAAGAGACTCTCCCAGGTTCCTCAAAGATCGAGCGGAAGGTCTGTAAGAAGCACTGCAAGTCACGGGTCTCTGGTCCCTGAAGTTCCCACAGAGGATTTACCCATGCCAGGGCTTTGCCAGTAAGGAAAGAGATGATGAAGGCGATCCTGATGTCATCCTAAGAGAACGACCTGGCATGTAGTCTGAAGTGGATAAGGCACTGGTTCAAAAATCCCCTGCAGATCCTCGGGTCCCGATCATAGCGCGGAGGTAGCGGCAGGAAGCACAGGGGATCGGTACCGACACAGACAGGAAGTGTAGCAGGACGAACAGCAGGAATGGGTGCGGTGATGACTGTGGTTGGAACAAGCAGCCGATGGGCTATGGCGTTCACCGACAGGAGGAGTTGGTCTTGTCGTGACTGGAGATCCTCCATCTCGGCCAACATGGCTTATGTCGTCAAGGTCTCAGGTTGACCAGCGGGGTCCATTGCCTGAGCGTGCTGTCATGTAGCGGGTTAGTGGACCCACTAGGCCGCACCACCGTAGCAGGGAGGCAGCTGGCCAAACAACAGGAACCCCAGAATACAAAGTCCCGCACAAGGGTACCTGGATAGTCCAAACAGTGGCCGCCGCTCTGGCACAGATGGAGATGGGTGCAGCAGGTATCGCCAAAGGTGGCGGATGTCACAGGTGCCGCAGGTTGCGCCAGACGTGGTAAATTCCTCTGGATGTGGCAGAAGACACAGGACATGGCGGATGACACAGATGCCGCAGGTTGCGCCAGACGTAGCGAATTCCTCAGGACGTGGCAGATGACACAGGACGAAACACGAGTCCGACACTAACAGGTAACAGGGCACGGGTAACTACTGAAACGGGAAACACTAAGGGACCATTTTCAAGACAGACTGGGTTAACTAACAATGCTCAGGCAAGGATCAGAAGGACTGAGGCCTTCTTATAGACCAGGAAATCATGGGCCGTTGATGATGATGATTTCCTGATGTGTGCGCACTGGCCCTTTAATGCCGGGCACGAGCAGAACAGAGCGGAAGTGAGCGCTGGCGTCTCCTAGGAAGGAGATAGGGACCAGCGCTCACGGATCCATGGCTGCAGGCGTCGGGAGGTGAGTAAACCCGACGGCCCATGGCCATGGACGCTACACCTTTCATCCCCAGTCCAATGGCCAAATTGAGAGGATTAACCAAATCATGTAGAATTGTCTTCGCCACCTTATCTCCATGCAGCATGATGCAGGGTACAGCTTCTTCTATGGGCTGAGTTCTCATACAACAACCACACAAGTGAGTCCACTACTTCCACACCATTCTACATTGTGTACGACCAACATCCACGAATCCCTCTCCCTGTTCTGGCTACATCCCAGGTACCCACAACTGACCCAGCATTTGGAGTCTTTCTACAGGTCTGGCAGCAAACCCAGTCCTCCAATCTGCAGGCAGTAGATCGCATGAAGCGAAAGGCAGATACTAGGAAAAGAGAGCAGCCTCTGTATCTTCCAGGTACCAAAGTCTGGCTGTCCTCAAGGAATATCCGGCTGAAGGCTCTGTCATACAAATTTGCTTCTAGGTTCCTCGGACCCTTTGAGATTGTGCAGCAAATTAACCCTGTCTCTTATAATCTCCGGCTGCCCCCTACCTTCAGGATCCCCAACTCCTTTCATGTGTCTCTCCTGAAGCCTGTGGTCCTGAACCGCTACTCTAAGACTCCTAGCTATGCAGTTGCTCCCAGCGGTTCTGCCAATGTGTTTGAAGTTAAGGAGATCCTGGACTTAGGATATAGGAGGAAGAACTTTTTATTTGGTGGATTGGAAGGGGTTTGGTCCAGAGGAGAGGTCCTGGGAGCCAGAAGAGAACCTCAATGCTCCTATCCTCATTAAGAAGTTCCTCTCTTGCTCTGGCCCCAAGAAGAGGGGGCGTAAGAGGGGGGGATACTGTAAGGTCCACAGCCGTGGACCGTCGTTCTAACTTATCCCTCGACGGCCGCTGCCATGGGCGAGTGAGTGCTGGGCGGCATCTCCCTCCTGAGAGACGCCGGAACTCACCTCCGCATCACTGTACTGGTTCCCGTAGTGTACGAGCGCGTGCTCGCGCCCGGCCTTAAAGGGTCAGTAAGCGCACATGTGTAAAATCTGTAATTAGCCCATGATCACTCTGGACTATAAAAAGGGCTCTGCCCTTTCACTCATTGCCTGAGCATTGTTCTGTTTACCCATGTTAGTCTTAGCAAATGGTCCCTTAGTGTTATCCTGTTCCCGTCGTTCCCGTGCCCTGCTACCTGTATCTTGTATCCCGTGCTATATTTGTTCCTGTGCCTTGGAGTGTTGGAGTTGTGTTTTGCCACCTGTCACACCTGCTGTTATACATCACGTCTGGTGTCATCTGCCTGCAAGTTTATCTGTGCCTAGCCTCCGCTACTGTATGGACTATCAAAGGTACCCTTGTACTTGGACTGTTGTTTGGCCAGCTGCTACGGCGGTGCGGCCTAGTGGGTCCACATACCCATGGATCGTGACACCCATAATACATTAACTAATAAATTCAGACACCAGACCATACCCTAGAACACATACAGACCCTAGACCTTCTAAACTATTACATTCCTCAGACCAGACCCCCCTAAACAAATACAGACCCCACAAGGAGCACGGTAAATAAATACAGCTCCTAGACCAGACCCCATAAATACAGACCTCGAATCAGATCCCTAAATACATCTCCCAGATCTGACCCCCTGAACTAATATTGAGCCAAGACCTGACTCCCTAAACTAATACACACCTCAGGACAGACCCCTAAATACAAACCCCAGACCTCCTAAACTCATACAGACCCCAGACCACCTAAATACAGACCCCTAAACTAATACAGACCCAGACCCCTTAAACTACTACAGATCCTAGGCCAGACCCCCTAAATACAGACCCCCAAACCTGACACCCTAGAAAACACTGAGCCCCATAGAAAACTTTTGACTGGGCCCCCCTCCCCTGGGTGCTATACACAGCCCCACTTGGTAGATAGTGCCCCTCTGCAGATTGTGCCACACATCCCCTATAGCTTCTGCCATACAGCCCCCTGTAGACTCTGCTTTACAGCCCCCATTGTAGACAGTGCTATACTGCTCCCCTGTAGACAGCACTATACAGCACCCCTGTAGACAGCGCTACACAGCCCCTCTGTAGACGGCGCTATACAGCCCCCATACAGATGGCGCCATACAACCCCCCTGTAGACGGCGCTATACAGCCCCCCTGTAGACAGCGCTATACAGCCCACCTGTAGACACCGCTATACAGCCTTCCCCTGTAGACTGTGCTACAAAGCCCCCCTGTAGACAGAGCTATACAGCCCCCTCTGTAGATAGTACTATACAGCCCGCTGTAGACAGTGCCATATAGCCCCTCCTGTAGAAAGTGCTACACAGCCCCCCCTGTAGACAGACATTATGCCTGCAGGTCCTTTTGCAGGACATACACAATGCAGTTTTGTCATATTTTTCTGCGATTCGCTGCAAAAAATTAGACAAAACCACAATGTACTTTGACGGCTATCGGCCCCCAGGGAGCCATGGGCCCTGGGCGGCCGCCCCTGTGATGATCCGCCACTGGCCATTAATATTAACCGGTTCCCGACTGCTGGCTGTGTATTTTAGGCTGGGCGTCAGGGTCCTTAAAACTCGCGCTATAGACTATTTACGGTTTTAGCTTGCTGCCCGAGCGATCGGGCAGCTGAATGTCGGGTCTCCTGCAATCAGTGACTGCCGGGGACCCTGAGAAGATAGAAGCAGCTTTTTCTACGCTTCTATCTTCTCTGATCTCTTCTACACAGCTCTCAATAAGCGCTCAAACGGGCTGAGCCAGCTCCATAGAACGAGCGTATTGGCTGTATCTTAGAGCCGACACTTTAGTATAACGAGCGTGATCCCACTAGTTTAACTAATTAAATGCCACGCGCGATCGTGGGGTGCCATTGGTTGGCACATATATATATATATATATATATATATATATCCAAAAAAGAGAGATAGAAGCAGCACTCAAAAAAAAAATGTTGCAGGAATCATTAGAAAACATTGGCACGTTTTGGGAAACTTTTATGATAAGGTTTCAGAATTTTGTTCCCCTCCTCTATTTTCCTACAAAAGATGTCGTAATTTGAAAGACAAATTGGTCAGAAAAGATGTTGGCAGTATACATGGTGGACAGGCTTGCAGGACACGCAAGGGATGTTTCCCTTGTTTTTCCTGTGACAACTGTCCCCTCATGATTAAGGGGGATGTCTACACCCACCCCAAGACACATAAAATCTATCACATTAATTCCTTCTACACATGTAAAAGTGAATATGTAATATACATACTACAGTGCCCGTGTGATTTAATCTATGTGGGTAAGACTACGACAGAATGTCGTTTGAGATTGAACAATCATAAATCTAGTATAAGGACCAAAAAGGTGGAATTGCCCGTAGCACGACATTTTGCTGAAACTGGACACACAGTACAGCAACTTAAATTTACCATCATTGATGGGGTTTCCCCATTAAAACGGGGAGGTAACAGGGAACTGATTTTAAAACAACGTGAAATACAGTGGATTACAAAACTTAATTCCTTACATCCTTATGGTCTGAATGTGGACTATCCGCTCAATGTGTATAGATAAGGTTAATGCTAGGCTCACTTAATAATATACCTCCGTTATCCAAATTAATTTTTTGTATACATTAATACATCTGGATTTGCTCTTTTGGCCTGTATTTCTTCCAATAAATCCTGTTGACACATAGATGGCTGGTATTTGGAATATAATATGTGTGTTAATATCTTGATTATATTCCAAGGTGACTGTATAGTGACATTCTCCTTTTTTCTTCTTTTTTAAGGACTACTTCATAATTGTTATTGGAATCACACGATCGGAAGAAGGAATCGTTGGACTCATATGTGACTGTTGTTCTTCTAGACTGCATTTATGTTGATAAAATTATATAATGAATGTAATTTTTTTGAATTTTCTATTGGTCATATGGTGCAGCGGTACCGCATGAGTATGAATAATACCCTTGGATTAATCTGTCCATTTTTTCTATATTTTAAATCTGACTAATTCTGATCCTGTATGTGTATCCACTATGAGATCGGTGGCATCTCGATTGGCAGCAGTGATGGCACTAATAAACTTTTAATAATAGTCATTAGAATATGACACGCTCTGATAGAGTCAATTAGGTTTATTCGCCTCTTGGCTAGTACCCACTATAAAACCTCTTGGGGATGATATATCCGCTGGAGGTCTATGTGGTGACTGGAGACAGGTTACTCTCTTATGGATAATGAGAGATGTAATCTGTACCGGGATGTTAAATACCTTGTAAGTGCCTGAACGAAAATTGCCTAAATGACGTTGTTTGCGTAAATGCGAACGGACCGTTTTCCCTCTTGTTGGAATGACATGTTGGATCTTATAAATTCCCCTTTTGAGATAGCTATCCTCTTTTATGTAACAAAAATAGGTTATGGTTAAACTATGGATTTACCTGGCTGGGATTGCGATATTCCCTCTTTAAAGATGGCGGTTTTGAATACCAAACAAGGGATGACGTCTCTATAGTTGAATCTCGCGAGACATACTTGAGGTTCTGCTGCTCCATGTTGCCCTGACGTTATTTGATTTGACGTTCAGTTTATCCAATCTATGCGCTCCCTGCGGGCATGCGCAGTATGGTGTGTTTAACGCCGGTTTGGATGACTATGGACGATTACGTGCGTTACATATGAGTCTCATGATTACCTTTTTTCCTTTCATAGATCGGTGAGTGCCAGCTGATCTAATTTTTAATCAATTACACTGTGTTGGTTTAATCAATCATAAAGATCAATTTTTATATGTTAGCCATGTTGCATCATCTGTTTGTATTATTGCATCATGTCATAACTCATGTTCACTATCTGAATTTTGTTTCACTTGTCACTTTATATTTATAATATTTATGTATTTTTATAATTTTTATTAATTATGTACTGATTTGTAACACTGATTGTCTGGGCTTTGCCCCCTATATATACACGTGTATGCTTTAACACACCTGACTTGAAAAAGCCTTCATAGAAAAGGTGAAACGTTGCAGTGGATGCTGGATGAATAAACCAGAGTTTTTTTGAGTGCTGCTTCTATCTCTCTTTTTTGGATACACGTTTGTGCAGGGAGAGGTCACTCCCTGTTTGAAAGCTGAACACCAGCCTTAAGGCTATGTTCACACGGGGTATTTTGCCGAGTTTTTTGACGCGGAAACCGCGTCGCAAAACTCGGCAGAAACGGCCCGAGAACGCCTCCCATTGATTTCAATGGGAGGCGTCGGCGTCTTTTTCCCGCGAGCAGTAAAACTGCCTCGCGGGAAAAAGAAGCGACATGCCCTATCTTCGGGCGCTTCCGCTTCCGACCTCCCATTGACTTCAATGGGAGGCAGGAGAAAGCGTATATCTCGCTGTTTTATGCCCGCGGCGCTCAATGGCCGCGGGCGAAAAACGGCGCGATAATTGCCGCGAAAATCGGCGTGCAGGGAGAGGAATATCTGCCTCAAAGTTCCAAACGGAATTTTGAGGCAGATATTCCTCCCCCAAAATACTCTGTGTGAACATAGCCTAGCAGGCAAGGAATCACAGTGCTGCTCATACCCTTGATTTGTCTATATATATATATATATATATATATATATATATATATTAAAAGTTCAAAAAACATCACTTTTCCTTCTTTTTGCTATCCTCAAGCATAATGTAAAAAAAAAAATTAACGTGACTGGTGTCGACGCATCCGTAAAACTATTACTATTATGAACTATTACAATATATCATTATTGAGTCCGCACGGTGAACGCCATAAAAAGAAAAAATTAAAACCGCCAGAATTGTTTTTTTGGTCACTTCATCTCCCAAAAAAATGGAATAAAAAGTGATCAAAAAAGTCTCATGTACCTCAAAATAGTATGAATCCAATCAACAGCTCGCCCTGCAAAAAATAAGTCCCCATACTGCTCAATCAACGGACAAATAAAAGTTATGACTCTCAGAATAAAGCGATAAAACTCAAATTTTATTTTTAAAAATCATTTGTTTCCCAGTAAAAGTAGTAAAACATTAAAAAAACTATATAAATTTGGTATCGCTGTAATCGTATGACCCACAGAATAAAGTTAACATGCTGTTTTTATGGCATGATGAACGCCGTAAAAACAAAACCCCCCAAAAGTTTGAGGAATCACAGTTTTTTACCTATTCTACTCCACAAATATTTTTTTTACAGTTTCCCACTACATTATATGGTATAATAAATGGTGCTGTCAAAATCTACAAGTGGTCCTGCAAAAAAAAAGTCCTCATATGGTAATATTGATGGAAAAACAAAAAGTTATGGCTTTTGGAAGGTGGGGAGAAAAAAAACGAATGTGAAAATCCGGTTAGCCTCCCACCTACCATGTGCTATTTATAATACAGGTGTCTTATGATGTGGCAGAGGGATGCCCGTGTGCGACCTCTACCTCTGCACCCCCTATAGTGACACCCCTGGCTGTATATTTAGCAGGCTTACGACAGGTTTTAACCATGATGATATATACAGAATTATTATGCAGCAGATTCTATGTGCAAATGTTAGCGCTTAAGAAATCCTTATTGCTCAAAATAGTCCTACATTTTCTGTGGAAGTAGATAAGCAGTGAAACAAATATCCCCAACCTTGATATCGCTGACAAGTTTCATCTTTTTTTTTAAAAAACTTAATCAGGATTGATTTCTTGTTTCTTGTCCTAATTTAGTTTTTTATTTTTACAAACTTTATTATTACAAAAAGTCAACATCCAAAGAAAAAAATAACTTAATAAGAAAAAAATACTTAATTATTCCTCATTTACAGAATAATCTCATACATAAAATAACTTTCCACCAGGTATAATTTATTTAATTACCAATATAGTTAGATATATTTAGACAGGTATATTTATTTTACCTGGTAAGGGGGTCTCCATCTGTTACACAATCTCCATGTTCCTTGTGCACTGGATACAGGCTTTACAGAATTACTGTAAGAACTATTTATTCTCTCTGTGTAACATAACATGGTCACTAGGGTGCGTTATTATTGGCTACAAGTACATGCACATTGAGAAAGATGTCTCAATAATAATAATTAAGAATTCACTTGATAATCATAATGAAAAAAAAAACTTTGTTCATACATCTTTTATGTACTAAAATTATATTTTGAAAATGGATAAGTTTATATGTTATTTTCACTTTTAAATTGAGAAATTAACACTATTAAGGCTCCTCAACATTTTCTCATCCGTCCGTGTTCCTGTGCTGTCCTATAGGCTGGTCGTGATACCAGGTGTTGCATTGCAGTGCCCATGACCACTAAGCCAAAGTAAAACTGGCATTATTTAATTCTGCTTGTGACACCCGCCTGGCACTAGTTATAATGACTAATCTGTATCTTAAGGGTTCTCATTTTTTGGACTTCTACCTTTTGACCTGTACTTCTGTCCTGGAGAGTGCCTGAAAATTCTCTTGCCTAGCATCTATGACTGCTGCGCCCGATTGTTGCCTGCCTCCGCTAATCTGGCTACGATGCTGACTCCCTTTGTTTTGACTTGACCTCAACTGCTGTTGAAGACCCGGCCAGATGACTTTTTTTTTTCATCCTGTTACCTCTGGCAACCATTTGCTCTATTAAGTGTTACTTTTCAGACGACCGTAGTATACGTCGGTGTGACAACCGTTAAAACATCGGCCGTCACAGGAACGCATGTATTTCAATGGGGCCATTCACACAGCCGTTGTTTCAACGGACCATGTGAAGGGTCCGTTGAAAAATAGAACATGTCCTGATTTCTTCCATTTTCATGGATCCTTCGATAGACTCACGTCTATGAGGGATCTGTGAAAACGGGACACGCACGTGTGCAACTCGGATTTGATAAACGGACATTTTTCAGGTTTGAGTTTGCACTCGTTCGTGTGAATCTGGCCATGCTCTGATATTGCATACAATGTATGCACTTGTTGAACCAGCATCTATACTTACTCCATAACTGTATTACCTGTTATAACTCTTGGCCCAGAGCTAAATAATGAACAAACCAGAGTGCACAATTCCCTCATGGGATCCTCTTTAAAGTATGACTTTATTTTGGGTCTTGCTACTCTACACCAGAGCCAGCAACATTAGGAACTGGGGAAAATTACATTAACCCCTTCCCTCCGCATCCATTTTTCCTACTTTAATTTTCGATTTTTCTCCCCACTTTTTTCTCCCCACTTTCCAAAAGTCATTACTTTTTTATTTTTCCATCGATATACAGATAGGTCCAGTATTATTTGGACAGTGACACAAGTTTTGGCATTTTAGCTGTTTACCAAAACATATTGAATATACAGTTATATTATCAATATGGGCTTAAAGTGCAGACTCTCAGCTTTAATTTGAGGGTATTCACATCTTAATTTGAGGAAGGGTTTAGGAATTACAGCTCTTTAATATGTAGCTGCCTCTTTTTCAAGGGACCAAAGGTAATTGGACAATTATCTCAAAAGCTATTTAATGGACTGCATGGGCTATTCCCTCGTTAATCCATCATCAATTAAGCAGGTAAAAGGTCTGGAGTTGATTCCAGGTGTGGCATTTGCATTTGAAAGCTGTTGCTGTGAATCCACAACATGAGGTCAAAGGAGCTCTCAATGCAAGTGAAACAGACCATCGTAAGGCTGGAAAAAATTAAGAAATCCAACAGAGAGATAGCACAAATGTTAGGAGTGGTCAAATCAACAGTTTGGTACATTCTTGAAAAAAAAGAGTGCACTGGTGATCTCTTGAACTCCAAAAGGCCTGGACGTCCATGGAAGACAACAGTGGTGGATGATCGCAGAATCCTTTCACAACCGCTTCACAACATCTACCCAAGTGAAGGACACTCTCCTGGAAGTAGGTGTATCATTATCTAAGTCTACCATAAAGAGAAGACTTCATGAGAGCAAATATAGAGCGTTCACCACAAGGTGCAAACCATTAATCAGCCTCAAAAATAGAAAGGCTAGATTAGACTTTGCCAAACAACATGTAAAGAAGCCAGCCCAGTTCTGGAACAGCATGAAACTAAGATCAACACGTACCAGAACAATGTGAGGAAGAAAGTATGGAGAAGGCTTGGAATGGCTCATGATCCAAAGCACACAACATCCTCTGTAAAACATGGTGGAGGCGGTGTGATGGCATAGGCATGCATGGCTGCCAACGGCACTGGGTCACTAGTGTTTATTGATGATGTGACTGAAGACAGACGCAGTCGGATGAATTCTGAAGTGTTCAGGGATTTACTTTCTGCTCAGATTCAACAAAATGCAGCAAGGTTGATTGGACGTCGCTTCACAGTACAGATGGACAATGACCCAAAACATACTGCGAAAGCAACCCAGGAGTTTTTTAAGGCAAAGAAGTGGAATATTCTGCAATGGCCAAGTCAATCACCAGATCTCACCCGATCGAGCTGCATTTCACTTGCTTAAGACAAAACTTAAAGAGGCTCTGTCACCAGATTATCAAATCCCTATCTCCTATTGAATGTGATCGGCGCTGCAATGTAGATAACAGGAAAGTTGTTTTTTTTTAAAAAATGATCATTTTTGCCCAAGTTATGAGCATTTTTATATTTATGCAAATGAGCTTTTCAATGGACAACTGGGCGTTTTTACTCGTTTTACCAACTGGGCGTGTATTGTGTTTTTACCAACTGGGCGTGTATTGTGTTTTTACCAATTGGGCGTTGTGAATAGAAGTGTATGACGCTGACAAATCAGCGTCATACACTTCTCATCGTTTCCACCCAGCTTCTTTCACTGCAGACACACAGCGTGACGTCACCCACAGGTCCTTCAACCTTGGCGTCGGACAGAGAAGATAGCCCAAGTATCTTCTCTGTCCAACGCCAAGGTTGAAGGACCTGTGGGTGACGTCACTCTGTGTGTCTGCAGTGAAAGAAGCTGGGTGGGAACGATGAGAAGTATATGACGCTGATTTGTCAGCGTCATACATTTCTAGTCACAACGCCCAGTTAGTAAAAACACAATACACGCCCAGTTGGTAAAAACACAATACACGCCCAGTTGGTAAAACGAGAAAACACGCCCAGTTGTCCATTGAAAAGCTAATTTGCATAAATATAAAATTGCTCATAACTTGGGCAAAAATTATCATTTAAAAAAAAAAAAAAAACTTTGCTGTTATCTACATTGCAGCGCCGATCACATTCAATAGGAGATAGTCATTTGATAATCTGGTGACAGAGCCTCTTTAAGGCAGAAAGACCCACAAACAAGCAACAACTGAAGACAGCTGCAGTAAAGGCCAGGCAAAGCATCACAAAGGAGGAAACCCAGCGTTTGGTGATGTCCATGGGTTCCAGACTTCAGGCAGTCATTGCCTGTAAAGGATTCTCGACAAAGTATTTAAAAAAAAAACATTTTATTTATGGTAATGTTAATTTATCCAATTACTTTTGAGCCCCTGAAATGAGGAGGCTGTGTAGAAAAATGGTTGCAATTCCTAAACGTTTCACAGAATAGTTTTGTTCAAGCCTTTGAATTAAACCTGAAAGTCTACACTTCAATTATATCTCAGTTGTTTCATTTCAAATCCAATGTGGTGGCATGAAGAGCCCAAATCATGAAGATTGTGTCACTGTCCAAATAATTCTGGACCTAATTGTAGCTGTATGAGGGCTTGTTTTTTGCAGGGAAAGTTGTATTTTTCATGGCACCATTTATTGTACCATATAATTTACTGTGAAACTGGAAAAAAATTCTTTGTGGAATGGAATGGGAAAAAAAAACGTTAACTTTATTCTGCTGGTCAATACAATTGCGGCAGTACCATATTGTTTTTTATGGTTTTTTTTTACTTTTAATAGGAAAAAAACTAATTGTTTTGTGTTGCTATATTCCGAGAGCCATAACTTTTTTACTTTGATTGAGCGGTGTGAGAGCTTATTTTTTTGTGGGCAAGCTTTAGTTTTTATTAGTACCATATTGGGGTACATAAGACTTTTTCATCACCTTTTATTCCATTTTTTAGTGGAAGAAGAGGTGACCAAAAAACAGCAATTCTGGCATTTTAATTTTATTTTCTTATGGCGTTGACCGTGCGGGCTAAATGTTATACTGTAATAGTTTGAACTTTTATGGATGTGGCAATACCAGTTATGTTCAATTTATTTATTTTTTACATTGGAAATTTAAGAAAATGTAAAACAGTTTTTAAAAAATTTATTATTAATAAAACTTTACTTAACTGTATTTGACTTTTTTATTAGTCCCCCTAGGGGACTTGAAAGAGCAATTGTTGGATCGCTTGCATGATAAACTGCAATACTAAAGTATTGCAGTATATCATGATTTTCACAGGCCCTGGCCGGGCTTAATTGGAGCACAAACCTGGCGGAATTCAGGGCTCATTAGGCCCCCAGGCTGTCCTCACAACCATCGGAACCCAGCGATTGCGTCATGGGGGTTGATGGAACGACAGAGGGGACTATTGACCGTGGCATTTTAGAGCGTTAAACAAGCAGGATTCCGCTCGTTGCAGTGAATTGTCGGCTGTTTCACACAGCCGAACATGGTTATCTTATTAAGCGGGCTCAGCCTGTAACCCCGCTCCATACTTAATCCCATAGCCCTGCCATATATAAACAGTGTATGTCGGGAAGGGGTTAAAGGGATTGTCTCAATAACAGGCATCATGCATACTGCCGTATTATGACTCTGTACAATTTATGAGTTGCATAGAGCTGTAATACATCACCCATAATAGTCTATGGGGTCTATGAGTGTATGAGATAATAGCATACAATTGCTGAATGTGGCTATATGGGATATTGAAACATTCAAATGTTCATTAAAAAAAAAGCAAATTATAACATTCTGTGTTCAAGTATTATTCAATGTACCAATCTACAATAAGAATTAATTTCTATCAATTTAATCATTGTGGTTTGGCCAAGTTAGACTCCTAAACCTTTCTTGTTTGGATTTTTGATGGCGTAATCAAAAAGATTAATGTCCATTCAGTTTCTGAAGACAAGTTTGTAGACGGCCTCCTTCACTTCCTTGTTTCTTAGGCAATAGATGATCGGATTTAGGAAAGGGGTCAGCACTGTGTAAACAACAGACACCATTTTGTTGGAATTAACAGACTGAGCCCTGCTTGGCCGAGCATACATAAAAAGGGTGGTTGAATAGAGGATAACAACAACAACCAAATGAGAAGCACAAGTGGAAAAGGCTTTCTTACGCCCACTTGAATGTGGGATTTGCACAATTGTGACCAATATGCACGTATAAGACAAGCAAGTAAGCACGAGTGGCGCTAAGAGGATAATCAGTGCAAGAATAAAGTCTACCACTTCAGTTTGCTTCATGTCTGTACAGGCGAGATTGAGTAGCGGAGACACGTCACAATAAAAATGGTTGACCAGGTTTGACTGACAAAAAGAAAGCTGAGAAATGAAGTAAATCTTAATTAAAGATATCACAAAGCCAATGGTCCAGGTGCAACATGCCAGGACAACGCAGAAATGCCAGTTCATTATAGTAACATAATGTAAAGGATTGCAGATAGCTACATATCGATCAAATGCCATAACTGTTAACAGCACGCATTCAGTAGAACCCAAGAAGAGGAAAAAGAAGAGTTGTGTCATGCAGGCAGTGAATGTAATCTGCTTACTTTCGGTAAGAAAAATGGCTAATAACTTGGGGACCGTGACCGTTACATACCATGTCTCCAAGAATGACAAGTTTGCGAGAAAGAAATACATGGGTTTGTGAAGATTTTGTCCATTCCAGATGATAATGATGACGAGAAGATTTTCAACAGTGGTTAAAATGTACATAAAGAGAAAAATGAAGAAGAGGATAATCTGAATAGGATGAGATGAGGGGAATCCTATAATAATAAAACTACTGATGATTTTTGTGAGATTGTCTTTCCCTTCCATCGCCCACAGCTTCTCCTGGAAGAATCCACAATCATGCTGGTTTTCTTACTATAAAATGTATTCTATCAATAGCATAATATATGTTAATTTTTTGTGCATAGCACAATAGCCAGACTAAAAAAAAAAAGTATCAAAAGCACGTATATCTCCTTGTGTCCTTTTATAGTGCAACACATATAGGTGGAGTATAAAAGACTTAATATTGTAGCAACCATGCTTTAAAGAGTAACTAAACGTTCAACAGACTTCTGACATGTCATAGTGACATGTCAGACGTTTTGATTGGTGGGGGTCCAAGCACTGAGACCCCCACCAATCGCTAAAATGAAGCGGCAGAAGCGCTCGTGTAATCGCTGACCCGCTTAGTTTCTCTTTGGCTTTTTCCGGAAAGTCAATGTATCCGAGTACGGGCTCATAGACTTTCTATTGTGCCTGTACTCCGTTACATCGATTTCCATAGAAAGACTAACAGAAACTAAGCTGCTAAGCACTCACACGAGTGCTTCAGCTGCTTCGGTCTAGCGATTGGTGGGGGTCTCAGTGCTTGGACACCCACCAATCAAAACTTCTGACATGTCACTATGACATGTCAGAAGTTTGTTGAACCCTTTAAATTGTACCTCCTATTACAGGCAACATTTAACAAACCATCTTTTTTTATTAGCTTTATTACACATTTCATTTACAAAAATTAGAATCCAATAAAATTCAATACAATTTTTGTGCCCTCCTAATACAAGAAACTGATATGTGAAAAAAAACCACAATACAAACGTTTATTTTATAATTGCCAGCATGATGACCACATTTCCCAGTATTTCATTAATTTATCAATTATTACTTTTTTCATTGGTTTGTTGAAAACTTTGACTACATTTCCTTCTATTGTGTAATTGAAGGAATCTTATGAGACAACCAAGCGTGCCATCAAAAACAACGTATATATTCTGCATTGTTTGCCCCCCCCCCCCCATGAGTTCACTTGTACCTCTCAATATAGCACATCTAATTTTACTAGTATATTTAACTCAACAATTTCTTTTCTAAAGTGACAAAAGATTCCCTTAATATTCTTGTATTTTATTACAATTTCCCTACATGCGTGTTCTGACAACATTTACCAGCACATCTTACTTTACATATACCTTATTAACCCCTAAGGCCATGTTCAGATGTGACAGACGTCAGTATTGATTGTGACCATATTGACCATTAGAGCAGCAGTCCAGCTGTCAGTCATAGCCAGGATCACATGATAATCGCATGGACACAGCTTGTGTGCCTGAACGAATATCAAGAAGCACCATTATATCCAATTGTAGCTAGAAAAATGCAACTAAGATGTAATAGTATGTCCAAACAGCGTAGTATTAAGTATTGGTGGTGACTTCATCCCACCCCGGAAACCCGGACCCTGACCTTCTATCGCAGACACAGATGGAAGGGGGAGCCACGCATGCGTCTGGCCCTCTCCACGGAAGTATGTGGCAGTTATGGAGACAGCTGAATTGGTGACCACTAGAATCAGTCATCAGATTCCCCCTCTTAATGGCGGGATAGGATTGCGAAACAGCTTTTAGGGGTTCCCAGAGTTGAGCAGTGTATACCCTACCCATAAAAATAGTGACTGCCATGGGTTGAACTAGAAAATGCTAGGCTCTCTGGGAACTCTCATGACCCCTTTTCAGCATGTATCCATTAAACGGATACCAATAAAGACTATGGGTGATGGATGCCACTATTAGGCATCCATCACACCCTACACTTAACGTAAACATCTGGTGCTTTCCCGATGTATACGTTAAACGTAGAAAAAATATTTTATTGATACATATAAAATATATATTAACGCCGGCAGGGCACATCTGCATCTTTGTGTTTATTTGGTATTGCATTGCAGCCACAGCAGATTACCACCCATCCATTTCTTTTACTTGGTTAGGAGGTGCTTACTAACTTTGTTTTTTAGATATTTTTTTTAAATGTTACTTACCTGAGGAGTCATGTTAAAGAAAATATATAATCAGAAAACGACATATTATTTAAATCAGTTTTTTATTATAAATAAATATTGTTCTTTAATTTCTGGCTGTTTATTTTTTATTTTTTATGTGACTATTCATAGAAAGAAAAAAAATATTTTTACAGTTTTCACATAGCCCACTAGGGTAGACAGAATAAGCTGACATTTCCTGTTTTCCTTACCTCACATTTTCATTTTTCTGTTTAGACTGGGTAAAGGTCAGCAGAAAGTGGAGGATTTAATGCCAGCTCTATTGTACTGCTAAGGCCTCATGCACACTTCCATCACCGTTTTCACAGCTGTTTTTGACGGGTCCGTGAGGGCGTTTTAGTGGCCGTGTGATTTCCGTGTGCACTCCCGTGTGCACTCCGTGTTTCCGTTTCCGAGCGCCGAGCATGGTACTGTCCAGGGTGCTGAAAGAGCATGGTTGTTCAGCGCTAGTCACTGTACAGGGTGCTGAAAGAGTTAATGGGCTGCACTGATTGGCGGTAACTCTTTCAGCACCCTGGACAGTGACTAGCGCTGAAGAATGACCATGCTCGGCGCTCGCAAAATACAATTTATGAAATAAAAAATAAAAAAATAAGTTCATACTTACTTTCCTCCTGTCCGGCCTCCAGGGATGAAGTTTCATCCCATGTCACCGCTGCAGCCAATCACAGGCTGTAGTGGGGGTCACGCAAGTCAGGATGACGTCAGAAGTCCGGCCTCCAGGGATGATGCTTCATCCCACGTGACCGCCTCTGCAGCCAATCACAGGCTGCAGCGGCCACATGGACTGCCACGTCATACAGAAAGGTCGGACTGGGGGAAGAAGAGGGACTCGTCACCAAGACAATGACCGGGTACGTATGAACTGCTTTTTATTTTATTTTTAATCAGCAGCCTCTTTTCTCTATCAGTGATTGACAGAGACAAGTGGCTGCCGATTAGTGTAATATATCTGTAATGTACTTCTGCCCGCCCGGCCATTGCTAGGCAACGGCTCCGTCACACACGGACGGCACACGGATGCCTTCCGTGTGCCTTCAGTTTTTTTTAACGGCCCCATTGACTTGCATGGGCCTCACGGTCACGGAATCTCAGACCAAAGTAGGATCTACTTTTGATCGGAACGGAGCAACGGACCGTCAAAAAAACTGAAGTGTGCATGGCCCCATTGAAATGAATGGGTCAGGGTGCTAGCCGTCAGAAAAACGGCTAGTACCCTGAAGAAAAAGACTGAAGTGTGCATGAGGCCTAAAGGCCTAGATAAGTCAGGATAGTAACACTATACACACTGATAAGGCTGCTGCTCACTGGTCTTGAGGGTTGGGATTGTAATCATTACCTCCTGGAGACTGTATTAGTCTATTGACACTTCTATCTATTACATAACTCCCATTCATTGCAGCTGCCATAAAGCACACACACCCTGCTGCACTGTCTGTACAGGTTATGCAAAAATGTGTATCTCCAATATGTCAGCCCCAGGGATTTAAAAAAAAAAAAAAAAAAAAACATTGCATGTATGACTAAATAGAAAATTCCCCCAAAGTATTTTTTTGAGGACAGATGACACTAGACTCGTCCGTTGAACACAGTACAGTACATTATAAAACGTCATTTTTTAAGCACAACACTGTAGTGTAATAGGCTAAACTATATTTATCTAATTATGTAATTATGTTACACTCTGCTACACTTTATAAGTCCTACAGAGGTCCAAAAAGAGGAGGTCTCTACCACTGTGGCAGGACATTTGACCTGTTAAGGTCATTAGTCCACTCCATTCCCTAAAAATAGTGGCTCCGCAAGATCATAGAAATGGCAGTGTGAACTTTAGCCACACAGTGCCACAGCATTCCCTTTTTATTACAGACAAGCGGATACTGTAGAAGCAGAGTGGATGAGACTTGAACAAATCTCATCCACACGCTGCGTAAAAAATCTGCTGTGATAAACGTTCATAGATTGACCTACGGCGCGTTTTTCTAATCTGCAGCATGTCAATTTATGCTGTGGAATCACTGGTTTTCTATTACGGCTTTTCCCCACTGAATTCAATGGGGAGGTAAAATCCGCATCAAATAGCAGATATTGTGATTTTTGCAGCGGGAAAAAAGATTATACTTACCCAGATCTTTCTGCTTCTGCGTCCAGCCCGGCCTCCAGGGATGAAGTTTTATCCCATGTGACTACTGCAGCCAATTACAGGCTGCAGCGGTCACATGGGATGAAACGTCGTCCCAGGAGGCCGGGCTGCATGACGTCAGCTAGACATGTGGCCATGACTAGGGTAAGCTTTTTTTTTTACCTGCTGTTTTCTGCAGCAGACATTCTGGCCGAAATACTCTACCACAATTTGGTGCGGTTTTTCGGGTGGAATTCTCTGTGGGGACAAGGGCGGATACGCTGTGTACTATAGGCAATGCCAAACAACAGAAAATGCTTCTTAGACCTGAGCATGAATTATCATGGAGTGAGAGATTGCACTTAACTGCAATTAGACGTGACTATTCATGCTTTGAATGGATTTAAAATATGCCAAGTTGTATTACTTAGCATACCTCTTAATGTGTACTTTTTACCTTAGTACACTGTGATTGTGTATGATGTTTGTCATGCTAAAACACAATAAAAATAAAACTTAATATGTAAAATAATAAACACAAAATAATATACAATCATTATTATAACTCATTTAATCCAGTTATAGATGTTTAGTAAATAATAATTCTTGCAGAAAATTTTAATACATTGTTCCTAGAGTTGTCACCCTTTCCAAAGGTGGAGCTGGAATCCTGCACAATGTGCAATATATTTGATCTTCTGAAATTGCCTGTGTTCTGTTCAATAATTATGAAATATATATATTCTTTGTTATACTTCTCTACTATTTTATTGCTATAATAAGATTCGCAGATGAAGAATACATGTTCAGATTACTGAAACTAGACCAATACTGAAAAAATGGGAAAGATTACAAATGAATTCATTAGAATGAATAAAGCCATAGAAACTTACATACATCACTTAATTATCTCAACCTCAGAGACACAAACGAATAATAGAAAAAATAAGACACAACATTGAGAGTAAGCAGAATATTAATAATAGTGAAAATCTGTATTAAACACAAAACCACTGGAAAGGATCAGAACACTATGAAAATGTATAAGATCATACACAATTACCACAATGACCTCACCGAAATCTTTGATATATTTGCAGATAGTAACAGTATTGGATTGTATATGTAATCTCTAACCAAGTTGTTTCTTACCAGAGTCCTGTAAATGTCCTCAGTGTAAAGATGAACAATTTTTGGGATATCAGGACTCACCAAAATATTGTCTCTGACTATAGTATGTAGGATGTGCAGGCATATTTCAAGGCGACCGCTCTCTCTTATAGTCTTCTCACCACATTTATGTCTTCTTTCCCCAAATGACTGAATCTCAGTAGAATTATTCAGAATAACAGTTTCAAGAGAACTTTTCCACTTACGCTTCAAATTAAACTAAGTTTATAAATGAAAGCTGGTAATTTTATTGAGATTTATTCATAGTTCAGGTATAATAAGTTATAAATACAGACATATTTATTTGTATATATTAGGCTAAATTCACAACACAGCTATAGAGCATTGTGTGTATTTACGCTGGCAAAATCTCCAAACGTATACGGCGACGTGCCCGTAGACATTAATAGCCAGGACTATAATGGCTTCGCCAGGATATATTGAGATCCCGCAGCCTCAACGGTTTTGAAAAAGTGCAACTGCAATTTTCAATAAAACTGTATGCAAAAAAAAAACAAACATATGATTTGTAGTATATTGTTACGCAACTGTTTAGGCATATTTTCTGAAGGACTGTTTTAAATGGTCCTGCAGAATGTAAAGACCGATCATGGTGTATTTTTGGCATAAGCATATGTACAGTACTTTAAAAAAGTTTTAGGCAGTTGTGGAAAAATGCTGCAAAGTAAGAATGCTTTCAAAAATAGAAGTGTTAATAGTTTTTATCAATTAACAATATACAAAGTGAATGAACAGGAAAGAAATGAAAAAATAAATATTTGGTCTGACCACCCCTTGCCTTTAAAACAGCATGAATTTTTCTAGGTACACTTGCACAAGTCATGGATTTTGTAGGATTATAGTAAGGTGTATAATTAACCAATAATACCAAGCAGGTGATAATGATCATAATTTTCATATGTAGGTTGAAACACAGTCATTAACTGTAAGGGCGGGTTCACACGTGGCGGAATTTCACTTAAATTCCGCTGTGGACACTCCGCAACGTTAATCCGCAGCGGAGCCGTTTCTCCATTGACTTTCACTTTAATTTAGCAGTGTTCGTTTAGACGATGCGTACAATTCCGCTGCGGAGCATAGGCTGCGGAGCGGAATTTGGTGTCCGCAGCATGCTCTGTCTGTTGCGGAGCAGTGGCGGACTCATGGCGGAATTTCTCCATTGACTTCAATGGAGAGTCAAAATTCCGCAATGAAGTCCGCAGATATTATGTGTGCTGCGGAGCGTATTGGTTTTACTACCATGACATTTCTTCATTCTGGCTGGACCTATGTATTTCTAGGTCTACAGCCAGACTGAGGAAGTCAATGGGGCTCCCGTAATGACGGGAGCGTTGCTAGGAGACGTCTGTAAATAGTCACTGTCCAGGGTGCTGAAAGAGTTAAGCGATCGGCAGTAACTGTTTCTGCACCCGGGACAGTGACTACCGATCCCAATATACATGTATCTGTAAAAAAACATATAAGTTCATACTTACCGAGAACTCCCTGCGTCTGTCTCCAGTCCGGCCTCCCAGGATGACGTTTCAGTGTAAGTGACGGCTGCAGCCAATCACAGGCCAAGCACAGGCTGCAGCGGTCACATGGACTGGCGCGTCATCCAGGGAGGTCGGGCTGGATGCCGAAAGAGGGACGCGTCACCAAGACAACGGCCGGTAAGTATGAAAATCGTTTACTTTCACTAGGGAAAGTGCTGTCCCTTCTCTCTATCCTGCACTGATAGGGAGAAGGGAAGCACTTTTCCCGCAGTCCGCAGCAGCTAGTCCGCATCAATTTTCTGCACATTTTGTGCAGATCCGCAGCAGAATCTGCAACGCAGATTCTGTGCGGCATTGATGCGGACAGTTGCGGAGGAAATCCGCCACGTGTGGTCATGCCCTAACAGAAACAGCTGGGTAGGGGGCTTAAAACTGGGTGAGGAACAGCCAGACTCTTCTACGAAGGTGAGGTTGTGGAAGACAGTTTCATATCACAGTTCCACCATGACAAGACTGAGCACAGCAACAAGACACAAGGCCGCTAAGTTGCATCACCAAGGTCTCTCCCAGGCAAAGATTTCAAAGCAGACTGGGGTTTCAAGATGTGCTGTTCAAGCTCTTTTGAAGAAGCACAAAGAAACGGGCAACATTGTGGACCGTAGATGTAGTGGTTGGCCAAGAAAGCATCATGCTTACTTCCCTTTGAAATCAGAAGATGTCTAGCAGTACCTTTAGCTCAGAACTGGCAAAAACCAGTGGGACCCAGGTACAACCATCTACTGTTTGAAGAATTCTAGCAAGAAGTGGTCTTCATAGAAGAATTGCGGACAAAAGCCATACCTTTGATGTGGAAATAAGGCTAAGCGACTCAAATTTGCATGAAAACATAAGAACTGGGGTGCAGAAAAATGGCAGCAGGTGCTCTGGACTGATGAGTCAAAATGTGAAATATTTGGCTGTAACAGAAGGCAGTTTGTTCACCGAAGGCCTGGAGAGCGGTACAATAATGAGTGTCTGCAGGCAACAGTGAAGCATGGTGGAGGTTCCTTGCAAGTTTGGGGCTGCATTTCAGTTTATGGAGTTGGGGATTTGGTCAGGATTAGTGGTGTCTTCAATGCTGAGAAATACAGGCAGATACTTATCCATCATGCAATACCATCAGGGAGGCGTCTGATTGGCTCTAAATTTATTCTGCAGCAGGACAATGACCCCAAACATACAGCCAATGTCTTTAAGAACTATCTTCATTGTAAAGAAGACCAAGGGGCCGTGGAAAAGATGATATGGCCCCCACTGAGCCCTATCTCAACATCATCCAGTTTGTCTGGTATTACATGAAGAGACAGAAGGATTTGAGGAAGCCTACATCCACAGAATATCTGTGGTTAGTTCTCCAAGGTGTTTGGAACAACCTCCATGCCGAGTTCCTTCAAAAACTGTGTGCAAGTGTACCTAGAAGAATTGATGCTGTTTTGAAGGCAAAGGGTGGTCACATCAAATATTGATTTGATGTAGATTTCTCTTCTGTTCATTCACTTTGCATTTTGTTAATTGGTTAAAAAAACAATTAATACTTCTAATTTTTAAAGCATTCTTACTTTTCAGCATTTTTCCGCAACAGCCTAAAACAGTACTGTATGTTTTGTACTCTGCAATAAATAGTTTTATCCAATATAAGATAACAAATAGCAACTGGTTACCTCCAGAAATGTAGTTTTGTATTAAACTGACACACGGAACATGGGGTAAAGGTAGGAATCCTGCTGTTATAAAAGATCATTCTAAAAGAAAATTGCAGGTTCCATGGGGTCAAGCAGAGACTCTACTGTGCCACAAAACATTCCCCAGTATGTGACTTCATGCACGCTTGTAATAGGCCCCTATATTTATGTTTTAAATAAACTTTATTTTAATTGTTTTATATTTTAAAAAAAATAATAATCATTTAACATGCAGAAACAAGGGAATTGAGCAGGATCTTTAGCCTGGAGGACTCTGGAGAAACATGTGTTTTGCACAGGAATACACAGAAGCACATAGAGGGTACTCTAGTGGGCCCAGCTTCTGACATAATAATGGGCAATAAAAAAAAAAGGTCCAGCCATCAACACCCTCATTTGAATCTTATCTCGAGGCCATTTCTTGTTATTAGGGACAATACTTATGAGTCTATTCTCAAATAACTTATTTGAATTTGTAAATGATACGACCAATGTGCACAATACTAACAGCATAACTTAGGCTGTAATTTAAAGTCGACATGCACATGTTCTGTATAGATGGACGATAGGTCCAACACTTGACACATGAAAGGCAAAGCAAAAGATTAGGAGACATAATCAGGGAAGCTGATGGGAGAATGTGCAAGGGTTAACTGCCTGCAGCTTCTTGTTGGCTTACCCTACCAATGGCAGATAAAGTAGACCACAGGCCCTGTTTTCCCCCGAACTTGGGCCCCCTTTCTCCTCCGTCACCCTGCTACGTCAGGTCTATTGTCAACATCACCTTTCTGTGCGAGCATTGACAGCTAGGTGTTACCATTTCACTTGTCAAAGAGCTGTGGTCCTACATGCTGACAGTCTCCAACCATCGCTGACAGTATCACACTGTGTAAGGACACATCCTCCTGACAAGGGTAATGGTAACACCCATTTGTCTATTAGTCCTGAGCCACACAAATTATTTTAGTAAATTACAAGGATTATCTATAACAGACATGTCAGGAGAGATGACAACTTCTCTATAAATCGAATGACCCACAGGTGACGTCTTCTCTTTCCTTTTTTTCTCAATCCAGTTCAGGCCGCCATGACGATTTCTCCTGGCGACTGAAGAGTTTGCTGCCAATATATATTTGGCCCCTCTGTATCAACCTCTGTGGTAACAAATAAATTCAGACATGATTCTAGATAAAATACAGACTGCGGACCAGACACCCACCTGAACAAATACAGACCCCAGAGCAGACACCCTAAATAAATAACGACCCCAGACCAGAACCCCTGAACTAATACAGACACCCGACCAGACCCCCTAAACTAATAGACCCCAGACCAGACCCCCTAAACGAATACAGACCCTAGAAAAGACACGCTAAATAAATACAGATCCCCAAAACATATACAGACCCAATCCACTAAGTACAGATCCCGAACCCCTAAATACAGACTCCATACCCCATAAACTAATACAGACCCCTGACTAGACCCCTAAACTAAAACAGACCCCAGACCCCCTAAACTAATACAGTCACCACACCAGAACCCTAAACGAATACAGTCCTTACACCAGACCCACTAAACTAATACAGACCCCGGACTCGGTAAATTAATACAGTCCCCAGACCCCCTAAACTAATACAGACACCAAACCAGACCCCTAAATACAAACCCCAGACCAGACCCCTAAATATGGATCCCAACCCACTTAAACAAGTACAGACCCCAGACCCTCTAATCTACTACAGACCCTAGACCAGAACCCCTAAATACAGACCCCAGACAAGACCCTCTTATACAGACCCTAGAGACCCCCATAAACTAATACAAACCCTTGAATACAGACCCCCAGATCAGACCCCCCAACTAATACAGTACCCAGACCAGACACCCTAAACTAATACAGTACCCAGACCAGACCCAATAAATGCAGACCCCAGACCAGACCCCCTAAATACAGACCCCAGACCATAAACTAACACAGACCCCACACACTTACATAGCAGCTCACAGTCTTGTTGCTCCACTTCTGGTATCGGTACCTGCTCACATGGTCATGTGACCGTGTGCCTGCAGGTCTTTCAACAGTAACAAGCCCTGCTAACACACTGTCACGGACACTGGGTTTGTGGACCCACTAGGCCGCTCCGCCGTAGCGGGGAGGCAGCTGACCAGGTCACAGTCTATGCGAAAGTAAAATGGCAGACAGTAATGCTTGGGTACCTGAAATAGTCCGGGCGGTGGCTGTGGCTTCAGCACGGATGGAGGCAGGTGCGGCAAGTAGCGCCAGACATGGCGGGCAGTATCCGATGAGCGGTAGACACTTGACGTGGCAGATGACACTTGACGTGGCAGATGGCACTTGACGTGGCAGATGGCACTTGACGTGGAAGATGGCACTTGACGTGGCAGAAGACACTTGACGTGGCAGATGGCACTTGACGTGGCAGAGGACACTTGAACGCGGGTAGGCACAGGAACAATACGGAATACAGGAACGGTAACAGGGCACGGGTAACAGCTGGAACGGGAGACACTAAGGGACCATTTGCGAGACAGACTGGGAAAGACTAACAATGCTCAGGCAAGGATTAGAAGGCCAGGGGCCTTCTTATAGACCAGGAAATCGTGGCAGTTGATGATGATGATTTCCTAATTGCGCGCCCTGGCCCTTTAAGGCCGGGCGCGAGTGTGCGCGCGCACCCTACGGGACCCAGCCGGACGGAGCGGAAGTGAGCGCTGGCATCTCCTAGGAGGGAGACGGAGGCCAGCGCTCACAGATCCATGGCTGCGGGCGTCGGGAGGTGAGTAAATCCGACGGCCCGCGGCCATGGGCGCTACACACATGATCATGTGACCTTAAAGAGGCTCTGTCACCACATTATAAGTGGCCTATCTTCTACATAATTTGATCGGCGCTGTAATGTAGATTACAGCAGTGTTTTTTATTTAGGAAAACAATCAATTTTGACGGAGTTATGACCTATTTTAGATTTATGCTAATGACTTTCTTATTGCCCAAGTGGGAGTCTTTTTACCAAGTGGGCGTTGTGGAGAGAAGTGTATGCCGCTGATCAATCAGCGTCATACAATTCTCTCCATTCAATTACTCAGCACATAGTGATCTTGCTAGATCATGATGTGCAGTCACATACTCACACATTAACGTTACTGAAGTGTCCTGACAGTGAATAGACATCGCTTCCAGCGAGGATGCGATCTCTATTCACAATCCCGACACTTCGGTAACATTTGTGTGGGACTTAATGACAGCAAGCGTGATCTCACAAGATCACGCTGTAAGCTGTAATTTACAGCGTGATCTCGCGAGATCACGCTTGCTGTCATTAAGTCCTACACAAACGTTACCGAAGTATTGGGATTGTGAGTAGACATCGCATCCTGGCTGGAAGCGATGTCTATTCACTGTCAGGACACTTCAGTAACGTTAATGTTTGAGTATGTGACAGCACATCATGATCTAGCAGGATCACTATGTGCTGAGTAAATGAATGGAGAGAAGTGTATGATGCTGATTGTTCAGCGTCATACACTTCTCTCCACAACGCCCACTTGGTCAAAAAGAAAAAACACGCCCAGTTGGGCATTAAGAAAGTCATTAGCATAAATCTAAAATAGGTCATAACTCAAAATGTCAAAATTGATAGTTTTTCTAAATAAAAAACACCGCTGTAATCTACATTACAGCGCCGACCACATTATGTAGAAGATAGGGCACTTATAATGTGGTGACAGAGCCTCTTTAAGTCTGCAGGTTCTGCACAAAGCCATTTAGTCACGTTTTTTGCCGCGATTTGCGACAAAAACTGCAAAAAGCTTCCATGTGTTTTAACTTTGTGTGCAACCAAGGGCCCCCCGGGAGCATCAGGCCCCGGCCAGTCTATCCCAAATCCCCCTATGGTAATCCGCCACTGTCCTACACCCACAGCTCTAAATAATGGTTAAAGTGGTAATCCACATTCAGCAAATTAATGTTATTTTTTCTATAATTAGAAGTTATATAATTTCCCAATATACTTTCTGTATTAATTCCTACGGTTTTTCCTCTGGACACAATTAGTTCTACTGGAAGTAAACAATGAATGTTCCTGCTATATAACAATAAGCAGATATCTTGAAAACTGTGAGGAATTAATACAGAAAGTATCTTGGAAAATGTAAAAACTTTTAACTATACAAGAAATAACATGCATTTGCTGAAAGTGGACAACCCCTTAAAATCCTCCTCTCTCCCCCATTAGAGCGCATGAGCAAGTAAAGAGTAAGGCCCCATGCACACGACCGTAATTTTATCTATCTGTAAATACTTGTCCGTAAATATGGATCTGTAGTCTTCCGTAACTTATCCGTATATACGCAACGGTATCCGCAAATATGGTCCGTAGTGCATCCGTGTTTGATCTGTATTAAAGGATCCATAAAAAAAGAGGGGGTGCAAATGATGTCACCAACATGTTGCATAGCAATGCTTCCGTAAATACGGATGGTTTACGGATGCACATCCGTAGCTGTCCGTATTTACAGAAGCGCCCATAGGCTTCTATGGGAGAGTCCGTGCCGTAATTACGGACAAGAATAGGACAGGTTCTATAATTTTTTTCAGCACGGACACCTGTAACGACGGGGTAGGGAGACAGACAGGTGAGCCATAATCTACCCGCCACTCAGTCCCTGCCTACTTGCACGACCCGTCCTAGGCGACGGCGTACAATATGTGCCCGACAGAAAAACAGACAAGGGAACACAGAAGCTAAGGGAAAAGGGGCAGTTGCCCACGGCAACACCGTGAGCAACAACAGTAGTGAACGAGTCGTGTCAAACCAGGAGTGTACGAGGTACCAAACGCAGAGCAGGAGCGTAGTCAGTAAAGCAAGGGTCAATATGCAGCTGAGGTCAATAGTAATAGCTGGAACAAGAGAGAATCACAGGCAAAGACAAGAAGCAAATGAAGGTTTACATAGACCGAGGGCGGGATCTAGAACCGTCCGGCCAGGCTGTGATAGGTTCTCCCACTCCTCAGCCTACCAGCCTGAGTGGTAGTAGATCGAGTCACTCTATCAGAGCTAGGAGCAGATGCAGACTGATTAACCACGGGCGTCGACACAGAAGCTGTATCTGGCAGATCCTTTACAACACCCATCCGCAAAAATACTGAAAGATGTCCATGGCCAATAGAAATTAATGGGTCCGTAATTACGGATGAAATATACGGTCGTGTGCATGGGGTCTTACAGGCTTAAAGGGGTTTTCCCATCAGAGACATTTATGATATATCCACAGGGACCTGCACCTATTTCTAGAACGGGGCCCCTTAAACCCCGTTCTACTGCTCTGTGTTGTGGCTGAAGCGTGTGATATCCGACCATGAATTACAAAAATAGCATCAGCCACAACACAGAGAGACAGAACGGGGTTTAGGGCCCCGTTCTAGAGATAGGGGTGGGCAGAGGCCTAACTAGGTTCTCCTGCACCTGGGGCAAAGATTCAGATTGGCGCCCTCCCAACTTATTTCCCGACATCTCCTCCCCCCTTGCCATGTTTGCTTTCTCTACCAATCAATGAGGTGTAATTTTTTTTTCACTATTTTTTTTAATGTAACTCGAGCATAAAACCAGTTCTACATTTTACAAGCAATATAGTTATATAAGTTAGTTAACATAAAGATATATTAAATAAAATAAATTAAAGAGGCCACAAACAGCCCCTGTAGATACTGCCACACACAGCCTCCTGTAGATAGCGCCACATACAGCCTCCTCCTGTATATAACGCCACACAGCCCCCTGTAGATAGCTCCACACACAGCCCCCTTGTAGTTAACACCACACAGCCCCCCCTTGTAAATAGCGCCAAACAGCCCCCCTTGTATATATTGCCACGCATATCCCCCCTTGTAAATAGCACCACACACAGCCCCACTTGTAAATAGCACCACACACACCCCTCTTGTAGATAGTGCCACACACAGCCCGATTGTAAACAGTGCCCCCCTTGTAAATAGCGCCACACTCCCCCCCTTGTAAATAGCGCCACACTCCCCGCTTGTAGATAGTACCACACACAGCCAGCTGCCCCCCTTGTAAATAGCACCGCACTCCTCCCCCTTGTAAATACTGCCACCCCCCCTTGTGAATAGCGCCACACTCCCCCCCCCCCCTTGTACTTAGTGCTACCGCTGCCACTCTCCGCTCTGGTAGCAGAGTTACTTCTGACTAGGGTCCGGGACAGCCCAGGAGTGAACCAGTCCAGTTACCTAACCTGAGTCATCTGACCTCATGTCACTGACGTGAGGTCAGGTGACGGGTCAGGTGACTGGACTGGTCCACTCCCGGGCCATCACAGACCCCAGTCAGAATGCCGCCGCATGAACTCCTGGCTCTTCCTAACCTCTGATCGCTGCTGCAGGTATCCGACATACAGGCCACCTATCAGCAGCGATCAGCTGCTCTGCGGCGCCCCCCTTCCCGAACATATAGCTGCGCCCGGGGCACATGCCCCACCTGCCCCCCCCTAGCAACACCCCTGGGTGCGGGTCCCAGAGGTAAATGTCTCTGGGAAAACCCCTTTAAATTTCTTTATGTCTGGGCAGGACTGAACCCGGGACAAAAAAACAGTAGTAATTCTGTTGTAATATTCAGGACTGTCGGACTGTTTCTATTGGAAAGTATTTCCAAGGTTACTCAACTTTTATGTATATTATATCTCTATGTAAACTGTACAATAATGTACAAAGGAGAGTTTCTGCTTTAAAAATTCTGAATAGCAAGAGTGTTACTATCAGCAAAATAATTTAGAAGACAACCACCAATGCAAACTATTTGGCTAATTTATGGTTATGAGGCAAGCAAAATCTAGTACGACCAATCCAAACATCATCTGGTCATCTTCAATATTTTGAAAGGACAAGAGAAGGATATTTGATTAGGAGAACTTAAAGCAAAACTCCACATTTAACCGAAAAAATAGAAATGTTTATCTACAACCTTGTAGGCCATGTCATGTAGATCAGTCAGTATTGTACTCCATTAAAAGGGGTTATACTATGCATATGTTCCATACCAAAAGTGCAGAAATGCCGTTCATACAGAAGCTGTTTTGAAGTAGTTTGCATTGTTTGGAGCATATAAAAACACCTTATAATCGCATCGCTGGGTCTCCTAAGTGACCCAACAATGCAGCACTAGCAGTCAGGGGCGTCACTAAGGTCTTGAAACGTCAGGAGAAATAGCACCTATACATATACCCCCTCAAAAAAATGTGTGTGCGTGTATGTATATGTGTATATAGGAGACAGCATATCTATAGCACTACGACCCTATAGCTATGGATAGGATTAGATACAGTGGCTCAGCAGACAGTATCACACATGATAGGATTAAATATAGGACCCAGCTCGCTGACATTGCGGCTCCAGCGCTGGACCCAGGAAAGGTAAGTATAAAAATTGTTTTGCTTTTTTATGTGTTACTAATTATTCTTGTGTGTTTATGGTTTTTTACAAGTTCGGTTGATGGACTACTTCGGATTCAAAGACTGCTTCGATAACGTTTTTTTTTTTTTTATTCTCAATGAAATGGTTAATGAGGGTTGTGTGTGGGATTTTCACTTCAATAAAATATTTTTTTTATGTCTTCGTATTTTTCTAAACTTTATTACTACTGCCTTATTAATAGCTGCTGGCTGATTGACAACGTCCATTACTAAGGCAGGGCCTAGTGTTAGCCAGTGCAGAGGCTAAAACTAAACCCCATTATTACCCTGGTACCCACCCCAACCAGGGGTACCGGCAAGAGTCGGGTACAATCCAGTACCTGACCATATGTAGTGACGGAGGGACACTGTCACAGCCACAGGCTGGTATTATTAGGCTGGGAAAGCCCAAAAACAGTGGCCCTTCCCACCCTGGTAATTCTAGCCTGCTGCTATGTTGTATTTGGCTGGTTATAAAAATGGGGGAACCCCACATCGTTCTTTCCAATTATTATTATCATTTTTTTTAAATGATGTGGGGTCCCCCCCCCTTTTTCATAACCAGCCAGATACAACACAGCAGCAGCAGCAGCAGCCTAGCATTACCAGGGTGGGAAGGGCCACTGTTTTTGGCCTTTCCCAGCCTTATAGTACCAGCCTGCAGCCGCCCCAGTCCCCGACTGGATCATACCCGGCTCTTCCCGACCCCCTGGTGGCGGTGGGTACCGGGTAATGATGGGGATTAGTGTTAGTCTCTGCACATGCTAACACTAAGCTCCGCCTTAGTAATGGACGCTGTCAATCAGCCAGCAGCTATTAATAAGGCAGTAGTAATAATGTTTAAAAAAAAATACAAAGACATAGAAAAAATAGGTTCATTGAAATTTTAAAAAAAACACACAGCCCTTGTTAACCATTATTTTGATAATAAAAAAAAACCTCATCGAATTAGTCCTCGAATCCGATGTAGTCCAACGACCGAACCTATAAAAAAACAAAATCACAAAAAAAAATATTAGTAAGGGCCTGTTCACATCACCGCTGCCCTTCCATTGAGGGGTTCCATCTGAGGTTTCCGTCGGGTAACCCCTCAACGGAAAAGCAAACTCAAACCTCAGCTTCCGTTTTCCTCACCATTTATCTCTATGGTGATGGAAACGTTGCTAAAGGTTTCCGTCTGTCACCACTGTGACAGGGTTCCGTTATTTTAACGGAATCAATAGCGCAGTCGACTACTCTTTTGGTTGCGTCAAGAACAACAGAACCCTGTCACAACGGTGACAAACGGAAATCATTCACAAAGTTTCCTTCACCATTGAGATCAATGATAAGGGAAACGGAAGGTTTCAGTTTGCCTTTCCGTTGAGGGGTTACCCGAGAGAAACTTCTGATGAACCCCCTCAACTAAAGGGCAACGGTGATGTGAACACAGCCTAACACATATGGTAGGCTTAGATACAGGGCCCATATGCATGTGTGATACTGTTTGTTGGACCCTGTATCTAAGCCTACCACAGGCTTAGATACAGGGTCCAGCAGACAGTAATCTTATACAGTATAGGATTACTGTCTGCTGGGGCCCTGTATCTAAATCTACCACATGGTAGGCTTAAAAGGGGTTGTCCAGTCCCTAAACATTGATGGTCTATCCTCAGGATAGGCCATCAATAGCTGATGGGTCGGGGTCTGACTCCTGGCACCCCCGCTAATCAGCTGTTTTGAAGGGGGTACAGCGCTCGTGTAAGCACTGCTTACCCTTCATTTCCATTACTTGCTCACACTGTGAATCGCTGTTACGTCCATGTCGGCGATTCATAGTGTGAGAAAGTGACCGGAAAGAAGGGGAAGTACCGCTGGTACAAGCACTGTGACGTCAGGACCTCCGCTGCGCTCCGGAGGAAGGAAGGTAAGTACTGTTAGTTACTATAGTAATGGGTCCCGTGTAGTTTATTACATAGGCCCTAGTTACTAAAGTAACTTTTGACTGATGTGGTGCAGGGGCGGGGGGCGTGGGGTTGCGACCGCTGCAACCCCTATAGTTACGCTACTGGGCATGTGCCGGGTCCATATCAGCTGTCAGGATGCAGAGCTTTATAGTCCTATGGCATCATGCACATTACCGATTCTGTTTTGCGGACTGCAAAATAAAAATCCTAGTGGCTTCTGTGTGCTGTCCATTTTTTTTGCGACCTTTACACTAGAATGGTTAAGACGGATTGCAAATACGGAAATGAATAGGACCTGTTCTAAAATTTGCAAAACGGACACATCAATCCACAAAAAGAAACGGATGTGTGAATGGCCTCATAGAAATTAATGGTTCAGTATGCTATCTGCAAAACAAATGGATAGGACACTGAAGAAAACAACGGTCGTGTGCATGAGCCCTAGCGAGATAAGAAGAAGCAGTCTCATTAGCTATATGGCCATTTTGCTATTTTGAACCTCAGGTGGTGCTATACTATAAAGGCTTCTGGCAGATCTGCATCAGGGCTCCGCTCTGGTGTTCCGTCGGAGCTTCCCGTCAGAACGGAACCCTGACTGAAACAAACGGAAACCATAGGTTTTCGTTTGCATCCCCATCGATTTCAACTACGGTATTCGACTAAAGTATTCATTCCGTCAAAACGACGGAACCCTTGCACAACTGAGGCAAACGGAAACCATTGGCACCGCATCCGTCAATACCAATGGTGATGCAAACGGAAACCTATGGTTTCCGTTTGTTTCAGTCAGGGTTCCGTTCTGACGGGAAGCTCCGATGGAACACCAGAACGGAGCCCTGATGCAGATCTGCACGAAGCCTAAGTATAGTCATAACTCTTCACAGGATTGTTTTTTTTAAGTATGTAAATGGAAAATAATGTAAATTTCTTTATGATCTATACAATCAATATGCTATTTAACCATGGGAAAATGTCTCTCACCGTTTTGATCTTCCACACTAGGAAAAACTTCCATTGAGCTAATCAAAAACCTGCTTAGTAGAGGGTATATGTTACATGTTTTTGACAGCACATTTTACAGACCGATAGAACAGAAACCAGCCAATGCTTTCATCCCCATACGTTTGAATACGTAATTTTCTTTTTTACTTTTTCTCATTTTACAGCACACCAGACCAGCAAATTACATTAAGGCCGGATTCACACGAGCGTGTGCGTTTTGCGCACTCAAAAAACGCGGCGCTTTGCGTGCGCAAAAGGCACTTAGCAGCTCCATGTGTCATCACCATATGGAGCGCGGCTGCGTGCTTTTCGCGCAGCCGCCATCATCATGACACTCTGTTTGTATGTTTGTGAACATAAAACCACGTGGTGCTTTTCTGTTTTCATTCATACTTTTGACTGCTGTTGCGTGAATCATACGCGTCCCACGGTGCTTCCGTGTGGTGCGCGTGATTTTCACGCACCCATTGACTTCAATGGGTGCGTGATGCGCGAAAAACGCAGAAATATAGGACCTGTCGTGAGTTTTACGCAGCGGACACCCACTGCGTAAAAATCACGGACTGTCTGCATGGCCCCATAGACTAATATAGGTCCGTGCGAGGCGCGTGAAAATCACGTGCATTGCACGGATGTATATCACGTTCGTCTGAATAAGCCCTAAAAGTGACATACAGTACATGTCCAAGTTTTACTTCAGAAAAAGTATGTATATGGGTATATATGAATGGAGAAAACAAGACTTAATACCTGTATTATAGAAATTAAAAGCAAAATATTTTCAAATTCAAACTTTTTATTTCAATTTCAATTGTGAAATTTTCATTAAAAGATGTCATTTTGCTCTAAATTAATAATTACATATAACAATATGAGAAAAAATATGGGGTGAAACTAATACGTTTATTTTTTGTAACTTACATATATTCACTTGACATTTCGATTTGTGTGGTGAAATATGTAGCATTAATGTAACAAAATATTTATGTACGACAAATATTTTGCAGTATTTTGTTTCTTGCATTAAAATATCTTGGATTTTATTATCATTTGTATAATTTGTACTTTATTTGGAAGGTTTAGGTTGTGTTACACTGATACATACTGTAGCAATACTTGAAGGGTAAAACTGTTCTGTTTTATCATATTCCATATTTAATTTTTTTAAGAGCTCATAACTATTTGCCCAGTAACTGAAGGGTGAGCAACCGAGTACTTTATCTTCGGTAAATCGATATTCCATTTGGAATCTTGTTTCACAATTGCTGCTCACAGTCACTTAGCATTATAAATTATACCATTTAACCGTGAACGCTTTGTGTTTAACACTTTCCTCAAAGCTTCTTTTACTTCTTTGTTCCGCAGGCAATAAATCAAAGGGTTGAGTAATGGAGTCACCACAGTGTTGAAAACACCCATGACCTTGTTGACGTTCATTGGGTAGTAAACACTTGGACGAACATAGATAAATATGACTGTGCCATAGAGAATTGTGACCACTGTGAAATGTGAGGCACATGTGGAAAAAGCTTTTTTCCTTCCCTTAGTGGATGGTATTTTAAATATAGTAGAAAGAATGAACACATAAGATACAATAGTGAAAACCAAAGAGGTGAGAATGATGCTGCAAGCAAAAAAGAAGACTACAATTTCCTCTAGAAAGGTATCTTGACATGAAAGTTGGAGAAGAGGTGGGATGTCACAGAAGAAATGGTTGATGATAGCAGGTTGGCAAAATGTCAAGCGGGATATAAGAAGAACTAGAAAGAACACAGACAGGAAAGCAAAAGACCAGCAAGCTACAGTAGCCTGTACACATACTTGGCCATTCATGATGGATTGATAACGCAGAGGGTTGCATATAGCCAAGTAACGATCAATGGCCATCACTCCGAGGAGGAAAAACTCTGTGGAACCCAAAGAGAAGTAAAAATAAATTTGTGAGAGGCAGCCAGAAAATGAAATGTTTTTCCAGCCAGCCAAATTAGTTAAGAGTTTTGGTGCAATGGATGAGGTATACCAGATCTCTAGGAAAGAGAGTTGACTAAGAAAGAAGTACATAGGAGTATGAAGTCTATTGTCTACATGAACCAAACTAATAATTGCAATATTAGCAGTCACAGTCAATAGGTAGATGGCAAAGAAAATCACAAACAGAAAAAACTGGAGCTCTACAGAGATAGTAAACCCAACCAAAAAAAACTGTGTCACACTGCTCTGATTTTCCATTATCTTCGCCCTGTGAACACGATGTTGTAAGAATATAAAGAGACGTTTGTAGACTAGCAGACTACATTACTTCATCAGTGAGCAGTTATTGCCACTAATACTATAATAATAATAATGACTTTTTCTATTGTATATATTATTTATTTATTGTTTATATTGTTCTGATATCCATGATGTGTTTCCTTGTCTTCCTACCCCTCTTCATATATGCACTGTATACTAGTTATCATTGAACAGCACGCTCCCCTTCTCTTATTCTAAATTGCAATGCTTCTTTCTGTATGATAGAGAATAGCTAAACTAAATAAAGAACACATACACTGTGAGCAGAGGTGTAACTTGAAGCTCCAGGGCCCGAATGCAAAATCTATAACAGGGCCCCCCACATACTATATATCATTTATAGTACTGGTGTCTTCTTAAGCGACGGAGGGGCTTTAGGACTCCCTCAGGCTCCAGGGCCGGGGTGTGACTGCTACCTCAACACTTCCTATGGCTACGCCCCTGACTATGAGTGACTTGGAGGCAATTTGAAGCCCGCAATTGTCCATACATATTAGATAAAAGTTGGCCGAACGATTAATGAATTATCATCTGTATGATATTGCTTGAATGTTTGCTCAATAGATCAGTCAAAATTATGATTAATTAGTCAAAATGATCACATCATCAAAATTAGACAAGCTTGAAAGAGCTCTTCTAACATGTCCATTAATGTACTGTAAATACCTGTATTCCCCATAACATAACAATTCTTGAGCATCTTTTCTTAGAACTCTGCATTGTACTGTACCTCTGTCATTTCTCTTGGAAATGTATGAATAAATTGTCAACTAGGCGTCACCATTTTCCTTGTCAACTGTGCCTGTCCCTACACAGTTTGACATTGGCAGCACTTGGACATTCGACAAAATATCAGCATTTCAATATTCTGTACACTAAAAATTATTGTCGAATAACAGCCAAAAATATCCAACACGACAGATTTTAATTTAAACAGATCGGGTTATCGGTTACACTGGTTCATACCTAAAGAAATGGCTGATTAAAGGTTGAACACTTGTTAATTTCGGCTGACTTATATCTAAAGTGTCTGAGCAGTTTTACATGTTGATTCGCTCTCTTCCGTTGCAAGCCTGATTTCTTCCCCCACTACAGAGAGTCCCAACAGAGAGACAGAGAAAAAGTTTGATGTAGTAGAGCCTGTATCATTTCAGGCTGCAACTATATGATGACCTCTGTAACCTTCAGTCAGTTAGTCCCCTTTTGTTCTTACTTTTCTTGCCCATGATATCTTGTGGGGCAATGAAGAAGGGTTGTAGTGACTTCAGTGAACGCTGATCTCTCTGACACGCACGCTGCAGCTATTATCAATCACATCTATATTCATCAACTTAGATGTGATCGTTATTAGCTGAATCCAGAGACACGCAGCACCAGCATTCACCAAAGCCGTCAGTTCTGTTGACCTAACGGATTCGGCTATGAGCACAAGATGCAGCTTCTATGTATTCAGGGTACTCTATGCTGTATCTAAAAAAAGTTTTAGAAAAAATTTAATAAAAAAACAATTAAAAAGTTGTTCAAAATAAAAGAAAACAGATTTATAAAAAAAAATTTTTTATTCAAAAGTGTACATAGCCTTTAAACTGAATAATACATTCATAAGTAGTGACCCTAGTGGCCCCCTAGTGGTGGCAGAAATAATAAAAATGTAAAAAAAAAAAAAAGCGACAGAAGAGATAAATTATTTTCCAAGTCAATGTATTAGCCCGGCTCAAGTGTACTACAACTGTGGTGTTTAATAACAGAGCTATAACCCTTATTGTCCGTGGGCTCCGTTCACTTTTAATCCACCCCTAACAAGCACAGCTAGTAAACCATTCTATACAAAACATTATATGGACGTCCTAACTGATTTGAAACTATAGATACATATTTTTCATATATATAAGAAAGAACTAATTAATTATTTGTTATTGCAAAATTTTTTAAATATCTTTAAATTACCACTGAGCAATAGGAACCACATGCTGAACATTCCCGTAGATTGCTGCTGCTTCAGCATAAGGCTACAATGGGTATAGTTATATGACACAACTAATTTACTTTCATTACTGCGATGCACCCCCAGGGCGACACTGTGATCACAAACCGTGATTTCACCCTGCGACAAGTAGTAGCCATAGACTTATTGTTAACAAGTAGGAGGCCCAATTCTATGCTTTGTTATGTGGGAACAGTGAATTTTAATTCCAAACCTATGTAAATTAACAGCAATAGTTAACTAAACCAATTTTATGAAATGTGATGTTCAAAAAGCCATTAGAATATTAATAAATAAATTATTTGTTTCTGAATCTGTTTGATAATGAAGCGATTATCATGTTAGTCTCGAAGTATTTAGATTTCAACGATATTACACAATGAACATTTTAGAGATGATCCTTTTATTAACTATCATACAGGAAACCACTGGAGCTGTTAACGCTTTTTTGGCGCTTTGTCAGGCAAAAAAAATTTATAATTAATACCATCAAATGATCTTCAGGCATGATTACTAAAATGAATATGTCAGCAATAAAAATATTATACTGATGCAGATATCATTTATTTTATTATGGAGCTGCGAGAATGAGTGTATCACCTCTCTGGACAATGCCGTTAAGTGAACCCTTCATTTTAATAATAAATCAGGCAGAATCTTCTCTTCCATTCTCACCTTTGTACAGATAATATAAAATAATAAAAATGAGCCGCTTGTCTTCTCCGATTCTGTATGGTGTGAGAGACCTGTGTGCCAGGAAGAGCCAGATTTATAAGATTATTACAGCTCTTAGGAAAAGCTACAGAACATCTGGGAACACTTAATAACACTACTGGGATCATCACAACATAAAACCATAAATACATATCACAGATAAGATACATCATATAAATGTTTTATTTTATTTTTTACATGTATATATCAGATTCTAATCAGCACTTTTACTGATATACAGCTCTATATACATCATGGAGTTAAAGGAGTTGTCCGGCCACGGGATAGTTTTTCATACTGATGACCAGGGGCGTAACCTGGAAAGACTGGGCCCCACAGCAAACGCTTGACTGGGCCCCCCCCAGGTGCCACACGCAGACCCCCTTATAGATAGTGTCCCCTGTAGACAGCCCTCCTCCCTTTTATATAGTGCCACACAGCCCCTCTTAGTAGTTAGTGACTCTTCAGGATAGCGGCACCGACCCATGACACTTTAATGAGTGATTAGCATATAGTGTGCACCGTTTTAAAAGTTGATTATATAGATTTTTCTGCAGCTGAAAAAAACATACATTTGGAAATACTGTCAGGTCACGTTTTACCACATGTTGGTGGTTCAAGAGGTTAAAACTACCAGACAGGTTCCCATGAAATATACAATGAATTAAAAACAATTCTATCTGCTCTGCAATTTTGTTATTATAAATATATTCTATATAATTACAGCTCCAGAACCAAGCTCTGAAATCTATATAGTACTAGGACTAATCTCAGTACATATATGTAGCACCAAAACCAAGCTCAGTACATAAATACAGCACTAGAGACAAGCTCTGACATATATACAGCACCAGAACCAAGCTCATACACATTGTCATGATGCAGGGTTTGGATCCACTGGGCCGTACCATGTAGCGGGATGGCAGCTGGCCAAACAGGTATAGTACAGAGTCTATAGTCCAGAAAGTGTACCTGTGGCAACTCGGATAGAAGCAAGGCAGGCTCGGCTGGGACCAGGCAGCAGGTAGACGTCAGGTGTGGAGTAGCAGAACAGGTGTGGAATACAACACAACAGCTCAGCATGGCACTTGACCAGGATAGCACGGTATACAGGATACAGGAACAGGGAACACTTGGAAACTGGAAGACACTAGGAGACCATTTGCAAGACAAACTTTGGGTAACAAACAACTCTCAGGCAAAGAACAAGAGGCCAGAGTCCTTTTTATAGTCCAGTAGCATTCTGGGCTTGATTACAGACTTCCTGCCTTTATGCGCGCACTGGCGCCTTAAAGAACGTGCACGCGCGTGCGCCCTCCGGGAGACAGTCTTGATGGCAGGAAGTGAGTGCCGGCGCCTCACCGGGGGACTATGCTGCAGGGAACTCATATGACCATGGCCGCGGCCGTCAAGGGGTAAATCAGAACGACGGGCCGCGGCCATAAACGTTACAGTATCCCCCCTCTTCTTAGAACCAGAGCGGGAGAGAAACTTCCTCACGAGGACAGGGGCATCGATGTTCTCCTCTGGTTCCCAAGACTTCTCTTCTGGACCGAATACCCTCCAAACCACCAAATAAAACGTCCTTCCTCCCACCTTGGTTCCCAGAATCTCCCTTACTTCAAAAGTCCCTGACGAGCCGCCAGGAGTCACTGCGGAACTAGGAGTCCTGGAGTAGCGGTTCAGGACCCCGGGCTTCAGCAAGGAGACATAGAAGGAGTTAGGGATCTTGAGTGTAGGAGGCAGCCGCAGCTTGTAAGACACCGGGTCAATCTGTGGCAGGATCTTGAAGGGTCCGAGTTACCTAGGAGCAAATTTGCAGGACTGCACCCTCAGCCGGATATTCATTCAAGACAACCAGACCTTCGTACCTGGAAGAAACTGAGGAGGTGTAATGATGGGGTTAAGGAAACAGACAAGTGAGCCCTAATCTACCCGCCACTCAGTCCCTGCCTACTTGCAACGACCCGCCCTAGGCGACGGGGTACAACTGGGCGATGGTCCCTACGCTCAATAAGTGCACGATCGACAAACAGACAAGGGTACACAGAAGCAAGGGAAAAGGGGCAGTTGCCCACGGCAACACCGTGAGCAACAAGAGTGGTGAACGAGTCGAGTCAAACCAGGAGTGTACGAGGTATCAAACGCAGAGCAGGAGAGTAGTGAACAAGCCGAGTCAAACCAGGAGTGTACGAGGTACCAAACGCAGAGCAGGAGAGTAGTCAGTAAGCCAGGGTCAATATGAAGCAGGGTCAAATGGTTCAAGAAGCTACAGCAGGGCCAGGAAACAAAACGAGAAGAATCACAAGCAAGGAGGAACAGGAAAGGCAGGTATAAATAGACAGAGGGCGGGAGCTAGCTCCGTCAGCTCAGTCTCACAGACATAGAAGCAGGTGCAGACTGATTACCTATGGGCGTGGATACAGAAGTTGTGCCTGGCAGATCCTTAACAGTACCCCCCCTTTTATGAGGGGCCACCGGACCCTTTCTAGATGGACCTGGTTTATTGGAGAAACGAAGGTGGAACCTCCTGACTAGAGATGAGCGAACTTTTCAAAAGTTCGGTTCGGCTAGTTCGCCGAATTTCACAAAAAAGTTCGATTCGGACCGAACTAGTTCGGACCGAACCTGTCACTTACGTGCGCCGAGCATGCTACTGTCTCGGGTGCTGATAGAGTTAATGGGCTGCACTAACTCTTTCAGCAACCTTGACAGTACATGCTCGGCGCGCGGAAAATACAATTTAAATGCAATAAAAAAATATAAATTATACGTTCGTACTTACTTTCCTCCTGTCCGGCCTCCAGCGATGACGTTTCATCCCTTTCGCCGCTGCAGCCAATCACAGGCTGTAGTGGCGGTCACGCACGTCAGGATGACGCTTCATCCCACGTGACCGCCTCTGCAGCCAATCACAGGCTGCAGCGGCGACATGGATGAAACGTCATCGCTGGAGGCCGGACAGGAGGAAAGTAAGTATGAACGTATTATTATTTTTTTTTGGCATGTATGTATGTTTGCATGTATGTTGTATGTTGTCATGTATGTATGTATATATGTGCATGTATGTTGGCATGTATGTATATATGTGCATGTGTGTATGTATATTTGCATGGATATATTTGTATGTATGTATGTATGTATGTTTGCATGTATGTATGTTTGCATGAATGTATGTTTGCATGAATGTATGTTTGCATGTATCTATGTTGTCATGTATGTATGTTGTCATGTATGTATGTATATATGTGCATGTATGTTTGTATGTATATTTGCATGTATATATTTGCATGTATATATGTTTGCATGTGTGTATGTTTGCATGTATGTATGTATGTTGGCATGTATGTATATATGTGAATGTATATTTACATGTATATATTTGCATGTATGTATGTTTGCATGAATGTATGTTTGCATTTTATGTATGTTTGCATGTATGTATGTATGTATGTATGTTTGCATTAATGTATGTATGTATGTCGTCATGTATGTATGTTGTCATGTATGTATATATGTGCATGTTTGTATGTATATTTGCATGTATATATTTGCATGTATGTATGTATGTTTGCATTTATGTATGTTTGCATGAATGTATATTTGCATGTATGTATGTATGTATGTATGTATGTATGTTGTCATGTATGTATGTTGTCATGTATGTTGGCATGTATGTATACATGTTTGTATGTATGTATGTTTGCATGTATGTATGTTGTCATGTATGTTTGCATGTTTTTATTTTTGCATGTATGTTTGCATGTATGTTTATATATATGTGCATGTGTGTAATTATGTTTGCATGTATTTATGTTTGCATGTATATTTGTGCATGCTTGTATATATGTATGTATGTATCTTTGCATGTTTGTATGTATGGTTTCATGTGTGTGTGTATGCATGTATGTATGATAGTTTGCATGTATGTATGTTTGTATGTATGTATGTATGTATGCATGTATGTTTGTTTGTATATATGTCTGTATGGCCATGTATGATACTGTCTGCTGGCGCCCTGTATCTAAGTCAACTTCGCGGCAGGCTTCTATACATGGTATAACAGTCAGTATCACACATTAAACTGAATCTAAGCCTACGACATGTTTTATTTCATTATTTTTTTTTTTTACAGGTTTGGTGTTTGGACTACGTCGGTTTCGAGGACTACTTCGATGACGTTTTTTTTTTCTACAATAAAATGGTTAATGAGGGTTGTGTTGGGGGTGCTTTATTTCAATAAAATATTTTATCTATATCTTTGTCTTTTTCTTTTCAAATTTTATTACTACCACTTTAGTAATGGCCACTGTCTGAGTGACAACATCCATTACTAAGGCGAGGCTTAGTGTTAGCCGGTGCAGAGGCTAACACTAACCACCATTATTACCCCGGTACCCACCACCACCAGGGGTGCCGGGAAGAGCTGGGTACGATCCAGTACCCGACCATCTGTTGTGATGGTCGGGGTCTGGGGCGGCCGCAGGCTGGTATAATGAGGCTGGGAAGGGCCAAAAACAGTGGACCTTCCCACCCTTGTAATGCTAGGCTGCTGCTGCTGTGTTGTATCTGGCTGGTTATAAAAGTGGGGGGGACCCCCACGTCATTTTTTTTTAATTATTTATTTATTTATTTATTTTTTTTAAAAAGACATGGGGTTCCACCCAATTTATCATAACCAGCCACATACAACACAGTGTTATTAGCCTGGGAATGGACAAAACCAGTGGCCCTTCCCACCCATGTAATGCCAGACTGCTGCGGCCTTGTATATGGCTGGTTATTAAAAATGTAGGGGACCCAACGTCTATTGTTACATTTGTTAAATTCAAAAAAAAAAACGACGTGGGGTCCCCCCCATTTTTATAACCAGCCCGATACAACACAGCAGCAGCAGCCTAGCATTACAAGGGTGGGAAGGACCACTGTTTTTGGCCCTTCCCAGCCTCATAATACCAGCCTACGGCCGCCCCAGTACCCGACCATGACAACAGATGGTCGGGTACTGGATCGTACCAAGCTCTTCCCGGCACCCCTGGTGGTGGTGGGTACCGGGGTAATAATGGGTGGTTAGTGCTAGCTTCTGCACCGGCTAACACTAAGTACCGCCTTAATAATGGACGCTGTCAATCAGCCAACTGCCATTATCTAGGCACTAATAAAGTTTAAAAAAAAACACAAAGACAATTCTTTTTTATTGAAATAAGAAATCCCCAACAAAACCCTCGTTAACCATTTTATTAAAATTTGAAAAAACGTAGATCTACGCAGTAGTCCAACGAATCGAAGATGTAGTCCAATCGGTACATCAAAATCTGCAACAACATAAAAAAACAGTTATCAATGTGAACAATAACAATACTTCTACTCACCTACACACATATATACACGCACACACACACACACACACACACACACACACACACACAAACACACACATATACACAAACACACATAAACAAACACACCCATATATACACAAACACACACACACACACACACACACAAACATCTACACACAAACATATATACAAATACACCCATCTATATACACAAACACACCCATATATACACAAACACACACATAAACACACACCCATATACACACATATACACAAACACACACATATACAAAAACACACACACACAAACATCTACACACAAACATATACACATACACCCATATATATACACATATACACAAACACACCCATATATACACAAACACACATAAACACAAACACACATATAAAAACAAAAACAGACAAAGACATATACCCAAACACACACACTGTTTCTTTTAAATGCTGCTGGGGAACCTGCTCGATCCACTATATAAGGCTGCGCTACAGTGCAGCATTTAAAAGAAACAGGATCCTGACCTGTCCATAGAGTTTAAGGCAGCACAGAGTATTTCAGGAGATGAGCGTGCAGATTCAGTGCTGCTGTGAACTCTGCTCTTACCATTACGTAGCTCTCAGTCTGTTACCTCTCCTCCACTCCTGTCCTCAAGAACACCTTCACATGATTGGCAAGTCACCACGTAATGGTAAGAGCAGAGTTCACAGCAGCACAGAGTATTTCAGGAGATGAGCGTGCGGATCTTGTGCGGGGTGGTGACTTGCCAATCATGTGAAGGTGTTATTGAAGACAGGAGTGGAGGAGAGGTAACAGACTGAGCTACGTAATGGTAAGAGCAAAGTTTACAACAGCACAGAATCTGCACGCTCCTCTCCTGAAATATTCTGTGCTGCTGTGAACTCTGCTCTTACCATTACGTAGCGCTCAGTCTGTTACCTCTCCTCCACTCCTGTCCTCAAGAACACCTTCACATGATTGGCAAGTCACCACTGCGCACAAGATCCGCACGCTCATCTCCTGAAATACTCTGTGCTGCTGTGAACTCTGCTCTTACCGTTACGTGGTGACTTGCCAATCATGAAGGTGTTATTGAGGACATGATTGGCAAGTCACCACTGCGCACAAGATCCGCACGCTCATCTCCTGAAATACTCTGTGCTGCTGTGAACTCTGCTCTTACCGTTACGTGGTGACTTGCCAATCATGAAGGTGTTATTGAGGACAGTAGTGGAGGAGAGGTAACAGACTGAGAGCCACGTAATGGTAAGAGCAGAGTTCACAGCAGCACTGAATCTGCACGCTCATCTCCTGAAATACTCTGTGCTGCCTTAAACTCTGTGGACAGGTCAGGATCCTGTTTCTTTTAAATGCTGCACTGTAGCGCAGCCTTATATAGTGGATCGAGCGGGTTCCCTAGCAGCATTTAAAAGAAACAGGATCCTGACCTGTCCACAGAGTTTAAGGCAGCACAGAGTATTTCAGGAGAGGAGCACGGCCGGCCACAGGCAGCCGGTCGTTTTTCCAAGCCGTGCTCCCATTATGCACACGACCGTAAAAACACCCGTTATTGCGGGTCGTAATTACGACCCGCAATAACGGGCTCATAGACTTCTGTTACCCACGGGTACCTTCCCGTTTTCTCACGGGAAGGTGCCCGTGCCGTTAAAAAAATAGAACATGTTCTATTTTTCTATTTTACGGGCCGTGCTGCTATAAAATTTAGGGTATGTTCACACGACAGCGTCCGTAACGGCTGAAATTACGGGGATGTTTCCGCCTGAAAACATCCCCGTAATTTCAGCCGTAACGGCATGTGCAGGCGCTTGAACGCCGCGTCCATTACGGACGTAATTGGCGCTGCTATTCATTGGAGTCAATGAATAACGGCTCCAATTACGGCCAAAGAAGTGACAGGTCACTTCTTTGACGCGGGCGTCTATTTACGCGCCGTCATTTGACAGCGGCGCGTAAATATACGCCTCGTGTGAACAGACAAACGTCTGCCCATTGCTTTCAATGGGCAGATGTTTGTCAGCGCTATCGAGGCGCTATTTTCGGGCGTAATTCGGGGCAAAAAATCCCGAATTACATCCGTAATTAGTGCGTGTGAACACAGGGTATGTTCACACGCACTAATTACGGACGTAATTCGGGCGTTTTTGCCCCGAATTACATCCAAAAATAGCGCCTCGATAGCGCTGACAAACATCTGCCCATTGAAAGCAATGGGCAGACGTTTGTCTGTTCACACGAGGCGTAATTTACGCGCCGCTGTCAAATGACGGCGCGTAAATAGACGCCCGCGTCAAAGAAGTGACCTGTCACTTCTTTGGCCGTAATTGGAGCCGTTATTCATTGACTCCAATGAATAGCAGCGCCAATTACGTCCGTAATGGACGCGGCGTTCAAGCGCCTGCATATGCCGTAACGGCTGAAATTACGGGGATGTTTTCAGGCGGAAACATCCCCGTAATTTCAGCCGTAACGGACGCTGTCGTGTGAACATACCCTTATAATGACAGCACGGCTCGTAAAAGCGGCCGGCTGCCCGTGGCCGGCCGTGCTCGTAATTACGAGTCGTAATTACGAGCACGACCCGTAAAATAAAAAAATAGAACATGTTCTATCTTTTTAACGGCACGGGCACCTTCCCGTGAGAAAACGGGAAGGTACCCGTGGCTAACAGAAGTCTATGGGCCCGCTATTTCGAGTCGTAATTACGACCCTTAATAACGGGTGTTTTTACGGTCGTGTGCATGAGGCCCCGTAATGACGGGTGGCTACATGTGTGCACCCGTCATTACGGCAGCGTTGCTAGGCGACGTCAGTAAATAGTCACTCTTCAGGGTGCTGAAAGAGTTAACTGATCGGCAGTAACTGTTTCAGCACCCTGGACAGTGACTACCGATCACAATATAGAGTACCTGTAAAAAAAAAAAGACGTTCATACTTACCGGGAACTCCCTGCTTCCTCCAGTCCGGTCTCCTGGCCGTTGCCTTGGTGACGCGTCCCTCGCGACATCCGGCCCGACATTCCTTGATGACGACGCAGCCCATGTGAGCGCTGCAGCCAATCACGGGCTGCAGAGGCCTCTGCAGCCAATCACGGGCTGCAGAGGCCTCTGCAGCCAATCACAGGCTGCAGAGGCCTCTGCAGCCAATCACAGGCTGCCGCGTCAGAAAAGAAGGTCGGACTGGAGGAAGAAGAGGGACTCGTCCGCAAGACAACGACCAGGTACGTATGAAATGCTTTTTATTTTATTTTTAATCAGCAGCCTCTTTTCTCTATCAGTGATTGATAGAGACAAGTGGCTGCCGATTTGTATAATATTTTTGACCGGGTTCGGTCAAAACGGGTTCGGCCGAACCCGGTGAAGTTCGGATTCGCTGCGAACCGAACTTTTCCGGAAGTTCGGACCGAAACCGGGTTCGGTTGTCCCGGTTCGCTCATCTCTACTCCTGACCAATACCCCAGCGTGAACATCCCGGGCGGGTACCCAAGTCCTCTCCTCAGGCCCGTATCCTCTCCAATGGACCAGGTACTGGAGGGAGCCTTGGACCATCTTGCTGTCCACAATCTTGGCCACCTCGAATTCTACCCCCTCAGGGGTGAGAACGGGGACAGGAGGTTTCCTTGAGGGATCCAAGGACGGGGAGCAGCGTTTAAGGAGGGAGGCATGAAACACGTCGTGTACTCGAAAAGATGGGGGCAACTCCAGTCGGAAGGAGACAGGATTGAGGACTTCAATTACCTTGTACGGCCCTATAAACCGGGGAGCAAACTTCTTGGACGGGACTTTAAGGCGCAAGTTCTTAGACGATAGCCACACCAGATCCCCGACCATAAACAAGGGGTTAGCAGAACGTCTTCTATCTGCCTGATTTTTTTGTATGCTCTGGGACGCCTCTAGGTTCTTCTGAACCTGGGCCCAGACTGTGCACAGTTCCCGATGAATGACCTCTACCTCGGGATTGTTGGAACTACCAGGTGAAACGGAGGAGAACCGTGGATTAAACCCAAAATTACAGAAAAAGGGGGAGACCCCTGACAAGTTACTGACCCGGTTATTAAGGGAAAATTCGGCGAGGGGAATGAATGAGACCCAATCATATTGACAGTCAGAGATAAAACACCTTAAATATTGTTCTAGAGACTGATTAGTCCTCTCAGTTTGGCCATTAGTTTCAGGATGGAAGGTAGAGGAGAAGGAGCACTACCATGGTGGCACAGGCTGGTTGACCCTCTGAGCCAGGGCCTGAACCTGTAGGGAGAGACCCTGCATTTGCTGAACCAGGGTCTCAAGGGTGTCCATAGTAGTGTGAGGGACCAGGGTAGAGTAGGTATATCGGCGTGTGATTATGTAATGATGGGGGTAAGGAAACAGACAAGTGAGCCCTAATCTACCCGCCACTCAGTCCCTGCCTACTTGCAACGACCCGCCCTAGGCGACGGGGTACAACTGGGCGACGGTCCCTATGCTCAATAAGTGCACGACCGACAAACAGACAAGGGTACACAAACGCAGAGCAGGAGAGTAGTGAACAAGCCGAGTCAAACCAGGAGTGTACGAGGTACCAAACGCAGAGCAGGAGAGTAGTCAGTAAGCCAGGGTCAATATGAAGCAGGGTCAAATGGTACATGAAGCTGCAGCAGGGCCAGGAAACAAAACGAGAAGAATCACAAGCAAGGAGGAACAGGAAAGGCAGGTATAAATAGACAGAGGGCGGGATCTAGCTCCGTCTGGCCAGGCTGTGATAGGCTCTCCCACTCCTAAGCCTGCCATCCTGAGTGGTGCAAGATGGAGTCAGTCTCACAGACATAGAAGCAGGTGCAGACTGATTACCTATGGGCGTGGATACAGAAGCTGTGCCTGGCAGATCCTTAACAGGAGGATCCCGTCTTCTAGTATCTTTCTTTCTCTTCATGCGCTCCACTGCCAGCAGAATAGAAGATCGGGTCTGTTGCCATATTTGCAGAAAGTCCCTGAGGGTAGAGTCAGCTGCAGGCACCTGGGACATAGTAGAAACAGGAAGAGGTATACGAGGGTGTTGGCCGTAGATGATGAAGAACGGACTGGAGGTGGTGGACTCACTGGTGCGGTTATTATAGGAGAACTCTGCCCATGGGAGCAGATGAACCCAGTCATCATGCCGTCTGGAAACAGAGTGACGCTGTAATGACCGGGGGGTAGGGAAACAGACAAGTGAGCCCTAATCTACCCGCCACTCTGTCCCTGCCTACTTGCAACGACCCGCCCTAAGCGACGGGGTACAACTGGGCGGCGGTCCCTGCACTCAGTAAGTGCACGACAAACACGACAAACATACAAGGGAATACAAGCAAGGGAAAGGGGCAGTTGCCCACGGCAACACCGTGAGCAACCAGAGTGGTGAACGAGCCGAGTCAAGCCAGGAGTGTGCGAGGTACCAAACGAAGAGCAGAAGAATAGTCAGTAAGCCAGGGTCTGTATGGAGCAGGAACAAAATAGAAGGAGCTGTAGCTGGGCCAGGAAACCACACGAAAAAGAATAACAAGCAAGGAGGAACAGGAAATGCAGGTATAAATAGACAGAGGGCGGGAGCTAGCTGAGTCTGGCCAGGCTGCGATAGGCTCTCCCACTCCTAAGCCTGCCAGCCTGAGTGGTGGAAGCTGGAGTCAGTCTCAGGGATGTAGATTCAGGTGCTGACTGATTAATTAAGGGAGTTAACCCCGAAGCTGTGCCTGGCAGATCCTTTACAAACGCAGATAGTTCTCCATAATCTGGTTAACCCTCTCGACTTGCCCATTGGATTGGGGATGATAGGCCAAAGAGAAGTCCAATTTTACACCGAGGAGACCGCAGAGTGCTCTCCAAAACTTCGAGGTGAACTGGACCCCTCGATCCGAGACAATATGCAGGGGCAAGCCGTGCAGACGGAAAATGGGTTGAATGAAGAGGTTGGCCAATCACGCAGCAGAAGGCAGACCAGTCAAGGGAACAAAATGAGCCATTTTAGAAAATCGATCCACCATCACCCAGATCACACTGCAACCCGCAGAGAGAGGGAGATCCATGGCAAAGTCCATTGCAACATGCTGCCAGGAAGCAACGGGCACAGGCAGTGGTTGGAGCAGACCAGCTGGTCTGGAGTGGACAACTTTATTTGATGCGCATACCGTACATGAGGAGACAAAGTCCATGATGTCTTTGGGCAGCGTGAGCCACCAGAACTGATGGGCGATTAGATCTAGGGTCTTACGAGCACCCGCGTGACTTGTCAGCTTGAAACTGTGACACCAGCGAAGGATTCTTCCCCTGTCTGCCAGACGTACAAAAGTCCTTCCCGGAGGAATGTCTTTAACTTGCAGAGGGTTCACAGAGAAGATGCAGGAAGGATCAATAATATTCTGTGGGGACTCCACAGTGTCCTCTGTTTCAAATGACCTAGACAAGGCATCGGCCCTCACATTCTTGTCGGCAAGTCGGTAGCGTAGTTTGAACCAGAACCGAGCACAGAACAATGACCACCTGGCTTGACGAGGATTCAACCGCTGAGCCGTCTGTAGATAGGTCAGGTTCTTGTGATCCGTGAAGACCAGGATAGGATGGGCTGCGCCTTCCAGTAGGAGTCTCCACTCCTGCAGAATTAGCTTGATGGCCAGTAACTCCCGATCCCCAATCGAGTAGTTGCGCTCTGTGGAAGAAAACAGCTTAGAACAGTAGCCACATACCACAGTCTTGCCTTTCGAACCTTTCTGGAACAACAGTGCACCAGCACCTACACCGTGTTCCAAATTATTATGCACATTGCATTTAAGTGTCATAAACATTTAATTATTAGTTTTTCAATTAAACTCCTGGATGGTATTGTGTCTTAGGGCTCTTTGGATCATTGTACTCAATCTCAGACACCTGTGATAATTAGTTTGCCAGGTGTGCCCAATCAAAGGAAAACTACTTAAGAAGGACGTTCCACATTATTAAGCAGGCCACAGGTTTCAAGAAATATGGGAAAGAAAAAGGATCTCTCTGCTGCCGAAAAGCGTGAAATAGTGCAACACCTTGGACAAGGTATGAAAACATTGGATATTTCAAGAAAACTTAAGCGTGATCATCGTACTGTGAAAAGATTTGTGGCTGATTCAGAGCACAGACGGGTTTGTTCAGATAAAGGCATAATGAGGAAGGTTTCTGCCAGACAAATTAATAGGATTAGGAGAGCAGCTGCTAAAATGCCATTGCAAAGCGCCAAACAGGTATTTGAAGCCGCTGGTGCCTCTGGAGTCCCGCGAACCTGAAGGTGTAGGATCCTCCAGAGGTTTGCAAGTGTGCATAAAGCTATTATTCGGCCACCCCTAAACAATGCTCACAAGCAGAAACGGCTGCAGTGGGCTCAGAAATAGATGAAGACTAATTTTCAAACCTTGTTTGTCACAATGCGGGGTGTGAACCCACTGGGCCGTACCACGTAGCGGGATGGCAGCTGGCCAAACAGGTAAGTATAGAGTTCAATTAGTTCAGCGAGGGTACCTGAGGCAATCGTAGGCAGTAGCGAGGCAGGCACGTCCAGGACCAGGCGGCAGGCAGTCGTCAGGTGAGGCGCAGCAGATCAAGTGTAGACTGCAGCACAGCACGGCAACAGCACAGTACGGCAATAGCAACAGGTAGCACGGAAACAGGATACGGGATACAGGATACAGGAGCAAAGCACACCAGGAAACTGGAAGACACTGGGAGACAAAAAAGCATGACAAACAATGGGTAACAAACAACGCTCTGGCAGAGAGCATGGAGACAGAGCACTTTTTATAGCCCAGGGCATCCTGGGCTAGATTGCAGAGTTCCTGCAAAAATGCGCGCACTGGCACTTTAAGGTCGTGCATGCACGGGCACCCGCGCCCGCCGGAGACACTCTGAGTCCGGAAGTGAGTGCCGGCGCCTGACAGGAGGATGACGCTGCAACGAGGTAAGCTGTCCATGGCCACGGCCGTCGAGGTTAACGACTGAATGACGTACCGTGGCCATAGACGTTACAGTGTTGTTTACTGATGAGTGCCATGCAGCCCTGGATGGTCCAGATGGATGGAGTAGTGGATGGTTGGTGAATGGCCACCATGTCCCAACAAGACTGCGACGTCAGCAAGGAGGTGGCAGAGTCATGTTTTGGGCTGGAATCATGGGGAGAGAGCTGGTAGGCCCCTTTAGGGTCCCTGACGGTGTGAAAATGACCTCTGCAAAGTACGTAGAGTTTATGACTGACCACTTTCTTCCATGGTACAAAAAGAAGAACCATGCCTTCCGTAGCAAAATTATCTTCATGCATGACAATGCACCATCTCATGCTGCAAAGAATACCTCTGTGTCATTGGCTGCTATGGGCATAAAAGGAGAGAAACTCATGGTGTGGCCCCCATGTTCCCCTGACCTCAACCCTATTGAGAACCTTTGGAGCATCCTCAAGCAAAATATCTATGAGGGTGGGAGGTAGTTCACATCAAAACAGAAGCTCTGGGAGGCTATTCTGACATCCTGCAAAGATATTCAAGCAGAAACTGTCCAAATATTCACAAATTCAATGGATGCAAGAATTGTGAAGGTGATATCAAAGAAGGGGTCCAATGTTAACATATAACTTGACCTGACTTTTTTTGATTGAAAGAGCTTTTGATTTCTGTAAATATGACCTCCTGATGCTGCAAATTCAACAAATGACCATTTTAGTTCTCTTTACAACCTTTAAAATATTTTGATCTCTGTTGTGCATAATAATTTGAAACAGTGCATTTTGAGTTTTTTACTTCTAAATAAAAATCTGTTATCATTAGGAGATTTGTTCAATTAAATTTGCATTATAATCCAACGGTTGATGGCTTGAAGATTATAATGATTGTCATTTGCATCGACTATTTAGGAAAATCAGCAAAAAATAACATTTGCATAATAATTTGGAACGCGGTGTATTTATTTGTCGACAGAGCTACGGGAGGGGTTGTTTTTTGCGTGACAAACTGAAGTTTTTTATTGGTACCATTTTGTGTACTTGCGACTTTATTATCACTTATTATTCCAGTTTTTTGGAAACAAGGTGACTAAAAAAGGAAATTCTGCCATTGTTTTTTTATTTATATTTTACGATGTTCACCGTGCAGGATAAATAATATGGTTTTTTTTATAGTTCAGGCCGATATGAACGCGGCTATAACTATTATGTATGGGTCTTTTCATTTTCTTCCAAATATAAAGGACTTGATCAAGGAAACAGGGTGATTCTTGTTTTTATTACTTAACCCCTTAATGACCAGGCCATTTTGCGCGTTAATGACCAAGGATTATTTTTTGTTTTCTCACGGTCGCATTCCAAGAGTCGTAACCTTTTTTTTATTCTGTCAACATAGCCGTATAAGGGCTTTTTTTCCGGGAAGAGTTGTATTTTTCAATTGCAGCACTTTTGGATGCATATAATATATCGATTAAATTTTAGTAACTTTATTTTAGGAGAGAATTTAAAACAAACAGCTATTCCAGCATTGATTTTCACGTTATAAATTTGCACCGTTTACTATGCAGCGTAAATAATATGTTAACTTTATTCTATGGGTCGGCATGATTACGGGGATACTAATCATATAAAGGTTTTATATGTTTTCCTACGTTTGCACAATAAAAACCCTTTTAGAAAAAATGTACTTGATTTTGCATCGCCGCATTCCAAGAGCCGTAACTTTTTTATTTTTCCGTAAATGTGGCCGTATGTGGGCTTAATTTTTGCGGGGCAAGGTGTAGTTTTCTTTAGTGCTATTTTGGAGTACATGGGACTTGTTGATTAACTTTTATTTTATTTTTTATGGGGGGGAATGGGAGAAAAAAAATAATTTTGCCGTTGTTTTTTGCATTTTTTTGGACGCCATTCATATGGTGGTTTAATTAATGTGTTCATTTTATTGTTAGGGTCGTTACGATCACGGCGATACCATGTGTATGTGTTATTTCTTTTGACACTTTTACTAAATAGGACCACTTTTGGGGGGAAAGAAGTGGTTTTAAAGGAACAGTGTCCTGATTTTTTTTAAATTAATTTATGTGTTTTTATTTAATAAAATATCATATTGACTTTATTTAATTTTTCATACACAAAGTTTTTTTTATTGACACTTTCTTACTGTACTGGGGGCTGCCATGTTTTATTTCATCTTTTTATGTGTCTCTTAATGACACATACACAGATGGAATACGGCAGCACAAGGCATAGGACAAAATGAATGGGAGCCGTTCATTGCCTCTGCTATCTGGCTCTGTACTGCGCAGGCGCAGTTCAGAGCCACACAGCAGAGAAGCTGGTTTGTAGGGAGAGGGCAGGTGCCATTATAAAGACCGGCTGCACTGCAAGTAAGGTGTGTGTGTCTCTGTCTGTCCCTCTTTCTCTCTCACAGACCCCCACTCTCGTGACTCCCGGCGGGCCCCCCCCCTTGCGCTACGCCCCCCCCCCCCCCGGCGGCCCCCCCCTACACCCCTGTCGCTAGGTGTATTGTCAGTGTGGACGGTGTGCGGACTGTGATCGGGTGAGGAGGTGAGGTATCCGTCAGCAGGAGGTCGGGGAGGAGATGGTCAGCAGCAGGTGGTTATTCCTTTCACAGAGTGATGTGACAGTCTCCTCTACTGCGGAGGAGACTGTCAGCAAGATTGTATGAATACGATGGAGGAGACTGTCAGCAAGATTGTATGGGGACGCTGGAGGAGACTGTCAGCAGTATTGGGTGGTGATGCTGGACGAGACTGTCAGCAAGATTGGGTGGTGATGCTGGAGGAGACTGTCAGCAGGATTGTATGGTGACACCGGAGGAGACTGTTAGCAAGATTGTATGGTGACGCTGGAGGAGACTGTCAGCAGGATTGTATGGTGACGCTGGAGGAGACTGTCAGAAATATTGGGTGGTGACACTGGAGGAGACTGTCAGCAAGATTGGGTGGTGATGATGGAGAAGACTGTTAGCAAGATTGTATGGTGATGCTGGAGGAGACTGTCAGCAAGATTGGGTGGTGATGATGGAGAAGACTATCAGCAAGATTGTATGGTGACACTGGAGGAGACTGTCAGCAAGATTGGGTGGGGACGATGGAGGAGACTGTAAGCAGTATTAGGTGGTGATCCTGGAGGAGACTGTCAGCAGGATTGTATGGTGACGCTGGAGGAGACTGTCAGCAGGATTGTATGGTGACGCTGGAGGAGACTGTCAGCAGGATTGGGTGGTGATGATGGAGACTGTCAGCAAGATTGTATGGTGATGATGAAGGAGACTGTTAGCAAGATTGTATGGTGACGCTGGAGGAGACTGTCAGCAAGATTGGGTGGTGATGATGGAGAAGACTGTTAGCAAGATTGTATGGTGACGCTGGAGGAGACTGTCAACAATATTGGGTGGTGATGCTGGAGGAGACTGTCAGCAAGATTGGGTGGTGATGCTGGAGGAGACTGTAAGCAGAATTGTATGGTGACGCTGGAGGAGACTGTCAGCAGGATTGTATGGTGACACTGGAGGAGACTGTCAGCAAGATTGGGTGGTGATGATGGAGGAGACTGTCAACAAGATTGTATGGTGACGCTGGAGGAGACTGTCAGCAAGATTGGTTGGTGATGATGGAGAAGACTGTTAGGAAACAGTCAAATTATTATTTCATTTTTAATACTTTCCACCATGTGGAAGAAAAAAAAAGATACCGCAAAAAACGTTCAAAATATAATAGAAATAAGTAACTTACTTAAAAAAAAAAAAAACGTTTAATTCGCGACACATTCCCTTTAACTTATTTTGACTGTAATCTCTTTTTTTTTTTTTAACTTTATTAAACTGTTTTACTGTAGTTTTTTTTCTCCCACTAGGGGACTTTACCTTGTGATCTTCTGATCACTGATATAATGCTTTGGTATACTTAGTATACTCAGGGGTGGGATTCAAATTTTTAACAACAGGTTCCCTGTTTTGCAAACAAAGTCATACACATCAGGGGGGTATCGCTGTGTTTTGCGGTGTATCGCGCCATGGAAAATGATCCTGATAACAAAATAAAACAATTACGATATTCCAAATACGCCCTATATTAAACTGGACTCTAAATAAATTCCCTGTCCAGAATGTTTTAGTGTGGATTTCCCCACTATGTATATAACTACATAAGCGTACATACCTACCTACCGACGCTCTTTATATTAAACTCACCCATTACGTTTAAACCTATATGCGCACATTCAATATCCTAAGCGTGCTCAGCCCATTTAGTTGGGCTGTGGACTGTGAGAAGGGTGGAGGACAGTGCGGCGTGCACAGTAAGCCGCGACAACTCTCCCGGCTAATGCACAGATACGGTTCCAGGAAATAGCTCAGTACATATATACAGCACCAGAACAAAGCCAAGTACATAAATACAACACCAAAACCAAGCTCAGTACATATATACAGCACCAGAACCAAGCTCAGTACATATATACAGCACCAGAACAAAGCCAAGTACATAAAAACAACACCAGAACCAAGCTCATACATATATACAGCACCAGAAGCAAGCTCAGTACATATAGACAGCAGCAGAACCAAGCTCAGTACATATATACAGCACGAGAACAAAGCTCAGTACTGTTTTTATCTAATGAGCTTGGTTTTGGTACTGTATTTATGTACTGAGTTTTGTTCTGGTGCTGTATATATGTGCTGAGCTTGGTTCTGGTGTTGTATATGTCACGGTCACAGGGTATGTAGACCCACGAAGCCACTCCACCATAGCGGAGAGGCAGCTGGCCTAGTCACAGTCTATACAAGAGTCAATAGCAGTTCGTAACACATGGGTACCTGAACTAGTCCAGACAGTGGCCGAGGCTCCTGCACGGATGGATGTGGGTGCAGCAGGTTGCACCAGATATGGTGGATAATACTAGACGTGGCAGATGACACTGGACGTGGCAGACGACACTGGACGTGGCAGAAGACACTGGACGTGGAAGAAGACAATGGACGTGGCAAACGACACTGGACGTGGCAAACGACAGCAGATGCAATAGGACACGACTCCAACACTAATAGGCTCAGGAACAAGAACACAGCACAGGATACAGGATACAGGTAACAGTGCACGGGTAACAACTGGAACGGGAAAACACTAAGGGACTGTTTGCAAGACTGACATGGGATACACTAATAATGCTCAGGCAAGGATCAGAAGGGCAGGGCCTTTCTTCTAGTCCAGGAAATCATGTGTAGTTGATAATGATAATATCCAAATGTGCGCGCACCCTACAGGACACAGCGGACCTGAGCAGAAGTGTGTGCTGGCATCTCCTAGGAAGGAGATGCGAGCCAGCGCTCACAGGTCCATGACTGCGGCCGTCGAGGGTGAGTAAAGCCGACGGCCCGCGGCCATGGACGCTACAGTATATATGTGCTAAGCTTTGTTCTGGTGTTGTATATATGTATTCAGCTTTGTTCTGGTGTTATATATATGTACTGAGCTTTGTTCTGGTGCTGTATATATGTACTGAGCTTGGTTCTGGTGTTGTATTTATGTACTGAGCTGGGTTCTGGTGCTGTATATATGTACTGAGCTTGCTTCTGATGTTGTATATATGTACAGTGCTTAGTTCTGATGCATGTGTATATGTACTGATCTTAGTTCTGATGCTGTATATATGAACTGAGCTTTGTTCTGGTTTTGTATATATGTATGAGCTTGGTTCTGATGCTGTATATACATATGAGATTGGTTCTGGTGTTGTATATATGTACTGAGCTTGGTTATGATGCTGTATATATGTACTGAGCTTTGTTCTGATGCTGTATATATGTACTGGGCTTGGTTCTGGTGTTGTATATGTATGTATATATATATATATATATATATCTATCTATGCTGAGCTTGGTTCTGGTGATGTATATATGTACTGAGTTTAGTTCTGGTGTTGTTTTTATGTAATGAGCTTTGTTCTGGAGATGTATATATGTACTGAGCTTGGTTCTGATGCTGTATATATGTACTGACTGTATTTATGTTCTGAGCTTGGTTCTGGTGCTGTATATATGTATTGATCTTGGTTCTGGAGTTGTATATATGTTCTGAGCTTCTCTTTGGTGCTGTATATATGTATTGAGCTTGGTTGTTATGATGTATATAACTCCAGAACCAAGCTCAGTTCATATATACAGCACCAGAACCAAGCTAAGTACATAAATACAGCACAAGCATTAATGCAGCTCAGTACAGAGATCATTTGCAAATTCAGTTTAACCCCTGCCATACAAGTTTGTACGGCATAAAACTACAGCTCCCAGTATAGCCAGAACGATGGTAAGGATATGCTGGGAGTTGTTGTTTAACAAAAAAAGAACGATACACCCATCATCTCGTTGCAGATCATACAGTGACTACAGTACTGATCAGTCACAGAGAGAATAAACCATTTACATTTAGTGACTCACCGGTGACAACTTCTCAGATTGGAGTCGTTCTTTTTCTCTTTTCTTTGGTTCCCTAATATGACTTCTCCCGGCCACAACCCATTTCTGCAAAGTTTGTCGCTCAGATGTCTTCAGCTCCTCACTTTTCCAACATTTCCGCACCTATAAACGAAGATAAAACGAAGATAAAATTCTCATAGTGCTGCACTCTATGCTCCTAAATATAATAGTATCATACACTGTGCCCCCGAATATAATAGTATCATACACTGTGCCCCCGAATATAAAAGTACCATACACTGTGCCCCCATACATTATTATCATGTCGGCAGCACGTCTCCCTGTTTACACTGGGAGATGTGCTGCTGACAATGGTAATATTTTACTTTTTTAAAACCATATGACCAGCAGATGATCGAGTGTTTGCTCGTTCATCTGCTGGTCACTGACCTTTTTAACACAGGGCAATAATCGTCAACGAGCATTTTATGAACACTGGTCTGCACGATAGTCGCCCAGTGTAAAACCCCCTATAGTGCCTCTCATAGAGCCCCCTGTAGATAGTGCTCCCCATAGTGTCCTCTGTAGATAGTGCTCCCAATAGAGCCCCCTGTAGATAGTGCCTCTCATGGTGCCCTCTGTAGGTAGTGCTCCCCATAGTGCCCTCTGTAGATAGTAGCGTTCCCTGTAGATAGGGCCCCCTGTGGTGTTATTATTATTGTTGTTCCCTATAGATAGTGCCCCCTGTGGCATCCCCTATAGATAGTAGCCCCTGTAGCATCTCCTGTAGTTAGTGCCCCCTATATAGTCCTCCCCTGTAGTTAGTGCCCCCTATATAGTCCTACCCTGTCATTAGTGCCCCCTATATAGTCCTCCTCTGTAGTTAGTGCCCCCTATATAGACCTCCCCAGTAGTTAGTGCCCCTATATACTCCTCCCCTGTAGTTAGTGCCCCTATATAATCTTCCCCTGTAGTTAGTGCCACCTATATAGTCCTCCCCTCTAGTTAGTGCCCCCTATATAGTCCTTCCCTGTAGTTAGTGCCACCTATATAGTCACCCCCTCTAGTTAGTGCCCCTATATAGTCCTCCCCTGTAGTTAGTGCCCCCTATATAACGTTCCCCTGTAATTAGTGCCCCCTATGTAGTCCTCCCCTGTAGTTAGTGCCACCTATATAGTCCTCCCCTGTAGTTAGTGCCCCCTATATGGTCCTCCCCTCTAGTTATTGCCACCTATATAGTCCTCCCCTGTAGTTAGTGCCCCTATATAGTCTTCCCCTGTAGTTAGTGCCCCTTATATAGTCCTCCCCTGTAGTTATTGTCCCGTACATAGTCCTCCCCTGTAGTTATTGTCCCCTATATATTCCTCCCCTGTAGTTATTGTCCCCTTAAATTAGGGCCCCCAACACTGCCCACAGTAAAAGGAAAAAACAAACATATGCTTACCTGTCCCATTGCTGTGCCATCCTCCAGCGACACCAGTCCTCCTCCAGCTGAACGACGCAGTGGCGCGATGATTATCACTAAAGTGCCGAATGGCGAGGCATCATGTGCCTCTCCAGGGCAGCACTAGTCAACTCAATTGTATTCGCGTCCTAAGGACGCGAATACAATTGAGTGCAGGGAACTGGTTCCGGCTTCCTGCTTCCCCCCAGTTCTGTGAACCGGCTGTAATTTTAAAAACCAGTTCGGGAAAACCAGGGCGAACCGGCCGGATCCCACCCCTGAGTATACTAAAGCATTATTCCTGTCTGTGTAAAACTGACAGGCAATCTATTAGGCCATGCCTCTGGCAGTTGCTGAAGGCAGACCTGGGGGCCTATGTTACGCCCCGGCTGCAGTGGAAACCCAACGGCACCGCACGATTTCTTTGCGGGGGCGCTGATGGGGTGACAGAGGGAGCTACCGCCCTCTGTCATACACATTAGATGCCGCTGTCGCTATCTAATAGATTAAAGAGGCTCTGTCACCAGATTTTGCAACCCCTAACTGCTATTGCAGCAGATAGGCGCTGCAGTGTAGATTAGAGTAACGTTTGTATTTTTAAAAAACGAGCATTTTTGGCCAAGTTATGACCATTTTTGTATTTATGCAAATGAGGCTTGCAAAAGTCCAAGTGGGCGTGTTTACAGTAAAAGTCCAACTGGGCGTGTATTATGTGCGTACATCGGGGCGTTTTTACTACTTTTACTAGCTGGGCGTTCTGACGAGATGTATCATCCACTTCTCTTCAGAACGCCCAGCTTCTGGCAGTGCAGACACACAGCGTGTTCTCGAGAGATCACGCTGTGACGTCACTCACTTCCTGCCCCAGGTCCTGCATCGTGTCGGCCACAGGCCACAGGCTACAGTTGATTCTGCAGCAGCATCAGCGTTTGCAGGTAAGTAGCTACATCGACTTACCTGCAATCGACTTACCTGCAAACGCCGATGCTGCTGCAGAATCAACTGTAGCCTCTGGTGCCGATGTGTCCTCGCTCATCCGACACGATGCAGGACCTGTGAGTGACGTCACAGCGTGATCTCTCGAGAACACACTGTGTCTGCACTGCCAGAAGCTGGGCGTTCTGAAGAGAAGTGGATGATGCTTCTCGTCAGAACGCCCAGCTAGTAAAAGTAGTAAAAACGCCCCGATGTACGCACATAATACATGCCCAGTTGTACTTTTACTTTAAACACGCCCACTTGGACTTTTGCAAGCCTCATTTGCATAAATACAAAAATGGTCATAACTTGGCCAAAAATGCTCGTTTTTAAAAAATAAAAACGTTACTGTAATCTACATTGCAGCGCCTATCTGCTGCAATAGCAGATAGGGGTTGCAAAATCTGGTGACAGAGCCTCTTTAAACTGCTGGACAGCGCGCTTTGATTCTGGCAGTTGGGGCAGGAGCCAGGCTGTGTATAACAGCCGTGCTCCTGCCACTGATTGCGTGGGTACACTGGCAGTACCAGCGCGATCAAAGGACGGATATATCCATCCTTATGCGGGAACTAGCACCTTCATAGGAAGTATATATCTGTCCTTCGTCGTAAAGGTGTTAAGGCTTTTATTTGTCTAAAAAAAAAATGTTACTTTTTTTACACTTACTTGGGGACTTGAAGATTTGATCTTCTGATCCCATGTACAATACACTGCACTACTTATGTAGTGCAGTGTATTGTAACTGTCATTTTTCAACTGACAGTCTATTAGGTCTTGCATTTGGCAGGCAGCACATAATAGGCTTCCGTACATGGCCGACCAGGAGGCCATTGTTAGGCTTACTGGTTGCTATAGCAACCATCGACACCCCATGATCACTCGCAGGGGGGCGATGGGGCACAGAATGAGCCCCCTCCCTCTGTGTCAACCACTTAAAAGCAGCGGTCGCTATTGACACTGCATTTTCGGGGTTAAAGAGGGGCAATCGGAGATAACTGTGATCGTCGTTGCCATTGCAGCAGGATGTCATCCTCAGGGCGTAACTGTACGCCCATTTGCGTTAAGGCACGGTTAAAATAGGCGTACAGTTACACCCATATGTGGGAAAGGTATTCAGGAAAACAGCAGCACAGCCACAAAAAATTCTTCAGTGTGAAAGGACAACTCCCCAAACATGGGTGGTGCACACAGCAAAGAATCCCAGGTCCAAGGGAGACAATCATTATGCAATCGAAGAAAGGAACTGCAGCACTCAAGATAATCCAAAGAAGTGTATTTCATTTATTCACCAAGCATAAAAACACTTGCAACGCTTCAACCCATGAATGGGTCTTTATCATGCTTGTTAAAGACTCATTCATGGGTTGAAACGTTGCAAGTGTTTTTATGCTTGGTGAATAAATCAAATACACTTCTTTGGATTATCTTGAGTGCTGCAGTTCCTTTCTTCGAGTGCATATGCGGGAAAGGGTTAATAAATAGTGTATTTGGAACATTGTAATTTTTTTTTCTTGATTATTAGAGCAGTAATATTTTTCCAAGGCACGACCCACCTCCCCCCCCCCCCCCCCACACACACACACACACACAGACACACACCCTGGGCGCATATATCTTTGTCGGCATTAGAGAAGCTGTTCTTAAAAAACTTAATTCCTTCCCTGAGCATAACGATACCTATCTGTTTCTACGGTTTGATGTCCCCCGCCCCACGATCGCAAAAGCAAGGAGACACAGGCACACAGGCTAGAGCATAAACCGTGATAAGGGGGAAGTAAAGATCAGGCTTCACAGAAAATGCCCTCTGAACTATGAACTTGCAGCTTTGCAAGCATTAAAGTTAGGCTACATTCACACGAGCATATCAGATTCACGCGCGTGAAAAACGCGAGTGAATCTGGTCCGTGTGTGATGTGTTATGCTTCAATGTGCTTTACGAGTGGCATGCATTATTCACGCACTCGCAAAGCACATCTTTTTTTATTATTATTTTCAATTGAATTGATGCGCAAATCATGCAACAAACACGGATGTGCATCCGTGCGCGGTGCTGGTTTTCACGCACCCATTGACTTCAATGGGCACGTAGGTGCGTGATAACGCACCAATATAGCACATGCAGTGAGTCTCGCTGCGTGAAAACTCACGCATGTGTGAACGGCCCCATTGAAATCAATGGGTTTGTGTGCTGAGCTCTGTGAACAGCTGAAATAATGATGCATGTGTACAGTTCAGAGAGACTGCGTAAGCTAGTAAGTGTATTGAGCCCCTATTACATCGGCTGATAATTGGCCGATGCAGTGAGTGCCGATCAACGAGACAACGTTGAGTGGTGCTCGTTTGCTCCCGTCAGAAGGAGCTATCGATGGGGACGAGCGGTCGTTACTCATACAAACATTAGCCCATTCTACTTTTTAGAATTTTGATTGTATGGAAGTCGGGATGCTTACTGCTGTGCATACCCATCTCTGACACACACTGAGTGCTGCTGCTTTCTTTTCCTGAAAAAGAGAGGGATCACCATGGGCACTTTAAAGGCAAGTAGAGACATCATGGTGAATGATATGAAGAGGGTAGTCATCTTGGGAACTGAGAAAGAAAGGAAAGAATCATGGCGATTGAGAAGGAGAGGGGGCCTCCATAAGATAAAAGCCGTAATTTTTGTTTGTACAATCAACTACGCTATTGATTCCGTCAAACCGACGGAACCCTTGCACAACTGAGACAAACGGAAACCATTAGCACCGGATTCGTCACCAGGGCCGGCCCTAGGATAGATGGCGCCCTGTGCGAAATGATCTTTCGGTGCCCCACCCCATCATTAAAAAAAAAAATGCCCCATAAAATATTATAATGACCCTAATAATAATATTTAATAATATAATATATTACAACTTCTTCAAGGACACAGTATTTTGTCCTCTAATAGTGCCCACAGTATTATGCCATCTGTAGTACCCCTACACAGTATAATGTCCGCTTAGTGGCCCCACACAGTATAGTGCCCCCCTGTACATTTTGCCATACAGCCTCCCTGTAGACAGTGCCATAATCCCCGAACTCCTTTTTGTAGATTGTGCCATACAGCCCCCCACACCTCCCCCTTGTAGACAGTGCCATACAGTCTCCCACCTCCCCCTTGTAGACAGTGCCATACAGTCCCCCACCTCCCCTTTGTAGATCGTGTCATACAGTCCCCGCACCTCCCTCTTGTAGACAGTGCCCCCAAACAAAAACAAAAATTGTACTCACCAAGGCCCCGTTCCCACGACGAACTGAGCTGCTCCATGATGGGACTCTGTAGCCTAGTACAGAGTTTCCCAACCTTTTCGGACTCGAGGCAGCACTGGAAAAACAGAATTTCCTCAGAGCCCCCCTACCAAAAATTGTTTTGAGAAAGACAGAAAACGGCTAAGAACAAGCACTCCACTCGTATGGTATGTTCACACACGTTTTTTTGTAAGGCAAAAAAAATCTGCCTCAAAATTCCTTCAGGAACTGACAGCGTTGTGTGACCTTTTTTTTTGTGTTTTTTCTTAAGCTGTTGAAGCGAATGACGCAGGAAAAAAAGCTCCAAATGAGCGCCACAGGTATTTTCTGCCTCCTATTAATTTCAATTGGAGGTCAGATGTGGAAACCACTTGAAGACCATCAGCCCCCCACTCACAGTAAAATGACCATCATCCCCCCACTCACAGTAAAATGACCATCAACCCACCACTCACAGTAAAACGACCATCAGCCCCCCACTCACAGATTCCCCCTGTAGGTAGCGCCACACAGCCCCTTGTAGGTAGCACCACACAGCCCCTTGTAGGTAGCGCCACACAGCCCCTTGTGGGTAGCACCACACAGCCCCTTGTAGGTAGCACCACACAGCCCCCTTGTAGGTAGCACCACACAGCCCCTGTGGGTAGCGCCACAGAGCCCCCTTGTGGTTAGCACCACACAGCCCCTTGTAGGTAGCACCACACAGCCCCCTTGTCGGTAGCGCCACACAGCCCCCTTGTGGGTAGCGCCACACAGCCCCCTTGTGGGTAGCACAAGACAGCCCCCTTGTAGGTAGCGCCAGACAGCCCCCTTGTAGGTAGCGCCACACAGCCCCCTGGTAGGTAGCGCCACATAGCCCCCTTGTACGTTGCGCCACACAGCCCCCTTGTACAGGGGCATAGCTAGGGGGGGCAGGCGGGGCATGTGCCCCAGGCGCAGCTTAGAGGGGGGCGCCAGCGCCACCTCCTCCTGCACTATAATTGTACCTGTCTATAGGACACAGGTACAATTAGAAGCAATGAATGACCGGGCACGTTCCGTGCCTGGCCATTCAGCACCTTTCCACGAGTGAAGCGACTGGTACCTTTTGTACCAGTGAAGCTTCCGTCGATGAAAGGCGCTGAGTGACAGGGAAAGTCATCCTATCCAGCCAATCAGCGCCTTTCATAGACGCTGCGTTCAACCCCCAGGAGACCTGCGCAGAAGAGAGCAGATCTCCATGGCTGCCGGACGGCGTGGGAGCGGGATTAAGGTGAGTTTAAATATTTTTATTTTTTTTTAAATTGTAATAAAAGTGTGTGGCTGTATCTACAAGGGGGACTTTATCTACGGGGGGGGACTTTGCCTACACGGGGGGGGGACTTTATCTACGGGGGGGGGACTTTATCTACGGGGGGGATGACTTTATCTACACGGGGGGCTTTATCTACGGAGGGGGGATTTTATCTACACGGGGGGCTTTATCTACGGGGGGACTTTATCTACGGGGAGGGGCTTTATCTACATGCGGGGGCTATATCTACGGGGGGTGTCTATCTACAGAGGGGGCTATATACTGGGGTGGGCTATCTATGGAGCACCATATATAGGGGTGGGCTATAGCTACAGGGGGGGCTATATAGTATATAGCCCCCTGTAGATATAGCCCACCCCTGTAGATATAGCCCCCCTGTAGATATAGTCCCCCTGTAGATAAAGCCCACCCCTGTAGATATAGACCACCCCTGTAGATATAGCCCACCCCTGTAGATATAGCCCACCCCTGTAGATATAGCCCACCCCTGTAGATATAGTCCACCCCTGTAGATATAGCCCCCCTGTAGATATAGTCCCCCTGTAGATATAGCCCACCCCTGTATATAGTGCCCCTGTAGATATAGCCCACCCCTGTATATAGTATCCCACAAATAGCTCCCCCTATAGTGCTCCACAGAAAGCCCACCCCTGTATATAGCCCCCTTGTACATATAGTCCACCCCTGTATATAGTGATCCACAGATAACCCACCCCTGTATATAGTATGAAACACTACATACAGGGGTGGACTATATGTGGAGCACTATATACAGGGGTGGATTACATGTGGAGCACTATTTACAGGGGTGGGCTATATCTACAGGGTGGCTACATACAGGGTTGGGCTATCTGTGGAGCACTAATACAGGGGGGCTATATCTACAGGGGGGCTATATACAGGGCTGGGCTATATCTACAGGGGGGCTATATACAGGGGTGGGCTATCTGTAGAGCACTATATACAGGGGTGGGCTATATCTACAGGGGGCTATATACAGGGTTTGGCTATACGTGGCGCACTATATACAGGGCTGGGCTATATCTACATGGGGCTATATACAGGGCTGGGCTATATCTACATGGGGCTATATACAGGGGTGGGCTATCTGTAGAGCACTATAGGGGGAGTTATTTGTGGGACACTATATACAGGGGTGGGCTATATGGGGGCACTATCTACAGGGCGCTCTATGGCAGGAATGATCTACAGGAGGCTCTATGGCAGGCACTATCTACAGGGGGCACAGTGTGTGTGTGTGTGTGTGTGTGTGTGTGTGTGTGTGTGTGTGTGTGTGTGTGTGTGTGTGTGTGTGTGTGTGTGGGACATGGTGTATGGTGCTATTATAATTAGAACTGCAGTGTATGGCGCTATTATATTTAGGGGCGTAGTGTGTGGTATAATGAGAACTTTATCTTTATTTATAGGTGTAGAAATGTTGGAAAAGCGAGAAGCTGAAGACATCTGAGCGGCAAACTGCAGAAATGGGCTGTGACCGGTAGAAGTCATCATAGAGGTCTGGACCGGATGGAGAAAAATAACTAGAATCTGAGACGTCACCGGTGAGTCACTTAATGTAAATGTTTATTCTGCCTCTAATCACCACTGTAGTCACTGTATGATCTGCAGCGAGATGGTGGGTGGTATGATTATGATATGATTTATTTTTTGTGAAACGGCATCTCCCAGCATATCCTTACCATTGTTCGGACCATGATGGGAGCTGTAGTTTTACACCGTACACACCTATACGGCAGGGTTTGCACAAATTGAGCTGTATTTGTGCTGGTGTTGTATATATGTACTGAGCTTGGTTCTGGTGTTGTGTATAGAACCATATTGCTTGTAAAATGTACAAATGTTTTTATGCTCGTGTTACATAAAAAGAAATGTGGAAAAGAAATGACACGTCGATTGGTAGAGAAAACAAGCACGGCGAGGGGGAAGGAGATGTTGCGAAAGAGGTTGGGGGGGGCGCCAAACTGAATCTTTGCCCCGGGTGCTGGAGAACCTAGCTACGCCTCTGCATAGCGCCACACAGCCCCCTTGTAGATAGCGCCACACAGCCCCCTTGTAGATAGCGCCACACAGCCCCCTTGTAGATAGGGCCACACAGCCCCCTGTAGAGTGCGCCACACAGCCCCCTGTAGGGAGTGCCGCACAGCCCCCCTGTAGGGAGTGTCGCACAGCCCCCTGTAGGGAGTGCCGCACAGCCCCCTGTAGGGAGTGCCGCTCAGCCCCCTGGTAGGAAGTGTCGCGAAGACCCCTGGTAGGGGGTGCCACACAGCCCACAGCCCCCTGGTAGGGAGTGCCACACAGCCCCCTGGTTGGTAGTGCCCCACAGCCCCCTGGTTGGTAGTGCCCGACAGCCCCCTGGTTGGTAGTGCCCCACAGCCCCCTGGTTGGTAGTGCCACACAGCCCACTGGTTGGTAGTGCCCCACAGCCCCCTGGTTGGTAGTGCCCCATAGCCCCTTGGTTGGTAGTGCCCCAAAGCCCCCTGGTTGGTAGTGCCACACAGCCCACAGACACCTGGTTGGTAGTGCCACACAGCCCACAGCCCCCTGGTTGGTAGAGCCACACTGCCCACAGCCCCCTGGTAGGTAGTGCCACACAGCCCCCAGGTTGGTAGTGCCACACAGCCCACAGCCCCCTGGTTGGTAGTGCCACACAGCCCACAGCCCCCTGGGAGGTAGTCCCAGGACTACGAAATGACCCTGATAGCTGGTGGACAATAGACATTCAAAAGAGGACAACTGTGCAGGAGCACACAAAATACCCAGCTTTCCCAGCTATTAAATAAATGTGTGGAAATAAACTGAGATATAACTTTTATTTAGTCTGAGTAAAGGAATAATCCTTTTAGCTAGATTAAATAAAAGTTATATCTTAGTTTATTTCCACACTTTTTTTTTTGATACCTGGGAAAGCTGGGTATTTTGTGTGCTCATGCACAGTTGTCCTTTTTTGTAGGTAGTGCCACACAGGCCACTGCCCCCCTGTAGATAGCAACCCCCCCCCCTTCCAGTATAGATAGCGCCACTATAGCTCCCTGAAGGAGCGGAATCCCCGTGTGGCCGGAGATTCCGCTCCATATATGGACAGTGACATCAGGAAAAACTCCTGAAGCAGAATCCCCGGTTACAGCGTTGCAGACGCTATGACCGTCGATTCCACTCCAGGAGAAGCTCCTGTCATCTGTGTCCATGACGTCATTGGCTTCTCCTGGAGTGGAATCCCCGGTCATAGAGTCTGCAACGCTGTGACCGGGGATTCCGCTTCAGGAGTTTCCCCTGATGTCACTGTCCATAAATGGACAGAAACATCAAGCAGCGCTCCAGGAGCGGAATCCCCGGCCACATGGGGATTCCGCTCCTTCAGGGAGCTACAGTGACGCTAGTAGATAGCAGAGCAGGGAGATATCTCCCTGCTCTGATATAGTGCCGTCGCTACCGCTATAGCAGCCGCAGCAGCTGCTAGCGGCGCCACCGCCCTCATGTCACCGCTAGCAGCCGCTATGGCTGCTACAGCGGTAGCGACGGCCACTAAGTGAAGAAGCGCCCGGGTGGAAAGGTGACTGCAGTTAGTGTTTGTATCCCCGCTGGTAGTTGCAATGGCGCGGGGATACACACACTCGCTGGCGCCCCTCTTGCAGTGTAGCGGGTGGCGCCCGGTGCGACCGCACTGGTCGAACATATCTAAGGTCGGCCATGTCCGTCACCATTGAAATCAATGCTGATGGAAACTGAATCCTTTGGGACCCTGGCGCAGATGTGAATGAAGCCTTAACTGGTGTTGTCAAGGAGGTTTTTACTGAATATTAGCAGTCCTAAAGCGTGTTTCTACTTTTAACAACTTTCACCTTTCAAATATGTCTAAAAGCTTGTGTCATTTTGTTAGGACAACTATTTTAAGGCTGCCTTATGTTATATGCACACAAATATTATTTTAATATATTAAAAACACAAATAACGCTGCCACATACTGTACGCATAAAAATGCTGCCATATAGAGTACGCACAACTAATGCCACCATTTACTGTGCACACAACTAATTCTGCCATATACAGTGCACACAATTAATTCTGCAATTCGCAATCTCAAACCTCTGGTCTCTAATACTTAACTCCATGTACCATTCGACGAATAGAGAGGTGGAACAAGCCTAGTGCCCAATCCTTCAAGCCAAACTCTTTCTATTCACGTCACAGTCCTATCACGGTTTTCAAAGAGATTTTTGTTAAATTTGCGTAAAATTATGCCCCGATTTTGCAAAAATCAGGAGAAAAACCACAATATTAATGCATTGTATGGGCCACTCCGATACTCCTAGGGACTGATCATGTACTTTACTATTGGCACAGATGTTTCACTGATATCATAGGAAGAGACAGCAGGACTGGTAGGTGTCAAGTAAAGTGACTGTACATTCACTGTAATATATCTGAATCAAGAATATATGTGAATGGAATCTGCTATTATGCTCTGAATTGAAAAAAACAAACGTCAGTATTTTTCCAAACTGAGCGGTTTTTATTTACTATTGTTTTATATGAATCATTATATTCTGGAGTATTTTTAAAAGAATAAACTATACAGATATTTAAGGCTTCATTCTTGTCTGCGTTTGGTGTTTCTGTTGTTCTTCTCCGTCATAGGAGCAGAACATCAAAACTACAAGAAGTGCTGGATCTGTTGCAGGAAGCACACCAACGGCCCCCGATTGAACTCATTAACTTTAATGGGTTTCGTCGGGTTTCTGCCATGGTGTTTGTCGTTTTACCAGACAAAATAGCGCTTTTTTGCCCAGCATTTTGTACCTAACAGAGCCTAGAATGCAGATGTGAACGAAGCCTAAAATGGAAAGATAGCTAGATTGATAGATAGATAGATAGATAGATAGATAGATAGATAGATAGATAGATAGATAGATAGATAGATAGATAGATAGATAGATAGATAGATAGATAGATAGATAGATAGATAGATGATAGATAGATAGATAGATAGATAGATAGATAGATAGATAGATAGATAGATAGATAGATAGATAGATAGATAGATAGATAGATAGATAGATAGATAGATAGATAGTCGTCCAATAAGAGGCAGCACTCCAAGTAATAGTGAAAAAAAAATGGCCTTTTGATTAGCCCTTGTGCGATGTTTCGGCTCTTTACATGGGAAAGAGACGGGGACCAGCGCTCACAGATCCATGGCTGCGGGCGTCAGGAGGTGAGTGGACACTACGGCCTGCGGCCATGGACGCTACAGTATCCCCCCTCTTACGCCCCCTCTTCTTGGGACTAGAGCGAGAGAGTAACTTCTTAATGAGAGCAGGGGCATCGAGGTTCTCCCCCGGCTCCCATGACCTCTCCTCAGGACCAAACCCTCTCCAGTCCACCAAATAGAAAGTCCTTCCTCCTACCATCTTGCAGTCCAGGATCTCCCTCACCTCGAACACATCAGAAGATCCACTGGGAGCAGGAGGGGCACATGAAAGGAGTTGGGGATTCTGAGGGTAGGAGGCAGCCGCAGTTTATAGGAGACAGTGTTAATCTGTTGCAGAATCTCAAAAGGACTGAGGAACCTGGGAGCAAACTTGTATGAAGGCACCTTCAAACGAATGTTCCGTGAGGACAGCCCAACCTTGGTACCTGGAAGATACTGCAGCGGTTCTCTTCTTCTTGTATCCGCTTTTCTCTTCAAGCGATTGACACCCAGCAAAATGGAGGACCGGGTCTGTTGCCAGATTTGCAGGAAGTCCCCAAATGCAGAGTCAGCAGCGGGTACCTGAGAAGTAGTAGACACTGGAAGAGGGACTCTAGGATGTTGACTGTATACAATATAAAATGGAGTGGAAGTGGTGGACTCACTTGTGTGGTTGTTGTACAAGAACTCGGCCCATAGAAGAAGCTGTACCCAGTTATCATGCTGTAAGGAGATGAAGTGACGGAGATAATTCTCCATGATCTGATTGATCCTCTCGACTTGGCCATTCAGATGTGCTGAATAAAGAGACTCGCCAGACGGGGAGCAGAAGGTAGGCCGGTCAGCGGGATAAAATGTGCCATCTTCGAGAACCGGTCCACCACCACTCAGACAGTGTTGCATCCTGCTGAGGGAGGAAGGTCAGTGACAAAGTCCATCTCAATGTGCTGCCAGGGGGCATTGGGTACAGGTAGAGGTTGAAGGAGGCCGGCAGGCTTGGAATGAGTAACCTTGTTAGAAGCACACACCATACAAGAAGAGACAAATTCCACAACATCCTTGGGCAGCGTGGGCCACCAGAAGTGACTAGCAATCAAGTCTCGGGTTTTACGAACACCAGGGTGCCCAGCTAGTTTAGAACTGTGTCCCCATCGGAGAATTCTTCTCCTGTCTGCTAATCTAACAAAAGTCCTCCCCGGAGGGATGTCTCTAACCTGCAAAGGATTGGCAGTGATAATGCAGGACGGGTCTATGATAGTTTGAAGAGACTCCACCATGTCATCCATCTTAAATAACCTGGACAGGGCATCAGCCCTCACATTCTTGTCAGCGGGACGGTAGTGGAGCACAAATTGGAAACGGGTGAAGAACAGCGACCACCTGGCTTGACGGGGATTTAGTCGTTGAGCAGACTGAAGGTAGGTGAGGCTCTTGTGGTCGGTGTAGATCAGGATGGGGAGAGCTGCGCCCCCCAGCAGATGTCTCCACTCCTCCAGAGCCAATTTGATGGCCAGTAGCTCCCGATCCCCAATAGAGTAATTGCGCTCTGCAGAAGAAAAAAGTCTCAAGTAGTAACCACATACTACTGCCTTTCCTTTGGAGCTCCTCTGGAACAGAAGTGCACCTGCGCCAACAGAAGAGGCATCCACCTCCAAAGAAAATTGTCGAGATACATCAGGATGATGGAGGATCGAGGCTGAAGTGAAGGCTTTCTTGAGATGCGGATTCTGCCTCTGGGGTCCACACCTTGGCATTCACACCCTTTTTGGTAAGGGTGGAAAAAGGAGAAGTCAGTGATGAGAAGTTTGAGATAAACTGCCGGTAGAAATTGGCGAATCCCAGGAAATGCTGTATGGACCTCAGACCTTGAGGACGTGGCCACTCCAGGACAGCTCTCACTTTATCAGGATCCATCTTGAGACCTTGATCCGATATGATGTAGCCCATTAAGAGCAGAGAACTCCTCTCAAAGACGCACTTCTTCAGCTTGGCGTATAAACGTTTCTCCCTTAATCGTAGTAGAACTTGACGGACATGCCTCTGATGAGTCGTCGGATCTGGGTAGAAAATCAAAATATCATCGAGATAAACAACAACACAGACATAGAGTTGATCTCAAAAGATATCATTAACAAATTCCTGAAATACTGCAGGAGCGTTACACAGTGCGACGGGCATCACTAGGTATTCGTAGTGCCCGTCACGGGGGTTAAATGCCGTCTTCCATTCGTCACCCCGGCGACTCCGGATCAGGTTATAAGCCCCCCACAGGTCTAGCTTAGAAAATTTTTTGCCACCTCGTATGCGATCAAACAGCTCGGATATAAGTGGCAACGAGTATTTGCTCTTGACCGTGATCTGGTTGAGACCACGGTAATCAATGCAGTGTCGAAGGGATCCGTCTTTCTTTTTAACGAAGAAGAACCCAGCCCCGGCCGGGGAGGAAGACTTTCGTATGAAACCACTCTCCAAATTCTCCTTGATATAGGCCGACATGGATAAAGACTCTGGCAAGGAGAAAGTATATACTGGGCCACGGGGGAGAGAGGCATTAGGAACCAGTTCAATGGGGCAGTCATAAGTCCGCTGTGGAGGCAGGGTCTCAGCCTCCCTTTTGCTGAAAACATCTGCAAACTGAGCAAACTGGGGGGCAGTCCCGCCAATGACTGAAGTAGAGGAGGCTGGACAGGGTGGATCTGCAATAGACAACGACCAAGGCACTTGGAGCCCCATTGGAGAACCTCTCTGGAATTCCAGTCCAGGACTGGGGCATGTAGTCGAAGCCAAGGCAGGCCCAGCAGAACAGGATTGATGGCCTTGGGCAAAACAAGGAAAGAAATTAGTTCAGAATGAAGGACTCCAACCTGGAGCTTCAACGGCTTGGTCTTGGAAACGATGGGATCAGGCAGAGGCAGTCCATTCACTGAGGCAACAGCCAAAGATGTCTCCAGGGGAACAGTGAGCAACTGAAGATGATCCACTAGCTCCTTTTGGATGAAGTTTACAGCAAACCCAGAGTCAAGATAGGCGGAAACCAAATGCGTCCTCTCACAGAATGCTTTATTAGGTAGCGTTCCACCTAGGGTTGTCTCTCCAACCAATCCTACGCAATGGGGTCTCTCTGGGCTCTGGGGACACAAACGCACAATATGGCCTCCGAGGCCGCAATACAGACAAAGTCCAGAAGTGCATCTGCGTTGTTTCTCCTGGATAGACAATTTCACATGGTTCATCTGCATAGGATCCTCTAGTGGGACGACTGAGGAGGATTGCTGGAAAGTAGAATCCAGCTTAGGAAGTTCTCTCTCCCGAAGAACCTCTTGGGAATGCTCCCGGATCCTCATGTCAACCCGGGTGGCAAGTAGGATAAGATCGTCCAGGGTAGATGGCAGATCGCGAGCGGCCAGCTCATCCTTAATCCCCGAAGACAGTCCCTGCCAGAATGTGGCCACCAAAGCCTCGTTGTTCCAGGTTAACTCAGCAGCCAGGATACGGAACTGAATGGCATACTCGCCCACAGAGAGGTCTCCCTGGTGTAGGGTCAGCAGGGATGCAGCAGCCGAAGAAACTTTCCAAGGTTCCTCAAAGATCAAGCGGAAGGTCCGAAAGAAGCACTGCAAATCACTGGTCTCTGTTCGCTGATGTTCCCACAGAGGATTAGCCCAAGCCAGGGCTTTGCCAGTAAGGAAAGAGATGATGAAGGCGATCCTGACATCATCCGAAGAGAAGGACATGGCATGTAGTCTGAAGTGGATCTGGCACTGATTCGAAAATCCCCTGCAGGTCCTCGGGTCTCCGTCATAGGGTGGAGGTAGCGGCAAGAAGCACAGGGGATCGGTACTGGTACAGACAGGAAGTGTAGCAGGAGGAACAGCAGTAATGGGTGCGGTGACGACTGTGGTTGGAGCAAGCAGCCGATGGGCAATGGCTTCACCGACAGGAGGAGTTGGTCTTGCAGTGACTGGAGGTCTTGCATCTCGGCCAGCATGGCTTGTGTCGTCAAGGTCTCAGGTTGACCAGCGGGGTCAATGGCCTGAGCGTACTGTCACGGTTTGTGGGTATGTGGACCCACTAGGCCGCACCACCGTAGCAGGAAGGCAGCTGGCCAAATAACAGGGAACCCCAGAAATACAAAGTCCCACACAAGGGTACCTGAATAGTCCAGACAGTGTCCGCAGCTCTAGCATGGATGGAGGTGGGTGCAGCAGGTAACGCCAGACGTGGCGGATGACAGCAGGTGCCACAGGTTGTGCCAGATGTGGGGAATCCCTCAGGTCGTGGCAGATGACACAGGACGTGGCGGATGACACAAATGCCGCAGGTTGCCCCAGACGTGGTGAATCCTTCTGACCTGCTCAATGTGGGAGGACCAGTCCTTGGAAAACACAAGTATGTCATCAAGGTACACAACAAGAAATACCCCCAGGTAGTCTCTTAAAATCTCATTTATGAAATTCTGGAAGACCGCGGGAGCATTACACAACCCAAAGGGCATGACGAGGTATACGAAATGACCTTCGGGCGTGTTAAATGCAGTCTTCCACTCATCCCCTTCTCTGATTCGGATAAGGTTATAAGCCCCCCGAAGATCAAACTTAGAGAACCATTGGGCCCCCTGAACCTGATTGAAGAAATCAGGAATCAAAGGAAGGGGATACTGTTTCCTTACAGTGACCTTATTCAAGTTTCAGTAATCGATGCACGGCCTAAGTCCACCATCCTTCTTCCCTACGAAGAAGAAGCCAGCACCTACCGGAGAAGTAGAGGGGCGAATGTAACCCTTGGCCAGGCTTTCCTGGATATATTCTCTCATGGCTTCACGTTCGGGACAAGAGAGATTAAATATCCTACCTTTAGGGAGCTTAGCTCCTAGTACCAAATCGATTGCGCAATCGTATTCTCTATGAGGAGGTAACACTTCTGAGGCCTTTTTAGAAAAAACATCAGCGAAGTCCTGGATAAACTCAGGTAGAGTATTCACCTCCTCAGGGAGAGAAATAAAATTAACAGAAAAACAGGACGTCATGCATTCATTACCCCATTTGGTAAGATCCCCAGTATTCCAGTTAAACGTGGGATTATGCATCTGCAACCAGGATAGGCCTAAAACCAAATCGGACGATAATCCCTGCATCACCAGTACAGAGCACTGCTCCAAATGCATGGAGCCAACAAGGAGTTCAAAAACAGGAGTATGCTGCGTAAAATAACCATTAGCAAGTGGAGTGGAGTCGATACCCACTACCGGGACAGGTTTAGGCAAATCAATCAATGGCATAGCTAGAGACATAGCAAATTCCACAGACATAATATTAGCAGAAGACCCTGAATCCACGAAGGCACTGCCGGTGGCAGACCTACCCTCAAAAGAGACCTGAAAGGGAAGCAAGATCTTATTAGGTTTCATATTTATGGGAAATACCTGTGCGCCCAAGCGACCTCCCCGATGGTCACTTAGGCGTTGGAGTTTTCCGGCTGGAGTATTCTTACGCCTAGGACATCGTTCACTTGATGCTTGTCATCCCCACAGTAGAAGCAGAGACCATTCTTCCTGCGGATCTCTCTACGTTGTTGGGGAGAGACGGAGGCCCCGAGTTGCATTGGTTCATCCGAGTTTTTTGTGGAAGAACGAAGCAACGGAACCTCGGGAGCCATCATAGGGGAGCCAGAGGAGAAGGCACAAAAATGTTCAAGTTGTTGTTCCCTGAGACGTCGGTCCAGACGTACCGCTAAAGCCATAACCTGATCTAGAGAGTCAGAAGAGGGATAACTAACTAACAGGTCTTTCAGAGCGTTCGACAGACCCAATCTAAACTGGCACCTCAAGGCAGGGTCATTCCACCGAGAAGCTACACACCACTTCCTAAAGTCAGAACAGTACTCCTCAACGGGTCTCTTACCCTGACGTAAGGTAACCAGCTGACTCTCGGCAAAGGCAGTCTTGTCAGTCTTGTTATAGATGAGCCCGAGGGCAGAAAAAAAAAGGTCAACAGAGGAAAGTTCAGGGGCGTCAGGAGCCAAGGAGAAGGCCCATTCTTGGGGGCCGTCCTGGAGCCGGGACATAATTATACCCACTCGCTGGCTCTCAGAAACTGAGGAGTGGGGCTTTAGAAGGAAATAGAGCCTACAACTCTCCTGAAAGGAGAAAAAAAGTCTTCCGGTCCCCAGAGAACCGGTCAGGCAACTTGAGGTGGGGTTCAAGAGGTGAGGTGGAGGGCACTACCAGGGTGGCATCACGCTGGTTGCACCACTGAGCCAGGTCTTGGAAATGTAGGGAGAGACCCTGCATTTGCTGAGCCAGGGCCTCAAGGGGGTCCATAGTGTGTCAGGGACCAGGGTAGAAAAGGTATATGGGCCTGTGATTATGTAATGGCAGGGGGGTAAGGAGACAGTCAGGTGAGTCCTAATCTACCCGCCACTCAGTCCCTGCCTACTTGCACGGCCCATCCTAGGAGATGGGGTACAACTAGGCGACGGTCCCGACGCTCAATAAATGCACGACAGACAAACAGACGAGGGTACACAAAAGCTAAGGGAAATGGGGCAGTTGCCCACGGCAACACCGTGAGCAACAAGAGTAGTGAACGAGCCGAGTCAAACCAGGAGTGTACGAGGTACCAACGCAGAGCAGGAGAGTAGTCAGTAAAGCCAGGGTCAATTTGAGGCAGAGGTCAATAGTACAAGTAGGAACAGCAGAGCCAGGAAAAAGGACAGAATCACAGGCAAAGGAAAAGCAGGAAATGAAGGTATATATAGACCGAGGGCGGGAGCTAGCTCCGTCTGGCCAGGCTGTGATAGGTTCTCCCACTCCTCATCCTATCAGCCTGATTGGTAGCAGATCGAGTCACTCTGTCAGACCTAGGAGCAGATGCAGACTGATTAATCACGGGCGTCGACACAGATGCTGTGTCTGGTAAATCCTTTAGGCCTCATGCACACTTCCGTTTTTTCCTTCAGGGTGCTATCCGTTTTTGTCACTGATAGCACCCTGAACCCATTCATTTCAATGGGGCCATGCACACTTCAGTTTTTTTGACGGTCCGTTGCTCCTTTCCGATCCAAAGTAGAGCATGTCCTACTTTGGTCCGGGATTCCGTGACAGTGAGGCCCATGCAAGTCAATGGGGCCGTCAAAAAAACTGAAGGCACACGGAAGGCATCCGTGTGCCGTCCGTGTGTGATGGAGCCGTTGCCTAGCAACCGCCGGGCGGGCAGAAAAACATTCGAAAAATATTACACTAATCGGCAGCCACTTGTCTCTATCAATAACTGATAGAGAGAAGAGGCTGCTGATTAAAAATAAAATAAAAAGCAGTTCATACGTACCCGGTCGTTGTCTTGGGGACGAGTCCCTCTTCTTCCTCCAGTCCGACCTTCTTTTGTGACGCAGCAACCTGTGATTGGCTGCAGAGGCCGCGGTAGCCTGTGATTGGCTGCAGCGGCGACATGGATTGGACGTCATCGCTGGAGGCCGGACAGGAGGAATGTAAGTATGAACTTTTTATTTTTTTATTTTTTTTAGTACATTAAAATTGTATTTTCCGCGCGCCGAGCCTGGCACTGTCACCCTGGACAGTACCATGCTCGGCGCACGGAAACGGAAACACGGAGTGCACACGGGAGTGCACACGGAAACCACACGGCCGCTAAAACAGGTTCACGGACCCGTCAAAAGCGGCCGTGAAAACGGTGACGTAAGTGTGCACGAGGCCTTACAGATGCCACACACAAAGCACACTGATGCCACACGGAAAGCACACTGATGCCACACGGAAAGCACACTGATGGCACACGGAAAGCACACTGATGCCACACAGAATGCACACTGATGCCACACAGAAAGCATACTGATGCCACACGGAAAGCACACTGATGGCACATGGAAAGCACACTGATGCCACACGGAAAGCACACTGATGCCACACGGAAAGCACGCTGATGCCACACAGAAAGCACACTGATGCCAAACGGAAAGCCCACTGATGGCACATGGAAAGCACACTGATGCCACACTGAAAGCACACTGATGGCACACAGAAAGCACATTGATGCCACACGGAAAGCATTCTGATGGCACATGGAAAGCACACTGATGCCACACTGAAAGCACACTGATGGCACACGGAAAGCACACTGATGCCACACACAAAGCACACTGATGCCACACGGAAAGCACACGGATGGCACACGGAAAGCACACTGATGCCACACGGAAAGCACACTAATGGCACACGGAAAGCACACTGACACCACACAGAAAGCACACTGATGGCACACGGAAAGCACACTGATGGCACACAGAAAGCACACTGATGGAACACAGAAAGCACACTGATGGCACACGGAAAGCACACTGATGCCACACAGAAAGCACACTGATGCCACACGGAAAGCACACTGATGGCACACGGAAAGCACACTGATGCCACACGGAAAGCACACTGATGGCACGCGGAAAGCACACTGACGCCACACAGAAAGTACACTGATGGCACACGGAAAGCACACTGATGGCACACAGAAAGCACAATGATGTCACACAGAAAGCACACTGATGGCACACGGAAAGCACACTGATGCCACACAGAAAGCACACTGATGCCACACGGAAAGCACACTGATGCCACACGGAAAGCACACTGATGCCACACAGAAAGCACACTGATGCCACACGGAAAGCACACTGATGGCACATGGAAAGCACATTGATGCCACACTGAAAGCACACTGATGGCACACGGAAAGCACACTGATGCCACACTCAAAGCACACTGATGCCACACGGAAAGCACATTGATGGCACACGGAAAGCACACTGATGCCACACGGAAAGCACACTGACGCCACACAGAAAGCACACTGACGCCACACAGAAAGCACACTGATGACACACGGAAAGCACACTGATGGCACACAGAAAGCACACTGATGGAACACAGAAAGCACACTGATGGCACATGGACATGAAATGTAGGAAATACGCTCCTTTTTTTTGCACACACAAATCAGATACGCTCGTGTGAATGTAGCCTAAGAAGAACTTCACCAGTAGATTTTTCACTGACCATTAAGGCCTCATGCACACTTCCATCACCGTTTTAGAGGCCGTTTTTGATGGATCCGTGTGTCCGTTTTTGTTTCCGTGTGCACTCCGTTTCCGTTCTGTGTTTCCGTTTAAAAAACGGATGTGAACTTCACTTGAACCTGTCACATGTCCCAGGAAACACCCATAGAAAGGTTACAAGAAGTTTTTGGTGCTGTTTTCTTAGCTTTCAGAGCATAGAGAACAGTTTGAGATTACTCTGCTTGGCTTACTTTGGATTTACGGGTCGTAATTACGACCCGAAATAGCGGGCCCATAGACTTTTGTTAGCCACGGGTACCTTCCCGTTTTCTCACAGGAAGGTGCCCGAGCCGTTAAAAAGCTAGAACATGTTCTATTTTTTTATTTTACGGGCCGTGCTCCTATACTTTATAATGGGAGCACGGCTCGGAAAAACGACCGGCTGCCCGTGGCTGGCCGTGCCCGGCCGTGCTCATCTCCTGAAATACTCTGTGCTGCCTTAAACTCTGTGGACAGGTCAGGATCCTGATTCTTTTAAATTCTGCTGGGGAACCCGCTCGATCCATGATATAAGGTTGCGCTACAGTGCAGCATTTAAAAGAAACAGGATCCTGACCTGTCCACAGAGTTTAATGGTATTTCAGGAGAGGAGCGTGTGATTGGCTGCAGAGGCTGCGGCAGCCTGTGATGGGCTGCAGAGGCCGCGGCAGCCTGTGATTGGCTGCAGAGGCGGTCACGTGACGAGTGTGACCGCCACTACAGCCTGTGATTGGCTGCAGCGGTGACATGGATGAAACATCATCACTGGAGGCCGGACAGGAGGAATGTAAGTATGAACGTATTTATATATATTTTTTTATTACATTAAAATTTTATTTTCCGCGCGCCAAGCATGGTACTGTCAAGGTTGCTGAAAGAGTTAGTGCAGCCCATTAACTCTATCAGCACCCTGGACAGTACCATGCTCGGCGCACGGAAATTACAGGTTCGGTCAGAACTAGTTCGGTCCGAATCAAACTTTTTCGTGAAATTCGGCGAACTAGCCGAACCGAACTTTTCATAAGTTCGCTCATCTCTACTAGAAATAATACAGAATACAACTGTGCAAGGTCTACGCTACCCTCTGACACACTTGAAACTGTGCAAAGTCTATACCGGTCAGAATTTTGGGATTGCAAAGCACATGTTATAAGACAGCAGGTCAATGCGAAAATAATATTACTGTGGGTGTGTAAAGTTTACCTACTGAGAATGACATACAATGGAACAAAAGAAAAGCATGCTCAGAAGACAAGCAGTGCAATGTGTGCATTTACTTACTTATTTTGTGACGCTGGGCAATAGTTCCCTTCTGCTATCTGCGTGTCAAAAGCTCCTTGGCAAGTTCCTCCCACGCGGCGTCCTTTTTATAACGGTCGTGGTAGCATTCTGTGCGCGTATCCCACAGTTCTGGGTGATCCTGCACCAATGCTATCATTCTTTCCACATCCATCTTCAGAACTGACTGGCTACTGTAGACTGAGTCTGTGAACTTTTTCCCACCCAGCCGTTGCTATGGCAACGGATCAGTCAAAAGCGGACAGCACACGGAAGCCTTCAGTGTGCCATCCGTTTTTTTCACTGACCCATTGACTTCTATGGGCCACACGGTCACTGAATCACTGAGCAAAGTAGGACATGCTCTACTTTGCACGGAACGGAACAACGGATCCGTTTAAATAACGGAAGTGTGCATGGGGCCATTGCAATGAATGGGTTCTGGGTGATATCAGTGACAAAAACGGATAGCACCCTGAAGGAAAAAACTGAAGTGTGCATGAGGCCTAACAATACTGGTACGTGCCTATGACTTAGTATTGCTCTATGTAAATATTAGTGACAGAAAATATCTGCCATGTAAATGTTTCTCAAGAATTTTGATTGATACCTGTTCACAGTTGATAAATCTCAAGGCAGGATTTTTTGCACGAGTATGTTGGCAAGCAACTCCACCTAAACTTTGTTGAGATATCTATGAATCCAAGGACTGCAGAACAGCTCAGGATATGGTGAACATTCTTTATTATGTTAATAATAATGGCATTACCAAATATTTTGGTTTCTATTGGTTTTACTTATAATTCCTTCCCTAATAACAATATCTATAACAATTCAGATATTATCGATGATGACACCAGCATTCAGACAGTCGAAACTCTTAATAATAACATTAACCTTCATAACATGACGGAATACAACTGTATCTGAATATTACAGTCATTTAAAGTAAACACAAGAAGGAAATGGGAGAATGCTGTGACTACAGGTTATAGGCACTTGTATGTGTTTAGAATTGAATGGACTCTTAAAGTCAACCACTTGCAAACAAAAGAAACGGGAACCCCCTCCTGCTCAGCAAACAACCTCCCTCCCAGTGAGGACATATCTTGTCAAGACATCTAATCTGAGCTTTGAAGGTGAGCAGACCTGAGCACTACTGTTTGCCTAGCAGTTTTGCTTAGAATGGAAAGGTAGTATAGCACCTTGTGTGTATTAGTATTAGTGAAGTAACCTAAGATGGTTCACTTTGGACAATCACAGGAATGATAAGATTTCTCTGGAGATCTTGCAGCTTGTTTTTACAGCTACAACTAGTCATAGATGCAAAGACTTTTCCTGTCCAAAGTAAAGGCCCTAGACGCTCGTTTGCTCCTGTCACACGGAGCTATGTTTGGGGACGAGCAATTGTTACTCCGATCGCTAGTCCCCATACGCTATTATCATGTCAGCAGCGCGTCTCCCTGTTTACACAGGGAAATGTGCTGCCAACAACGATAATATTTTACTTTTTTAAAACGATACGATCAGCAGATGATCGAGTGTTTGCTCATTCATCTGCTGATCGCTGCCCTGTTTACACAGGGCAATTATCGTCAACGAGAGTTTTATGAACACTTTTCTGCCCGATAATCGCCCAGTGTAAAACCACCTTAATGGTGCAATATTTTTGTTATATTTTGTCTCCTTCCAATAACAACACTACAAGTATTAGGTCATTTTTATTCCTTAATGTATTTATTTATTAAACTGGCTTCCAGATTGGAGCATCTTTTATTCTTATTTGACTGGACCCATTTTTTAATGTCGACCTTGTACTGTTTTATATGTAAATATTGACATCACTATACATTTTCTTGTAAGAGCAGAAGGATTAGCCATGAAAAGAAATGTGTATTTCTGTATGCAGATGATTGTTTAGTATTTAGAATTAGTTCTATCCCATATAGCTAGTTGCATAGAAGATCTAGAAAAATGTAGCACACGGTCAAAGACAGTTTGGCTACAGCTTCACAATGACCAGGACACTCCAGTCAAAACTGATTATGTATTTTATGTCTAGTGGCAAGCTAAGACTCCATGGCGACTACGGGTTGTGGTCCATTCATGGCATTTTCGCAACTCAGATGCAACCAAAATGTTTCCCCATGGTGGAAAAAGTTGCCTCTTCTCATTGGCAATTTGAAGAAGTGATAGCCTGAGACTCTGTTGTCCCCTGTAATTAGATGGAACTGGCAGGCATAGCTGGCGATGTCACTGGTGATGTCACTAACCAAAGTCAGCCTGCCTACTGCCTTCTAATGCAAGAAAAAAGAGTCACAGGGAATGGCCCCTAGGGGAGTATTCTTTTTTCTTTCTTTAATACACCCACCAATTTTTGAGTAAGGTTATGGGTGGCCCAGAATGACAGTATAGTCAAGGGACTAGACAGTCTCTCTAATGTTCCTTATGACCAACTCATTTTCTGTTGTTAAAAAGGTTCTCTATATAAATGTATTTTTAGGGAAAATACCACAGGCTATGTGACTGCTGCCAAGATTCTTTTCACCTTCTACGCTGTCTCTTAGTACAGTATTATTCTAGTGTAAAGGTCGACATTTGAGCCAAGGGACAAACTGGTACTGAGCTGAGGACAGAAAAGAGACAATAAAGCTTGACAGTTCTTTATCGTCTCTATTTATTGGGCTTTGTTCATACTGAGACACACTATTGAGAAGCCCGAGCATGTAAACATAGGAAGGGACATCCTGAAGAAAAAGTATACATGTAAGGCTGGGTTCACACCTGCGTCGGTGTTTCCCTTGCTCTGCTCCGTCAGATGTGCAGAACAATGGAAATACTGGAAGCACTGGTTCGGTTGCATGATGGACACCACTGGTAGCCGGCAAAACCCATTGACTTTAATAGGTTTCGCCGGGTTTTCGTTGGGTATCCGTGGTTTTACTGGAAACAATAACGCAGCATGCTGCGCTACTGTTTCTGGTATTTTTGACCGGATCTGCAACGGAGGCCCCTAAGGGAGCCTGGAAACGCAAATGTGAACTAGGCCTAACAAAACTTGTTAGCATATGATGATTAATAAACTTATGATAAAATGTCTAATCGATCAAGTCAATACTGGCTCTAGCGTGCGTTATTGTCATGTAGAAAGTAATAGAACACTGCTTCATTAAATCCATGAAATCACCCTTTCTCCTGGCTATCTCCTTTCTTCTCAGTGTACCAGACAACAGATAAGCTGCTACAATAATGGTTTAGACAGCTACATTACACATTCTGTACACATTCTTGGAGCACTGCCTTGGCTCTGAACTGACTCTTTCCATAAGTAAAAATAAATTTGATATATATATATATATATATATATATATATATATACAGAGATGGGAGGGGACATAATCCTTATGCATGGTCTTTGGGTCGTAATAATTGGCAAATCCTGCATCTCACTGACAATTCTTTTTACTGGGATAACCGCTCTTTTATGACTTCCCTTAGGAAATACAAGCAATTTGACTTTTGGTGACCAAAAAGCAGTAATATTCTGATGTTTGATAGCAAAGGCTCACAAAAGTGGGAGATGCCATGATAATGGGCTCTTAAAGATCGACTATTGTACTAATGGTGCCCGAACAATATCACAAAGATGGAGTCATAGTGATTTTTACTGGAATCTAAAATTCTTCAATTTTACCGCATAATCTCTAAATGTAATTCGGCAGAATGATCTGAGCCATCTCATCCAAAAGTTATCTGACCTGGTAAAACATACATTTATGATCTGGTCACTGTTTTCACTAGTGTGCAAATAGTCATAGTATTGGAAACCCCAATTAGAAATTACTGGGATGTCTGTGTGATTGGTTTCCTAAGTACAATGCTATACACATTGATAACAGTCTAATAGACAAATACCACTGAGGGCATCACCTGTTAAAGGTAAATCTTTGTGTTGTATTGTGTATTACCGACCTATCAAAGTGTGACCTTGTTAAATAATTTGTGACTAAACACAATGGCATTGTATGAATACCCCCCCCCCCCTGCACACCTATACCCTCCACTTGTTGTCTGGTTATTGCATAAGAGGCATATAAACACAACTTTACTGTGCTTAAGCTTATGAAATCTTGGTATGGTGATGTGGGAAATATTAATTATTTTCTATGTAATGAGTTCTTAATATTTTAATTTCATAATTGATCCCAAATATTCTGTCACACCCCGGAATTCAATGTCTGAACTGTATTAAATACAAGGTTAGGCAACTTTAGCGAGGTGGAGATACACTGTTGAAACTTTGGGAGGGTCTTGAGATCTACTTGGTATTGAGTTGTGAACGGAAGCTGGTGGGAATGATGTGTAAGTTATCAGGCGCGTCGCTAGGGTCTTTATAGACACGGTCCCTGGATGAATATTACTTTTTAAATTAAATTCAGCGCTACTCAACATAAAGCACTGATCAAACGCAGTCACAGGCAGAGTACACAACAATTACAGGTGACGTCTTCTCTTTCCTCATCTTCTCCTCGTGGCCCAGACTGCCCCGAACACTTCTTCCAGCCACAACTCGTTTGCTGCAGTTGCTGTCCAGACATCTTAGGTTTCTGACTTTTCCATCCTCCTTCCCACCTTCTCAACACAAACTCTTCATTCTGGTTCCTTAACAGAGTAATCCTGCTGCAACCAATAATACTGTGCCTGCTGTGCTGCCCACAGACCTAAAATGCAGTACTTCAGATATAATAGTGACCTCACTATAGTCCCCCAAAAAATAATATTACTATATATACCATCCTGGGCATGCCAACTATCTGTCAACCTTATTCTATGGTGCCAAATTTCAAAACCCAATAAATTTGTCTGAACGCACGTCAACATGGACCCCAATCTGTTGATGCCAACCTACAATCTTCAGGACACACCCCTTCTATTGATGCCAGCATTCAAAAACCACCAGACATCAGAACACAAAACATATGTTATTGCCAACCTGCAACTATCATAGCCCATACCACAACTTAATACAAACCACCAAGTTATTAGACTTCACCCCATATGTTAATGCCAACCTCCAGAGTAAACCCAATATTTACTAAACCCTAATCATAGGAGCACATCTCCTGCATTAATGCAATCCTTAGATCGTCACCACTTTCATTCATGCCAGCCTAAGGGCCCCAACCCATTCTGCTGATGCTACCTTCAAACCACCACACACAATTGAAGCCATATTAAAGCCAATGCCCACTCCAGTGATGCCACCATCCACTGTTGATCGATTGATGCCACCCTTAAATAACCACTGGCTCTGATGATGCAATCCTAAGGCCATAAGCCATTTCCCCAATGCGACTGTAATGTCAGGATAGGGAGACAGTCAGGTGAGCCCTAATCTACCCGCCACTCAGTTCCTGCCTACTTGCACAGCCCGTCCTAGGCGACGGCGTACAACTGGGCGACGGTCCCTACACTCAATATGTGCATGACAGACAAACAAGACAAGGGAACACAAAAGAAAAGGGATGTGGGGCAGTTGCCCACGGAGACACTGTGAGCAACAGAGTAGTGGACAAGCTGAGTCAAACCAGGAGTGTACGTGGTAACAAATGCAGAGCAGGAGAATAGTCAGTCAAGCCAGGGTCAATATGATAAATGTAAAACATAAAAAATAGGACCATCGGTGCTGCACGGATAGACTGAAAGATGGAAGACTTAGATAACCATCATGGCAAAGTTTTAATGGAAAGGCTACGCGTTTCAACACCAAACTGGTGTCTTCATCAGGCCAGTATCTGAAGACCAGTTCGGTGTTGAAACGTGTAGCCCTTCCATTAAAACTTTGCCATGATGGTTATCTAAGTCTTCCATCTTTCAGTCTATCCGTGCAGCGCCGATGGTCCTATTTTTTATGTTTTACAATTATCCTCTGGACAACAAACTCTGTTTGATGTGATTTGGACCTGGCAGCAGCAGCCCTACTACCCTTTTGACACTCATTGGTGTCCTTTGGGCCAGGTGAGCTTATTCCTAACAAAGTTTGCTCCCTTGCCCTATCTTACTTTTACTTTGCACCATGTGGCACCGTGTCTCTTTTTATTTCCTGTTTTAGGGTCAATATGAAGCAGAGGTCAATGGTAACAGCAGGAACAGCAGAGCCAGGAAAGAAGAGAATCACAGGCAAAGGACAAGCAGCAAATTAAGGTATAAGTAGACCAAGGGTGGGAGCTAGAACCGTCTGGCCAGGCTGCGATAGGCTCTCCCACTCCTCAGCCTACCAGCCTGAGTTGTAGCAGATCGAGTCACTCTAGCAGACAAAGTGGCACATCTTACTGAAGCGGTCTACTACAACCCACACCGCCGTCTTGCCTTGGGATGGAGGCAGATCGGTGATAAAAATCCATGGAGATATGGGTCCAAGGTCTCTGGGGAATGGGCAAAGAACATAGTAAGCCCGCTGGTCGGGACCTGGGAGTTTTGGACCTAGCACAAATTTCACAAACGGCGACGTAGGCCTTAACGTCTTTAAGCAACCCAGGCCACCAATAGGTTCTAGAAATGAGGTGCATGGTACCCAGGATGCCTGGATGGCCAGATAGTGCAGAGTCATGATTCTGCCTGAGTACCCTTAGCCGGAATTGCAGGGGAACAAACAGCTTGTTCTCAGGAAGGTTCTCGGGAGCTGAACCTTCAGCTGCAATTTCAGAGACTAAGTCAGAATCAATAGAGGATATCATTATACCTGGGGGCAAAACGCAAGCAGGATCCTCCTCCGGAGGAGGGCTGGCCATGAAGCTACGCGACAGCGCATCAGCTTTAATATTTTTAGACCCAGCCCTATAGGTGACCACAAAGTTGATTCTAGTAAAAAAAACAACGCCCATCGAGCTTGTCTCGGGTTTAACCTCCGGGCAGATTCTAGAACAAACAGATTCTTGTGGTCGGTAAGGACAGTTACCCGGTGTCTAGCCCCCTCCAGGAAGTGGCACCACTCTTCAAATGCCCATTTAATGGCTAAGAGTTCGTGGTTGCCAACGTCATAGTTACTCTCAGTGGGGGAGAACTTCCTGGAGAAGTAGGCACAGTGACTGTAATGGCAGGAAGGAGGTGAAGGGAAAGTGAGCCCTAATCTACCCACCGCCCTGTCCCTGCCTACTTGCAACGACCCGCCCTAGGCGACGGGGTACAACTGGGCGGCGGTCCCTACGCTGTCTAAGTGCACGGGAGAACAATCAGGGAACACGCAAGGGAAGGGGCAGTAGCCACGGAACGCCGTGAGGAAACGGAGCGGTGAATGAGTAGTCAGGACCAGGATGAAGTGGAGTATACCAAAGTGAGCACGGAGAAGGAAGCAAGCCAGGGGCAAAGCAAAGCAGGTTAAGCGGAACTGCAGCAAGGCAGAAGCACGGCAGGAGCAGGCTGGAGCAAGCAGCAGTGAGGCCAGGAATCCAGAAGAATTGCAAGCACTGAGGAAGAGAACACGGCAGGTAATAAAGGACAGGGGGCGGAGCTAACTCCGACTGACCAGGCCGCGATAGGCTCTCCCACTCCTGAGCCTGCCACCCTGGTTGGTGGGAGATGGTGTCAGTCGAACAGGTCTGGCCTCAGGTGTGGATTGATTAATCCCAGGAGTATACCTAGACGTAGTACCTGGCAGATCCCTAACAGTACTCCCCCTTTTATGAGGGGCCACCGGACCCTTACTAAGAGGACCCGGTTTAGTAGGGAAGAGAAGGTGGAACCTCCTGATCAATACCCCAGCGTGAACATCACGGGCAGGTACCCAAGTCCTCTCCTCCGGCCCGTATCCTCTCCAATGGACCAGGTACTGGAGGGAGCCCTGGACCATCCTACTGTCCATAATCTTGGCCACCTCGAATTCCACCCCCTCAGTGGTGAGAACGGGAACAGGAGGTTTCCTCGAGGGGGACCAGGACGGTGAGCAGCGTTTAAGGAGGGAGGCATGGAAGACGTCATGTATGCGAAAGGATGGGGGCAGCTCCAGACGGAAGGATACAGGGTTGAGGACTTCAATGATCTTATAAGGTCCAATAAATCGGGGAGCAAACTTCCTGGACGGGACCTTAAGGCGCAAGTTCCTGGACGACAACCAGACCAAATCCCCGACGACAAACCGGGGGTTAGCAGAACGTCTACTATCCGCCTGAATCTTTTGTGCGCTCTGGGACGCCTCTAGGTTCTTCTGAACCTGGGCCCAGACAGTGCACAGTTCCCGATGAACATCCTCTACCTCAGGATTATTGGAACAACCAGGGGAAACGGAGGAGAACCTTGGGTTAAACCCGAAATTACAGAAAAACGGGGAGACCCCTGACGAGTTACTGACCCGGTTATTCAGGGAAAATTCCGCAAGGGGAAGGAATGAGACCCAATCGAATTGACAGTCCGAGATGAAACACCTTAAATATTGTTCCAGGGATTGGTTAGTCCTTTCCGTTTGGCCATTAGTTTCGGGATGGAAGGCGGAGGAGAAGGACAGATCAATCTCCAACTTTTTACAAAAAGCTCTCCAAAATAAGGAAACAAATTGTACCCCTCTGTCAGAAACGATATTGACTGGGGCCCCATGGAGACGCAGGATGTGTTTCACAAACAAAGAAGCTAACGTCTTGGCGTTAGGTAGCTTCTTAAGGGGCACAAAGTGGCACATCTTGCTGAAGCGGTCTACTACCACCCACACCACCGACTTGCCCTGAGATGGGGGCAAATCGGTGATAAAATCCATGGAGATATGGGTCCAAGGTCTCTGGGGAATGGGCAAGGAACGTAGTAGGCCCACAGGTCGGGACCTAGGGGTTTTGGACCTAGCTCAAACCTCACAAGCGGCGACGTAAGCCCTAACGTCTTTAGGCAACCCAGGCCACCAATAGTTTCTGGTAATAAGGTGTTTGGTGCCCAAGATGCCAGGATGACCAGATAGAGCGGAGTCATGGTTTTCCCTGAGTACCCTTAGCCGGTATTGCAGGGGAACAAACAGTTTGTCCCCAGGGACGTTCCCGGGAGCTGCACCCTGATCAGCCGCGATATCAGAAGCTAAATCAGAATCCGTGGCAGAAACGATTATACCAGGGGGTAAAATACAAGCAGGATCCTTCTCGGAAGGAGGATTGGCCATGAAACTACGTGACAGAGCATCAGCCTTAATATTCTTGGACCCAGCCCTATAGGTAACCAAGAAATTAAATCTTGTAAAGAATAGTGCCCACCGAGCTTGTCTAGGATTAAGCCTCCGGGCCAATTCTATGAAAACCAGATTCTTGTGATCCGTAAGGACCGTTACCTGGTGTCTGGCCCCTTCCAGGAAGTGCCGCCACTCTTCAAAAGCCCATTTAATGGCTAGAAGTTCGCGGTTGCCAATATCATAGTTACTCTCCGTGGGCGAAAACTTCCTAGAGAAGTAAGCACAGGGGCGGAGATGGGTGATGGAGCTGGTACCCTGGGACAAGACGGCCCCCACTCCCACCTCGGATGCGTCAACCTCCACAATAAATGGCTCCTCTTGGTTGGGCTGAATCAGCACGGGGGCCGAGATAAAGCACTTCTTGAGGGTCTCAAAGGCCTGGACGGCCTCAGGGGGCCAATGGAGGACATCAGCACCCTTGCGAGTAAGGTCCGTAAGAGGCTTAGCGACGACCGAGAAGTTGGCAATAAATCTCCTGTAATAGTTGGCGAACCCTAAAAAACACTGTAACGCCTTAAGGGAGGCAGGTTGGACCCATTCCGCCACAGCCTGAACCTTGGCAGGGTCCATGCGGAATTCATGAGGAGTGAGGATTTGCCCTAAAAATGGTATCTCCTGTACCCCAAAGACACATTTTTCAGTCTTAGCAAACAGATTATTCTCCCGAAGGACCTGGAGCACCTTCCTGACATGCTCCACGTGGGAGGACCAGTCCTTGGAAAACACCAGTATGTCATCAAGGTACACAACAAGAAAATTACCCAGGTAATCTCTCAGGATTTCATTAATAAAATTCTGGAAGACAGCAGGGGCATTACACAACCCAAAGGGCATGACCAGGTATTCGAAATGACCCTCGGGTGTGTTGAACGCAGTTTTCCACTCATCCCCCTCTTTGATGCGGATAAGGTTATATGCCCCCTGTAGATAGAACTTAGAAAACCATTGGGCTCCCTGAACCTGATTGAAAAGATCCGGAATCAAAGGAAGTGGGTACTGGTTCCTTACGGTGACCTTATTCAGGTTACGATAATCAATGCACGGCCTAAGACCACCATCCTTCTTCCCCACGAAGAAGAAGCCAGCACCTACAGGAGAAGTCGAGGGGCGAATGAAACCCTTGGCCAGGCATTCTTGGATATACACCCTCATAGCTTCACGTTCAGGACATGAAAGATTAAATATCCTACCCTTAGGAAGCTTGGCACCAGGCACCAAATCGATGGCGCAATCGTAATCTCTATGGGGGGGCAACACCTCGGAGGCCTCCTTAGAAAACACATCGGCGAAGTCCTGAACAAACTCAGGAAGCGTGTTTACCTCCTCCCGGGGAGAAATAGAGTTAACAGAAAGACATGACATAAGACATTCACTACCCCATTTGGTGAGATCCCCAGTATTCCAATCAAACGTGGGATTATGCAACTGCAACCAGGGAAGACCTAATACCAGATCAGACGATAATCCCTGCATCACCAGTACAGAGCACTGCTCCAAATGCATGGAGCCAACCAGGAGTTCAAAAACAGGAGTATGCTGAGTAAAATAACGATTAGCAAGGGGAGTTGAGTCGATACCTACTACATGGATAGGATAAGGTAAATCAATAAAAGGCATCTTTAGAGACATAGCAAATTCCACAGACATGATATTAGCAGATGAGCCAGAATCCACGAAAGCACTGCCCGTGGCAGACCGGCCAGCAAACGAGACCTGAAAGGGAAGCAAAATTTTATTGCGTTTCACATTAACGGGAAATACCTGTGCACCCAAGTGACCTCCCCGATGATCACTTAGGCGCGGAAGTTTTCCGGCTTCTTATTCTTGCGCCTGGGACAGGTGTTCAGTAGATGCTTGTCGTCCCCACAGTAGAAGCAGAGACCATTCATTCTGCGAAACTCCCTACGTTGTCGAGGGGACATGGAGGCCCCAAGTTGCATAGGTACCTCCGAGTCCTCCGTGGAGGGGCGAGGAGACGGGACCTCGGGGGGAATCGCAGAAAAGTCAGAGGAGAGCACATTGAAGTGTTCAAGCTGACGTTCCCTGAGACGTCGGTCAAGTCGTACTGCTAGGGCCATAACCTGGTCAAGGGAGTCAGAAGAGGGGTAGCTAACAAGCAGATCCTTCAGGGCGTCAGATAATCCTAACCTAAACTGGCACCTTAGGGCCGGATCGTTCCACCGAGAAGCTACGCACCACTTTCTAAAATCAGAACAGTATTCCTCAACCGGTCTCCTACCCTGACGTAAGGTCACCAGCTGACTCTCGGCTAAAGCAGTCCTGTCAGTCTCGTCGTAAATGTAAATGAGTCCGAGGGCAGAGAAAAAACGATCAACAGAGTAAAGTTCAGGGGCGTCAGGAGCCAAGGAGAAGGCCCACTCTTGGGGCCCTTCCTGGAGTCGGGATATGATGATACCCACCCGCTGGTTCTCGGAACCTGAGGAGTGGGGTTTTAGGCGGAAATACAGTCTGCAACTCTCCCGGAAGGAGAGAAACGTCTTACGGTCCCCTGAGAACCGGTCAGGTAACTTGAGGTCGGGTTCTAGAGGTGAGGTGAGGGGTACTACTAAGGCAGCGTCACCCTGGTTGACCCTCTGGGCCAGGGCCTGGACCTGTAGGGAGAGGCCCTGCATCTGCTGGGTCAGGGTCTCAAGGGGGTCCATGATAGCGTCAGCGTAGGAGAGATGGTAGACTAGGTAAGGGCTTGTAATTATGTAATGGCAGGAAGGAGGTGAAGGGAAAGTGAGCCCTAATCTACCCACCGCCCTGTCCCTGCCTACTTGCAACGACCCGCCCTAGGCGACGGGGTACAACTGGGCGGCGGTCCCTACGCTGTCTAAGTGCACGGGAGAACAAACAGGGAACACGCAAGGGAAGGGGCAGTAGCCACGGAACGCCGCGAGGAAACGGAGCGGTGAATGAGTAGTCAGGACCAGGATGAAGTGGAGTATACCAAAGTGAGCACGGAGAAGGAAGCAAGCCAGGGGCAAAGCAAAGCAGGTTAAGCGGAACTGCAGCAAGGCAGAAGCATGGCAGGAGCAGGCTGGTGCAAGCAGCAGTGAGGCCAGGAATCCAGAAGAATTACAAGCACTGAGGAAGAGAACACGGCAGGTAATAAAGGACAGGGGGCGGAGCTAACTCAGACTGACCAGGCCGCGATAGGCTCTCCCACTCCTGAGCCTGCCACCCTGGTTGGTGGGAGATGGTGTCAGTCGAACAGGTCTGGCCTCAGGTGTGGATTGATTAATCCCAGGAGTATACCTAGACGTAGTACCTGGCAGATCCCTAACAGTGACGGAGATGGGTGAGAGACCTAGTACCCTGGGACAAGACAGCACCCACTCCCACCTCGGAGGTGTCAACCTCCATGATGAATGGCTCCATCTGGTTAGGCTGAATCAGCACTGGGGCAGAGATAAAACACCTCTTAAGGACCTCAAAAACCTGGACCGCCTCCGGAGGCCAGTGGAGGAGATCGGCACCTTTGTGAGTAAGGTCCGTAAGAGGCTTAGCGATGACAGAGAAGTTAGCAATAAATCTCCTATAATAATTAGCAAACCCAAGGAAGCACTGTAAAGCCTTCAGGAAGGCAGGTCGGATCCATTCAGCCACAGCCTGAACCTTGGCAGGGTCCATGCGGAATTTGTTAGAAGTGAGGATTTGACCCAAAAATGTTATCTCCTGCACCCCAAACACACATTTTTCGGTTTTAGCAAAGAGTTTGTTTTGCCGAAGGGCCTGGAGCACCTTCCTGACAATGTGGGAGGACCAGTCCTTGGAAAACACAAGTATATCATCAAGGTACACAACAAGAGATACCCCCAGGTAGTCTCTTAAAATCTCATTTATGAAATTCTGGAAGACTGCGGGAGCATTACACACCCCAAAGGGCATGACGAGGTATTCGAAATGACCTTCGGGCGTGTTAAACGCAGTCTTCCACTTATCCCCTTCTCATTCGGATAAGGTTGTAAGCCCCCCGAAGATCAAACTTAGAGAACCATTGGGCCCCCTGAACCTGATTGAAGAGATCAGGAATCAGAGGAAGGGGATATTGGTTCCTTACAGTGACCTTATTCAAGTTTTGGTAATCGATGCAAGGCCTAAGATCACCACCCTTCTTCCCTACGAAGAAGAAGCCAGCACCTACCGGAGAAGTAGAGGGACGAATGTAACCCTTCGCCAGGCTTTCCTGGATATATTCTCTCATGGCTTCACGTTCGGGACAAGAGAGATTAAATATCCTACCTTTAGGGAGCTTAGCTCCTGGTACCAAATCGATTGCGAAATCGTACTCTCTATGGAGGTAACTCTTCGGAAGGTTTTTTAGAAAAAACATCAGCGAAATCCTGAATAAACTCAGGTAGAGTGTTCACCTCCTCAGCGAGAGAAAGCAAATTAATAGAAGAACAGGACGTCATGCATTCATTACCCCATTTAGTAAGATCCCCAATATTCCAGTTAAACGTGGGATTATGCATCTGCAACCAAGGAAGGCCTAAAACCAAATCGGACGATAATCCCTGCATTACCAACACCGAACACTGCTCCGAATGAATGGAGCCCACAATGAGTTCAAAAACAGGGGTATGCTGCGTAAAATAACCACTAGCAAGTGTGGTGGAGTCGATACCCACTACCGGGACAGGTTTAGGCAAATCAATCAATGGCATGGCTAGAGACATAGCAAATTCCACAGACATAATATTAGCAGACGACCCTGAATCCACGAAGGCACTGCCGGTGGCAGACCTACCGTAAAAAGAGACCTGAAAGGGAAGCAAGATCTTATTAGGTTTCATGTATACGGGAAATATCTGTGCGCCCAAGCGACCTCCCCGATGGTCACATAGGCGCGGAAGTTTTCCGGCTGCTTATTCTTACGTCTAGGACAGTCGTTCACTTGATGCTTGTCATCCCCACAGTAGAAGCAGAGACCATTCTTCCTGCGGAACTCTCTACGTTGTTGGGGAGACATGGAGGCCCCAAGTTGCATTGGTTCATCCGAGTTTTCCGTGGAAGAACGAAGCAACGGAACCTCGGGGATCATCATAGGGGAGCCAGAGGAGAATGCACAAAAACGCTCAAGTCGTCGTTCCCTGAGATGTCGGTCAAGACGTAAAACTAAAGCCATAACCCGATCTAGAGAGTGAGAAGAGGGATAATTAACTAACAGGTCTTTCAGAGAGTTCGACAGACCCAATCTAAACTGGCACCTCGAGGCAGGGTCATTCCACCGAGAAGCTACACACCACTTCCTAAAGTCAGAACAGTACTAATCAACGGGTCTCTTACCCTGACGTGAGGTCACCAGCTGACTCTCGGCAAAGGCAGTCTTGTCAGTCTCGTCATAGATGAGTCCGAGAGCGGAAAAAAAAAGGTCAACAGAAGAGAGTTCAGGGGAGAAGAGAGACCAAGGAGAAGGCCCATTCCTGGGGGCCGTCCTGGAGCCGGGACATAATTATACCCACTCGCTGGCTCTCAGAACCTGAGGAGTGGGGCCTTAAATGGAAATAGAGAATAAAACTTTGCCGAAAGGAGAAAAAAGTCTTCCGGTCCCCTGAGAACCGGTCAGGCAACTTGAGGTGGGGTTCCAGAGGTGGGGTGGAGGGCACTACCTGGGTAGCATCACGCTGGTTGCACCTCTGAGCCAGGTCTTGGACCTGTAGGGAGAGACCCTGCATTTGCTGAGCCAGGGCCTCAAGGAGGTCCATAGTGTGTCAGGGACCAGGGTAGAAAAGGTAAATGGGCCTGTAATTATGTAATGTCAGGATAGGGAGACAGTCAGGTGAGCCCTAATCTACCCGCCACTCAGTCCCTGCCTACTTGCACAGCCTGTCCTAGGCGATGGCGTACAACTGGGCGACGGTCCCTACGCTCAATATGTGCACAATAGACAAACAAGACAAGGGAACACAAAAGCAAAGGGATGTGGGGCAGTTGCCCACGGAGACACCGTGAGCAACAGAGTAGTGGACGAGCCGAGTCAAACCAGGAGTGTACGTGGTAACAAATGCAGAGCAGGAGAATAGTCAGTCAAGCCAGGGTCAATATGAAGCAGAGGTCAATGGTAACAGCAGGAACAGCAGAGCCAGGAAACAAGAGAATCACAGGCAAAGGACAAGCAGCAAATGAAGGTATAAGTAGACCAAGGGCGGAAGCTGGAACCGTCTGGCCAGGCTGCGATAGGCTCTCCCACTCCTCAGCCTACCAGCCTGAGTGGTAGCAGATCGAGTCACTCTAGCAGACCTAGGAACAGATGCAGACTGATTAACCACGGGTGTTGACACAGAAGCTGTGTCTGGCAGATCCTTTACAGTACCCCCCTTTTATGAGGGGCCACTGGACCCTTCCTAAGTGGACCTGGCTTATTGGGGAACCGAAGATGGAACCTCCTGATCAATACCCCAGCGTGAACATCCCGGGCGGGTACCCAAGTCCTCTCCTCAGGCCCGTATCCTCTCCAATGGACCAGGTACTGGAGGGAGACTTGAACCATCCTGCTGTCCACAATGTTTGCCAACTCGAATTCTACCCCTTCAGGGGTAAGAACAGGGACCGGAGGTTTCCTCGAGGTAGCCAAGGACGAGGAGCAGCGTTTCAGGAGGGAGGCATGGAAAACGTTGTCTATTTGAAAAGACGGGGGTAACTCCAGCCGGAAGGAAACAGGGTTAAGGACCTCAACGACCTTGTACGGCCCTATATACCGGGGAGCAAACTCTTTGGATGGAACTTTAAGGCGCACATTTTTTGAAGACAGCCACAACAGATCCCCGACCACAAACACGGGGTTAGCAAAACGTCTGTTATCTGCCTGAGTTTTTTGTATGCTCTGGGACGCCTCAAGGTTCTTCTGAACCTGGGCCCAGACTGTTTACAGTTCTCGATGAACGACATCTACTGTACCTCGGGATTTTTGGAACCACCTGGTGAAACGGAGGAGAACCGTGGATTAAATCCAAAATTACAGAAAAAGGGGGAGACCCCTGACAAGTTACTGACCCGGTAATTGAGGGAAAATTCGGAGAGGGGAATGAAAGAGACCCAATCATCTTGGCAGTCAGAGATAAAACACCTTAAATATTGTTCTAGAGACTGATTAGTCCTTCCGGTTTGGCCATTAGTTTCAGGATGGAAGGCCGAGGAGAAGGACAGCTCAATCTCACAATTCTTACAGAAAGCCTTCCAAAACAATGAAACAAACTGTACCCCTCTGTCAGAAACAATATTGAAAGGAACCCCATGGAGACGCAGGATGTGTTTGACAAACAAGGTAGCTAACGTCTTGGCATTGGGTAGTTTCTTGAGGGGCACAAAGTGGCACATCTTACTGAAGCGGTCTACTACAACCCACACCACCGTCTTGCCTTGGGATGAAGGCAGATCGGTGATAAAAATCCATGGAGATATGGGTCCAAGGTCTCTGGGGAATGGGCAAAGAACATAGTAAGCCCGCTGGTCGGGACCTGGGAGTTTTGGACCTAGCACAAATTTCACAAGCGGCGACCTAGGCCTTAATGTCTTTAAGCAACCCAGGCCACCAATAGGTTCTAGAAATTAGGTGCTTGGTACCCAGGATGCCTGGATGGCCAGATAGTGCAGAGTCATGATTCTGCCTGAGTACCCTTAGCCGGAATTGCAGGGGAACAAACAGCTTGTTCTCAGGAGCTGAACCTTGATCAGCTGGAATTTCAGAGACTAAGTCAGAATCAATAGAGGATATGATTATACCTGGGGGCAAAACACAAGCAGGATCCTCCTCCGGAGGAGGGCTGGACATGAAGCTATGCGACAGCGCATCAGCTTTAATATTTTTAGACCCAGCTCTATAGGTGACCACAAAGTTGAATCTAGTAAAAAACAATGTCCATCGAGCTTGTTTCGGGGTTAACCTCCGGGCAGATTCTAGAAAAAACTGATTCTTGTGGTCGGTAAGGACCGTTACCTGGTGTCTAGCCCCCTCCAGGAAGTGGCGCCACTCTTCAAATGCCCATTTAATGGCTAAGAGTTTGTGGTTGCCAACGTCATAGTTACTCTCAGTGGGGGAGAACTTCCTGGAGAAGTAGGCACAGGGACAGAGATTGGTGAGAGACCTAGTACCCTGGGACAAGACAGAACCCACTCCCACCTCGGAGGCGTCAACCTCCATGATGAATGGCTCCATCTGGTTAGGCTGAATCAGCACTGGGGCAGAGATAAAACACCTCTTAAGGACCTCAAAAGCTTGGACCGCCTCCGGAGGCCTGTGGAGGAGATCAGCACCTTTGTGAGTAAGGTCCGTAAGAGGCTTAGCGATGACAGAGAAGTTAGCAATAAATCTCCTATAATAATTAGCAAACCCCAGGAAGCACTGTAAAGCCTTCAGGAAGGAAGGTCGGATCCATTCAGCCACAGCCTGAACCTTGGCAGGGTCCATGCAGAATTTGTTAGAAGTGAGGATTTGACCCAAAAATGGTATCTCCTGCACCCCAAACACACATTTTTCGGTTTTAGCAAAGAGTTTGTTTTCCCGAAGGGCCTGGAGCACCTTCCTGACATGCACAATGTGGGAGGAGCAGTCCTTGGAAAACACAAGTATATCATCAAGGTACACAACAAAAAATACCCCCAGGTAGTCTCTTAAAATCTCATTTATGAAATTCTGGAAGACCGCGGGAGCATTACACACCCCAAAGGGCATGACGAGGTATTCGTAATGACCTTCGGGCATGTTAAACGCAGTCTTCCACTTAACCCCTTCTCTGATTCGGATAAGGTTGTAAGCCCCCCGAAGATCAAACTTAGAGAACCATTGGACCCCCTGAACCTGATTGAAGAGATCAGGAATCAGAGGAAGGGGATATTGGTTCCTTACAGTGACCTTATTCAAGTTTCGGTAATCGATGCACGTCCTAAGACCACCACCCTTCTTCCCTACGAAGAAGAAGCCAGCACTTACCGGAGAAGTAGAGGGACGAATGTAACCCTTGGCCAGGCTTTCCTGGATATATTCTCTCATGGCTTCACGTTCGGGACAAGAGAGATTAAATATCCTACCTTTAGGGAGCTTAGCTCCTGGTACCAAATCGATTGCGCAATCGTACTCTCTATGGAGGTAACTCTTCGGAAGGTTTTTTAGAAAAAACATCAGCGAAATCCTGAATAAACTCAGGTAGAGTGTTCACCTCCTCAGCGAGAGAAATCAAATTAATAGAAGAACAGGACGTCATGCATTCATTACCCCATTTAGTAAGATCCCCAATATTCCAGTTAAACGTGGGATTATGCATCTGCAACCAAGGAAGGCCTAAAACCAAATCGGACGATAATCCCTGCATCACCAACACCGAACACTGCTCCGAATGAATGGAGCCCACAATGAGTTCAAAAACAGGGGTATGCTGCGTAAAATAACCACTAGCAAGTGGGGTGGAGTCGATACCCACTACCGGGACAGGTTTAGGCAAATCAATCAATGGCATGGCTAGAGACTTACCAAATTCCACAGACATAATATTAGCAGAAGACCCTGAATCCACGAAGGCACTGCCAGTGGCAGACCTACCGTAAAAAGAGACCTGAAAGGGAAGCAAGATCTTATTAGGTTTCATGTAAACGGGAAATACCTGTGCGCCCAAGCGACCTCCCTGATGGTCACATAGGCGCGGAAGTTTTCCGGCTGCTTATTCTTACGTCTAGGACAGTCGTTCACTTGATGCTTGTCATCCCCACAATAGAAGCAGAGACCATTCTTCCTGCAGAACTCTCTACGTTGTTGGAGAGACATGGAGGCCCCGAGTTGCATTGGTTCATCCGAGTTTTCCGTGGAAGAACGAAGCAACGGAACCTCGGGGGTCATCATAGGGGAGCCAGAGCAGAATGCACAAAAACGCTCAAGTCGTCGTTCCCTGAGATGTCGGTCAAGACGTACCACTAAAGCCATAACCTGATCTAGAGAGTCAGAAGAGGGATAACTAACTAACAGGTCTTTCAGAGCGTTCGACAGACCCAATCTAAACTGGCACCTCGAGGCAGGGTCATTCCACCGAGAAGCTACACACCACTTCCTAAAGTCAGAACAGTACTCCTCAACGAGTCTCTTGCCCTGACGTAAGGTCACCAGCTGGCTCTCGGCAAAGGCAGTCTTGTCAGTCTCGTCATAGATGAGTCCGAGAGCGTAAAAAACAAGGTCAACAGAAGAGAGTTCAGGGGCGTCAGGGGCCAAGGAGAAGGCCCATTCCTGGGGGCCGTCCTGGAGCCGGGACATAATTATACCCACTCGCTGGCTCTCAGAACCTGAGGAGTGGGGCCTTAAATGGAAATAGAGCCTACAACTTTCCCGAAAGGAGAAAAAAGTCTTCCGGTCCCCTGGGAACCGGTCAGGCAACTTGAGGTGGGGTTCCAGAGGTGGGGTGGAGGGCACTACCTGGGTAGCATCACGCTGGTTGCACCTCTGAGCCAGGTCTTGGACCTGTAGGGAGAGACCCTGCATTTGCTGAGCCAGGGCCTCAAGGGGGTCCATAGTGTTTCAGGGACCAGGGTAGAAAAGGTAAATGGGCCTGTGATTATGTAATGTCAGGATAGGGAGACAGTCAGATGAGGCCTAATCTACCCGCCACTCAGTCCCTGCCTACTTGCACAGCCCGTCCTAGGCGACGGCGTACAACTGGGCAACGGTCCCTACGCTCAATATGTGCACAACAGACAAACAAGACAAGGGAACACAAAAGCAAAGGGATGTGGGGCAGTTGCCCACGGAGACACCGTGAGCAACAGAGTAGTAGATGAGCCGAGTCAAACCAGGAGTGTACGTGGTAACAAATGCAGAGCAGGAGAATAGTCAGTCAAGCCAGGGTCAATATGAAGCAGAGGTCAATGGTAACAGCAGGAACAGCAGAGCCAGAAAACAAGAGAATCACAGGCAAAGGACAAGCAGCAAATGAAGGTATAAGTAGACCAAGGGCGGGAGCTAGAACCGTCTGGCCAGGCTGCGATAGGCTCTCCCACTCCTCAGCCTACCAGCCTGAGTGGTAGCAGATCGAGTCACTCTAGCAGACCTAGGAACAGATGCAGACTGATTAACCACGGGCGTTGACACAGAAGCTGTGTCTGGCAGATCCTTTACAGTACCCCCCTTTTATGAGGGGCCACTGGACCCTTCCTAGGTGGACCTGGCTTATTGGGGAACCGAAGATGGAACCTCCTCAGCAATACCCCAGCGTGAACATCCCAGGCGGGTACCCAAGTCCTCTCCTCAGGCCCGTATCCTCTCCAATGGACCAGGTACTGGAGGGAGCCTTGAACCATCCTGCTGTCCACAATCTTGGCCACCTCGAATTCTACCCCTTCAGGGGTAAGAACAGGGGCCGGAGGTTTCCTCGAGGTAGCCAAGGACGGGGAGCAGCGTTTCAGGAGGGAGGCATGGAAAACATTGTCTATTTGAAGGGCGGGAGCTAGAACCGTCTGGCCAGGCTGCGATAGGCTCTCCCACTCCTCAGCCTACCAGCCTGAGTGGTAGCAGATCGAGTCACTCTAGCAGACCTAGGAACAGATGCAGGCTGATTAACCACGGGCGTCGACACAGAAGCTGTGCCAGGCAAATCCTTCACAGCCCCTCCTCCAAACATGAAAGCCCACCAACTCCAGTGGGGCCCAATTCCCTCCATTTGTGCCCTCTGCTTTCAATTTTGAAAGTAAAAGTTGAAATGAAAAAATGAATAGTGGCGCCTGTCAGTGCCATTGACGACCAATCTTCTCGGAAACCATCAGCAATTAACCTGTCGATCACGATCGACAGGTTGCCGACCACTGCATTAAAAAATGCACAGTTGTACTAAACGAATCAGAAAATGTGTTATATTATAACACAATCTTCCAGGAACAGGACAAGCTATATATTAATTCTTGGATATACCATATCCCTATTATTCAGGGGAAAAATCCCAATGGCAAAAACATACTGATAGATTAATCAGTTTCATATGTACAGTGCTACAAAATATGTGGGACTATATATGAAATTAGAAATATTCAATATGTGATATTCTCTTCCCTTTTTTTTACCACTTTCTTGACTAAATTTTTGAAGGGGTTGTCTCATCATGGTCGTCTTGTACGAATGGCTGACATGTAATGCTACATTTTACCTGCAGCGGCCACTGCAGGGGAAGTGTGAGGACGTCTTCCCCCAACGATAACAGTTGATCACTGGGGGGGTATATAAGCTTCTTTTAAAAAAGGGGTTGTCTTCATGAGAGAACCCCTTAAAATCAAGCTGAGCCTAGCATTGTACGCAAAGCAAAACACCAGTGTACAGGAATAAGGCTCTGTTCTAGCGTCAAGGCTTCTATTTATAATGGAGCCATGATAGTCATGCAGGATCTAAGGATCTAAGCGAGATATGGATCGTGGGACTCCCATTCTCTACATAGGTGCCGTTCACACATAGGTGCGGATCCCATGTGGCTATATCATAAATGTCTGAGATGGGAATAACTCTCTAAGCAATGTGCACATTTATAGACGTGATGCAGTTCTCCCATTTCATTACATTATTTACTCATACACAATGGGAGAGATTTATAATTAGTGTTGAGGGGTGCATGAACTTACAAGCTAGCAAAAATGGTACAAATTGTCCCAAAACGAACAAAGTGCTGCATGTGGCAAAACTCACTAGAAATGTTAGGTACTTTTTCTCTTCCTTACACCACCTCACGGCTGCTATACATTTACATGAATATTTGGCGCACAACATATCAAATGTCTAAAACACATTAAAAATAATTGGTGCACACCATGTTCTCCACTTCTGGTATATTTTGCTTTGCAAATCTCACAAATTGTGTGCATAGCCCCAGTGAGTTACATTGTATGACGCATGTTGATGTATGATGTGTACACTGCTTGTGTGTTTTGTTAGCTTTCTTGTTAAAGGGGATGTTCACTTTGGACAGATCATGGAACTTCCCCAGACAAGCAGCTGAGAGGAGTCCTAGTGCTCGGACCCCTTTTGATCAGTTGTTATTTTGGGGGAGATCATTGTGTCAGTGCTGCATAACATGTCATCCATTACAACGAATTGGCCCATTGTTTTTGAATAAACAGCTGCAGTCCTTCAGTTCCGTAGCCCTGGATTTGATGTGGCTCTCAGTTCTGGCTAGTAGAATGGGATCCCAAGTAAGAGACCCCCTCTTTAAACTTTGCATGCCCTAATAGGACATATGGAAAAACATTGCCTAACGCAAGCAAGTCGAAAAGTCTCAGTAAATTTTTATCTGAATCTAATTATGCAAACAACATTTTTAATTAATCTCCGACTTTTCACTTTCTCTTCTGATCTTCAGAATTGAAGGGGGATTTTTAAACACATAACTAGACTTATGTAATTGAATTACTGCATTTACACATAGATTTGTATTACGAATCTTTCCACAGGCCCCTGCAGCATTCTAAAAATGATTATTCTAGTAGAAGTAATTGGGGATCAGAAACATTTCTGGAGCATCCTACCCAAACAATCCACCACCCCCTTCACTTACCCATGAAATAAAGGCTGTAAAAGAGGGCACAGATAAGAAGAGCAAAGAGCCTTCTTTTCTATTCTGCAGCGAAAAACAAATAAGCTGACCCTCCTAGAAACACATGTATAGACTCTCAGACCAGTAATAGCCACACAGACAATTACAGCGTGCCAGACAATAAGGTCACTATTTATATTATATTTGTTTCTGGCAAACCACAGAATTCTGATGGAGAATTAACAACCTCAAGCTGCGGAGCCTTACAAACTGGATCAAGAGGATAATGGTTTTGCACATTGGTGCATGTTACCTGCTCATGCCATATAGAGACACTTATAACTGCATTGTGGCAGTGTGAGGGGCATTGAATAGTGCCCTCAAGATCCATGACCCATGTGCGACCGCTACCTCTACACCCTCTATAGTTACGCCCCTGACCATAGATATCAAAAAGAGATGGTGACTGTAGTTTGCACCTGCAGTTAAGCCAGCCATACCAATGTGTTTCATTCACCTGCAGAGCATCACTCAAAATCAAACAGATAATACTGATACCTGCAAACAATTGCTTGTTTCTCACCTTTTCATCAGACAGATAACCTTGCAGGTAAAAGCTTCTTATCCACTAGAGCAATAAATGTCCAGATCATTGTTCTTTATCCTATTTAGTGATAAACCTGTAGGATATTGTTAAACGTCTGGATAAGCCATGTATCCAAAAATATACAGGTAACACTTTTTGGAGTTTGTTATCAAAAACATTAGAAAAGTTTGTTGTTCTCAGATAGACAATACAAGGGTCAGTTTGACCTCTAACCCTGAAAATATTCCCATGGTCCAGTGCTCACAAACTAAACGCTGATTCCTATGCAAACAGAAGTTACAGGTGTCCATGGGGGAAGGAAGGCAAGTGGTCTAAAGCATAGCCACCAAACATACAGAGGTTCCTGAGATTGTTCATCTGGATCTATGAGTCTCAAAGCGTCTTGAAGTTTTCTCTTTGACTTCCATAGTATCTATCTATCTCATATCTATCTATCTATCTATCTATCTATCTATCTATCTATCTATCTATCTATCTATCTATCTATCTATCTATCTATCTATCTATCTATCTATCTATCTATCTATCTATCTATCTATCTATCTATCTCATATCTATCTATCTATCTATCTCCTCTCTATCTATCTATCTATCTATCTATCTATCTATCTATCTATCTATCTATCTATCTATCTATCTATCTATCTATCTATCTATCTATCTATCTCATATCTATCTATCTCATATCTATCTATCTATCTATCTATCTATCTATCTCCTATCTATCTATCTATCTATCTATCTATCTCATATCTATCTATCTATCTATCTATCTCCTATCTATCTATCTATCTATCTATCTATCTATCTATCTATCTATCTATCTATCTCATATCTATCTATCTATCTATCTATCTATCTATCTATCTATCTCCTATCTATCTATCTATCTATCTATCTATCTATCTATCTATCTATCTCATATCTATCTATCTATCTATCTATCTAGTTCATATCTATCTATCTATCAATCTATCTATCTCCTATCTATCTATCTATCTATCTATCTATTTATCTATCTATCTATCTATCTATCTATCTATCTATCTCCTATCTATCTATCTATCTATCTATCTCATATCTATCTATCTATCTATCTCATATCTATCTATCTATCAATCTATCAATCTATCTATCTATCTATCTATCTATCTATCTATCTATCTATCTATCTATCTATCTCATATCTATCTATCTATCTATCTATCTATCTATCTATCTATCTATCTATCTCCTATCTATCTATCTATCTATCTATCTATCTATCTCATATCTATCTATCTATCTATCTATCTATCTCATATCTATCTATCTCATATCTATCTATCTATCTATCTATCTCCTATCTATCTATCTATCTATCTATCTCATATCTATCTATCTCATATCTATCTATCTATCTATCTATCTATCTATCTATCTATCAATCTATCTATCTCCTATCTATCTATCTATCTATCTATCTATCTATCTATCTATCTCATATCTATCTATCTATCTATCTATCTATCTATCTATCTATCTATCTATCTATCTATCTCCTATCTATCTATCTATCTCATATCTATCTATCTATCTAGTTCATATCTATCTATCTATCTATCTATCTATCTATCTATCTATCTATCTATTTATCTATCTATCTATCAATCTATCTATCTCCTATCTATCTATCTATCTATCTATCTATCTATCTATCTATCTATCTATCTATCTATCTATCTATCTATCTCCTATCTATCTATCTATCTATCTCATATCTATCTATCTATCTATCTATCTATCTATCTATCTATCTATCTATCTATCTATCTATCTATCTATCTAGCTCATATCTATCTATCTATCAATCTATCTATCTATCTATCTATCTATCTATCTATCTATCTATCTATCTATCTATCTCATATCTATCTATCTATCTATCTATCTATCTATCTCATATCTATCTATCTATCTATCTATCTATCTATCTATCTATCTATCTATCTATCTATCTATCTATCTATCTATCTATCTATCTATCTATCTATCTATCTATCTATCTCCTATCTATCTATCTCATATCTATCTATCTATCTATCTATCTATCTATCTATCTATCTATCTATCTATCTATCTATCTATCTATCTATCTATCCAACATTAATATTATTCCTATCTAAGACTATTCAGGCCATACATACAAACGTGTTTTATATTTTGGTCATATATTTAGAAAATCTATTATTATTAAATCCATTAGGCAATCATGGTAAATTATTGTTAGATAATACAAATGAATTCAGCAATTAGATATTTATGATTAACACTACTTCAAAATGTAAAACCATGTCCAATGAATGTTTGTAAGGATTCAAAGAATTTCAGTTGATCATATTATATATAAGGGAGACTTGAAAGCCATGGCTCCTTACCTTGCAAAAATCTGTAAATTGTAGAGGTGATATATATATCATTATTTAACTTTTAACATACATTACCATAATTAATTACAATACACATATCATAACATCAAGTTGCTCTCTTAAGGCCCTTTTACACAGGCAGATGATTGGCCAAATGAGTGTTCAGACAAGTGATCATTTCCAATCTAGCCAGCGTTCAGCCGACAAATAAGCAAACACTTGTTTGTTGGCCGATCTCGACAATATGCAAACTGTATAGGGACGAACAATTGAATAAACGATTGACCCCACACTCACGATCATTGCTCCATTTAAATGTACATGCTATTATCGACACTTGTTACCTGACAGGAAATCTGGCCATGTAAAAGGACCTTTAGTTATGCACTTCATTGGGACAATCATGGATCAAAGCTATGTTAAGGGTCTATTCACATGGTGCAGTCAAATCAAGATTTATTGCTGTGATTTCCGGGAGCTTTGCTGCACCTTCACAAAAACTGCAGCCTTTCGCCACAATTTTGCTGTAATTGCAATGAACAGTGATTTGACCAAATAGACCGTAACATATACCAATAAATCTTATGATTCTTTTTTCATGCAATCGTATCAATTCCTGTCTAGTCTAAATGTACAAAGTTTATCGCTGATATAAATAAATTGTGCATACATAATAGTCATCCTCATCTTTAGCATTATTGGTAAATTTAAATGTTACCTGTTCAACATTTACAATATAGATAAAGCTAAGATCAAACTTGTGAGGTACGATGACTGCACTGATGGAGATGTCCATCAGATAGTCATAAGAATTTTTCAAACCGTTCTTTTTCCATATCTCCCATAGACTTGTAGGGGAGATAAGGAAAGTCTTTCCATCATTCTCCCTAGACTTGCTCGGCAGATCCGCCACCTATCTCTTCCCACTTTGACATGGCTTCAGTGCAGCAACGGAGGACAAGGGTCATGTTTTCTCAAATGGGGGTCCCAGTGGTTAAACCCCCACCAATCAGACATTTATGACAGATCCTATGGACATGCCATAAATGTCTCTCTCTGGAATACCACTTTAAGGTAAAACATATTTTTTACAGTGCCGATCTTTCTTTTTCCCCTCTTTCAACATAATTCTGTTCCCATATGCATTTTGGCTTCCATTTATAACAGAAGCCATTACACTCTCCCGGATCCGAAGTATTATGGGACTTACAATGGGATCCATCGGGTTCCGGCATAGTGTACATTATTTTGATGGGAAAAATAATGCTGCATGCATCCCTATTTTTCCCAAGAAATATGTTGGAATCAGCAACGGAGGCTCTGGCGCAGAAATGAACATAGCCATATACTAATGTTGCTTGCCTCCTTTGTTGTGTGTATTAATCCCCAAATTTATTAGAGATCTACTTGAATAGCAACTCCCAGGGTTGCAGCTATAGGGGGTGCAGAGGTAAGTTACACACTAGCCCTGGTGCCTAACGGGGCCCCACAAGCCCCTCGGCTACACAACAGGACATCAGTACAATAAATAGAACTTGGTAGGTGGGGGTCCTGTTACAGATTGTGCATTGTGGTACTGGAGCTTCAAGTTATGACTCTCGCAAATTCCAAATGTAAAGCTATTATTGGAAATACTCCTGTAGAATCCATCTTATAAAAAGGATCATGACTATGGGCATCGGCAGCAGACTACAGAAGTCATCATTGCGCAAAGTCTGTGGTAAGCAACACCTGTGTCCTACCAAGAGCTTCTGCAGTGTTAGGTTTTTTCTTAGAAATAACATTGATGGCCTCACCTCAATATGTGATCAATGGGGGTCCCCATTACTAAAGCGCCATGGCTCCTTTACTGCAGTGCATAGTACATCACAGTCCATGTCTTTGAGGCTGGGTTTGCTACGGCAACTGAACTATTTCAGACATCACTGCTAATCGTGGTACACTCGCCAAAAAACGCAGTTTAGAAACAAATGCAGATTGTTAAATACACATGCTGTGAATATCATTCACACATATGCATGTAAATGTTTCTGAAGTTCCTGGAAATAAAGTAAATATCATGGAGGCAGATATATTTCTGAATATCCTGTCAGTAATTCCATTGAAATACATTACAATCAGCTTCTTCCCAGCCAAGATGGTTGTTTGCAAACAATAGAATTCACTACACAGGAAATGTAGGTGAGCTATCATGTACTATATGTTTAAGGGGGGTTTTCACAGGACGATTATTGGGCAGACGAGCGTTGCCGATAATAGCCCTGTTTAAACAGGGGAACGATCAGCAGATGACCGATCATCTACTGGTCGTATCATTTTTAAAAAGTAAAATATTATCGTTGTCAGCAGCACATCTTGGTATGTAAACAGAGAGACGCGCTGCCGACATGATAATAATGTATGGGGACGAGCGACCGGAGTAACGACCGCTCGTCCCCATCCATAGCTCCGTGTGACAGGAGCAAACAAGTGCCGATCAACGATGTCTCGAGTGTCGGCCGGTGTAAAAGGCCCTCTAGTGTCCTTTAAATCTTTAACTATACAATTATTTTTATTCCTTTTGATATACAGTTGTATCACATTGTAGTTTTTCACCTAGTCATTAGAAGGCCATGAAAACAAGCTATCAACATTTAAGGCCTATTACACCGGCCGTTTTTGGCCAGTGCAGCAAGCGCCGATCAACGAGACAGTCGTTGATCAGCGCTTGTTTGCTCCTGTTACGAGGAGCTATGTATGGGGACGAGCGCTCGTTACTCCGATCGCTCTTCCCTATACATTATTATCATGTCGGCAGCGCGTCTCCCTGTTTACACAGGGAGATGTGCTGCTGACAATGATAATATTTTACTTTTTTAAAAGGATACGACCAGCAGATGAATGAGCGTTTGCTCGTTCATCTGCTGATCGCTGCTGTGTTTACAGAGGGCATTTATTGGCAATGAGCATTCTATCAATGCTCGCTGCCCGATAATCGCACACTGTAAAACCCCCTTAACTGTAGCAGTAATGCAATTTATAATTAAAAAAATATTAAATGTATGTAGTATGTCGTATTATTATTTTTAGTATGTAATATTAATATTAATATTAAATGTATGTATGTATGTAGTATTAATATTTGTAGTATGTAGTATTAATATTAATATTAAATGTATGTATGTATTTAGTATTATATATTTATATTATTATTTGTATTATTTTATATGTATATTAATTTGCTACATGAAATAGATGAATAGATTCAACTATATATTTTTGTTTTCGTTATTGGTACAATTCATCCCTATTTTTAATATGTAGAATTTTGTGATTTTACTTTTATATACTAGATCATTTTTTCAACAAATAAAAAGGACCTTGTCAGAGCTGATAATATTAGATAACCCAGAAAACAGAGTAAATTGTTCACAAAAAGTACCACTAAATAGAATGTGATACAGTAAGAAAAAAATAACTGCACAACCAGAGAACTAATTTTAAGGAGTATTGCAGCAAAGAACATTTATCCTATCCACTGGGACCCCCAACAATTGCTAGTATGAATGCGGCTGCTCCGTTCAAATTCTATGAGAGAGACGGAAACAGCCAGTCAATTGCCCATTTAAACTCCTCCTTGCTACTGTCGTGGGGCTGCGGTGAATTAGGGCTCGTTCACACTTTTTTTTTATGCATTTATAAAACAAACCAAAAAAGACCATAAAAAACTACAACAGGCATTTGGAGTATTAGGTTTATTTATTTTTTTGAAATTGACGTCAAGGGGAAAAAAAAAGCACAAAATATTACACACATGGAAACACATGGTACATTTTGGGGGGGAAAAATGCCACAATCGTCTAGGACGCTACAAAAATAATCCTAAAAATGCAATTGGGGAGACTTAATAATACTGGCACACTGAGCACTATATTATCTTTCTCCTATGCCGGTTAATAAATTGGCTGTCAATTATAACTGAAAGACAATAATGTTTTGGTATACTTTGTATACCAAAACATTATATAAGCAATCAGAAGATTGCATTATGAACTCCCTTGGTGGGACTGAAAATTTAATGAATCGAAGTAAAATAAAGTTTATTTAAAAAATAAAAAAAAGTGTTTATATAAAAAAACAAAAAACATTTCTTTCCGTAAAAAGTCGTTTTATTTTGTAAAAGTGTAAAAAAAACAAAACACATATATATAATTGCAACAATCGTAACGACCTATAGAATAAATATAACATGTTATTTATGCTGCATAGTGAACGTTGTAAATTTAACTCAAGAAACAATGGCAGAATTGCTTTTTGTTATCATTCCCCCTCAAAAAAATAAATAAAAGTTAATTATCTATATGTGCCCCAAAATAATTCTATTAAAAAATATGACTCATCCCGCGGAAAAAAAAGCCCCTCGTACAGCTACAGTGACGGAAAAATAAAACGTTATGGCTCTTGGAATGCAAGGATGAAAATACTAGACAAATTGCTTGGCCCTTAAAGAGAAACTGTACTTTCCAAAAACTTTAGATTTGTCAAAGATACACATCACAAGTTTTGATTGGTGGGGTCCGAGTGCTTAAAACTCCCACCGTCGCTGCAACAAAGTTAAAGAAGCACTCAGCTGAGTGCCCTGCGTCTTTGGCTGTGATCGACGCTCCTTGTCAGGCTTAAGACAGGCTCAAATAGAAAGTCCATGAGCCCTTCTTTAGCCTGACCAAGAGCGTCGATCACAGCCAAAGATGCAGGGCACTCAGCTGACCGTTTCTTTAACTTTGTTTCAGCGACGGTGGCGTGCAGGGCGTTCAGATGAGCACTTCTGCACCTTTGTTTCAGCTACGGTAGGAGTCTCAGCACTCGGACCCTCACTGATCAAAACTTCTGATATGTCTCTATACCATTTAAATGTTTTCTTGAAAGTACAGTTACTCTTTAAGGCCAAAACGGGCCGGGTCCTTAGAGGGTTACCCTGGACATTGACTGAACTGAGGCCGCTTTTGATAATGTGGGTCCGTATTTTTCAATGTTTTTACGCCAGGAAAGTAAAGTAAATGCATTGATAAATCTGTGTTAAGAACTTCCTATTTTCCGATTGATTACCAGCTATTAAAAATACAGCGAAAACCTGCCATAAATGCTGTGTGTGAATCCAGCTTAATAAGTCTATGCAACTATTATAATATTGTTGTATCTTTGTATATGTGTTCATTTTAAACTGACCACGGATGCAACCATTTCTGTTAATAGCCATGAAATACAATATGACATTTTTTGACTAGTGCACAATACACAAGCTAAGTGTCCCATAAACATCAGAATTACGTAAATCAATTTGCCAATCCTTTACTATCTAGTGAAAATTCATGACCAGAATGTGCCGTACAGTGAATAAATAATTGAAAAGACTTTGATCAATGATTATCTCAGCAATAAATACACGAGTTATCATTATGAGGGGTCATTATTGATCATTTCATACAACATTACTACAACTGTGGCTATATATATATTGTTTTGTCTAGATTTGCTAAACATGTATATTCTAGTTTCCAGTTTGTGCATCATCTTCATGTGCATGAGAGTAATTGTTCTAAGAATTGTTGGCCAGTTAATTAGTTATTGTTCAATTCAGACAGTACAGAAACTCATTCACATCTCACTTAAATGTGGACACCAGAAACCACGCCGTTTAGTAGCTGTGGTACAAGCTATGTACTATGTAGATTGGGTCCATCAAGGGCACCATGCTCTGGACAATGACAAAAAGTAAAATCTTCTTCACTTTATTTACAGAGGTGGGAAATGTAGGACGTGGGAGGATGCTGTGATTCTGATGGTGGCATCATGTCTAACTTCATTAAGTGTAGGTCAAGGGGCAGGGTTATGCAAGGTGTATTGTCTTCTCCACTGGATATAAGGCTTCACACAACACGTTGGACAGTTTCTTATCCATAGAGCAAGGAGCCTGAAGAGGTACATCACCCTGATTATTTTCTCACCAGGACCTGGAGAACGAAGATCTCCAGGTTTGAGCTTATTCTTCAGTTTTGGAGATTGGATATTCATATAGTTATAGTAGAAAATTTTAATCTCAAGTAGAAGAAGAACATCCAAAGATCTTCAGGTAAAACCCTTTATTAGTAAGCATGAATGTTTTGGTTGTGTGCTGTTCACTGGTTATTTCACTTTGAGTAATATTCCAATTTCTTACCATCCATTCAGCAAATATTTAAAAAAAACAACCTGTTGTTTGGTTTTGAAACCTTCTGGTTTCGATATTATACACTATTGTGTGATCCACTAAATGGCTCCATGTGGATATGTTGATCTCAACAAGTCAAAAACAGGATTCAATTTACTTTTTCCCCAAAATTATGTGGGTTTTTTTGTGTAATTGTTTTTACTTTGTTCCCATCCATAACTTTTTGTGTTACTTCAGTACTCTCTTAAGGTCCATTGACAGCTCCAATTTTTGTAGTATGTTTTTTGAATCAATATTAAATTATTGTGCTGTTTGTACCATTACTAAACCGATTGTTTAAGTAATTTACTGTTTTCAGAATGCGTTGGATCCGGATAACAACATTCATAATTATTGCTGGCATGCATTTAAATAAGGTTACTTCTATTGTTTCCCATCGCCATTTTAAGCTGCTACCTTACAGGTGTATGAATATGTTATTAGGCATCAATTTAAATATTTATGTCAATGTTAAAATGTTTCAGGGTGATATGTATCACTCAGATTTTTATGAAATAGAATGGTTTACATCAGCAATATCGACGCTATATAAAGTCAATAACCAATGTACATTGTACTTTATAAAATTGAATGTTTATTAAATTTAAGAAAAAAAATGAAACACAAAGCAGCCGATTTATTAAGACTGGTATTTCATCCGCCAGTCTTAATCTAAAGAGCACTGTAGTAAAATGCGCTTAATTTATTAAGAGATGTACGCCTCTTAATAAATTAGGCGCATCTCTAGCTTTCTGTGTACCAGAAAGGGAAATCGATGCCAGTTATGAGCTGGAGTAGATTTTAGATATATTTTACTCCAGTTTCTGCCGTAAATTATAATGAATCTGTAATGGGTTATACAGTAATCTCAATGATGTACTTATGCTTCTTTTTCAATGTTAATGTGTTATGAGATGATTAATAACTACATTTTGTTTTACAGAGAATATATACAGCTCCAGCAGATCTTCTGTTTGAGGCTTATGGACTGCCCCAAAGGCACTCCATTGTCCATTGGCAGATTTACTATAGAGAGAACATCCATGTCTGGGCACCGTGGTAGCTGGGCTCCTACCAATACCCCTGAATCCAGTGAGCAGGTTTCTTATAAGGTTTCTTGCTCTGAAAATAGGCAACCAAGTCCCAAACAACCCCATAACAAATGTACTCATGCTGCTGAGACTAAAATAAAAAATATCAGGCACGGCCATGTACATGTACATGATGACTGCATTTGCCAAACTCCAGGTTATTCCCCAGAAAGCAATACAAAAATGGCTTTCACAAACACATCTGATAGTATGGAGTCTCTAGAATGCTCATCCGGCAGCGATGACCTCTCCTCTGGATATACCTCAACTACTGATGGGCAAGCTTTAGAGGTACCAGAAGAAAATGTACAGGAAGCTCTGAACCACCTTAACCAGTCGATCGATGGCTTTAATACAGGACTTCAGATGATTCCATGCTCCACGGAAACTCAGGAACCTGAAGAGATTGGAAATTGCAGAGAGACAAACAATTCATTGTCAGCTGGTATCTGCCTAAATCCTGCAAACCTGCCAGTGTGTAATAAATTGATTGCCCACAAACAAATGGCCTACAATACTCTGGATGCCACACCAAGGCATGAACATTATGTCAACTCTGTAGCCCCTGGAAGACTGAAAAGGAGTCGTCCCTCTCTTGATATTCTTCGCAATGCCATAGTGGTAAGTCAGCACATTGTCATATGCTGTGGTTCACTGTCTTGTCTGCTTTTTATAACATTCATATTGTAAAGTGTTCTTTTTTCAGTCCCATTCTACTTCACTTCCTATCACCACATTCATGGGTAATTTCCTTTGTGATTTTCTCAGGACGAACTGCAAATGGTTTCAGTCAACTTGGATCAAGATGTAGAAAGTTGTGACAAAGAAAAGCTTGAATTACCGGAGGTAGATGATGAAGAGGTTACAATAAAGAAAAAGAAGACCAATTTAGAACCTGTTCGGTTTGGATGGATAAAGGGTGTAATGGTAGGGATAACTCTTTAGAACAACAGACAAGCATCTTCTATTTTTCAAAATCAAAACATGTGCAATACTTTTTGTTTATTTTCCCTCTACAGATCCGGTGCATGTTAAATATCTGGGGAGTCATCTTGTATTTGAGGTTACCATGGATCACAGCACAAGCTGGAATAGGTATGGAGATAAATATAAATATATATATATATATATATATATATATATATATATATATATATATATATATATATATATATATATATTTGGAGATTAAGAGTTCAATGGATAAAAAAAGACAATTTATATCTAATCAATAAAGTTCCTAAAGACTGCTATCCATGCATCATGGGAACTTACATACAAAGGTCAGACTTTATTATGACACTATTTGCAATAGCTCATTAAAGGTTACTCCAGAAGCTCACTTGCTACTTTAATTTGTTGTGCATACAGATCAATATTGTAAAATATCCTAATTAAATATTATGAGAAAATAAATGGAATAAGGAAAGAGAGAAGGAAGGCTTGGAGGGGATAAGGGTGAGGTAAAAGAATGAGATAATAGTTTATTCTTCTATGGAGGGAAAAGCCTCTATAACAATCTTCTCCCAAAAAAATCCTCCATGCTCAGATCAGACTGACATAAAGTCAATATCGGCAAAAAGCATGACTAAGACAAAGATCAAACTACCCATGTATTATAGATGCGATGTAGCATTTGGTAACAGGGAAGGACTGCAGAATTTTTGGTGTTAATGTGATCTCTCAAGATCCCATTTTTTCTGCGCCTTTGGTATCCCTACTCTGAAATTCTTAAAATTGCCCCTTTTAGTAATATAGTATTAGAGCGCTCTGCCTGTCAGTGTATATACAAGCTAGTCAACTGCTATATACTCACTGGATTAATACACTTAATATATGAAATATACAAAGAAAAGCTCTCGACGCAGTCTAATTTCCCTTATTTATTTATTTATTTATTTATTGATTTAGGTCTCACATGGCTGATCATTCTGATGTCTGTGGTAGTGACATCTATCACTGGTTTGTCCATTTCTGCTATCTCTACTAATGGCAAGGTTAAATCAGGTACGTTTTGTCATACCTTAGGCCCTGTTCACATTAGCATTGGGCTTCCGTTCATGGATTCTGTTCAACCTTTCCGTTGGAGGAACCGATGAACAGTAAGCCGAATGGAAACTATAGCTTCCGTTTGCATTACCATTGATTTCAATGGTAATGCTTCAGTTGCAGTTGGTTTTCGTTTGTTTCGGGTGTTTTTGCAAAAACAATAGCGTAGTCGACTACACTATTGTTTCCGCAAAATAAACGGAAACTGAATGAGAATGAGTTGCAATAACAGCTACAGCCCAAGAGCAAGTGTGGTTTTGTTTCTGGAAAAAAGTAGACCCTTTTGTTAAATTCCCTGAAAAATATTCTTATTAATTGAAATATGAATTTAGGGGAGACCGGCAGCTTATGCGAGCTGTGACGTTGAGCCTTTATAGTGACAGTGTGAAATGCTTAGCTGGTTGACTGTTCATTACTTTACTGCCTCATATGTGGTCCACAGCTGTACTCTGTTGCTTCCATGGGGTGAAGACTAGACTTGAGCACTGCCTGATTCCTTAAAGAGGCTCTGTCACCAGATTTTGCAACCCCTATCTGCTATTGCAGCAGATAGGCGCTGCAATGTAGATTACAGTAACGTTTTTATTTTAAAAAAACGAGCATTTTTGGCCAAGTTATGACCGTTTTTGTAGTTATGCAAATGAGGCTTGCAAAAGTCCAAGTGGGTGTGTTTAAAAGTAAAAGTCCAAGTGGGCGTGTATTATGTGCGTACATCGGGGCGTTTTTAATACTTTCACTAGCTGGGCGCTCTGAAGAGAAGTAACATCCTCTTCTCTTCAGAACGCCCAGCTTCTGACAGTGCAGATCTGTGACGTCACTCACAGGTCCTGCATCGTGACGGCCACATCGGCACCAGAGGCTACAGTTGATTCTGCAGCAGCATCAGCGTTTGCAGGTAAGATCGACTTACCTGCAAACGCTGATGCTGCTGCAGAATCAACTGTAGCCTCTGGTGCCGATGTGGCCGTCACGATGCAGGACCTGTGAGTGACGTCACAGATCTGCACTGTCAGAAGCTGGGCGTTCTGAAGAGAAGAGGATGTTACTTCTCTTCAGAGCGCCCAGCTAGTAAAAGTATTAAAAACGCCCCGATGTACGCACATAATACACGCCCACTTGGACTTTTACTTTTAAACACACCCACTTGGACTTTTGCAAGCCTCATTTGCATAACTACAAAAATGGTCATAACTTGGCCAAAAATGCTAGTTTTTTTAAAATAAAAACGTTACTGTAATCTACATTGCAGCGCCTATCTGCTGCAATAGCAGATAGGGGTTGCAAAATCTGGTGACAGAGCCTCTTTAAGGTTCAGTACACTCCTGTAAACTTTATGACAAGGCATAAAGAACACAGTCCCATAATAGTTATAATGTATCTATGATGGTTCAGACATTGAAAGCTAATATGGGATTTTAACATGTTGCAGAATTTTTTAAATATTGATAACTTGCTTTCCAATCATATTCTTCATTCCTCGAATGTGTTACAAGAAAAGTGCTATTTATCCATCTCCTCTTCCATACTATTATTTTTAAAGTTTATTTCCTTGGCTTACAGGGGGAACATATTTCCTCATCTCTCGAAGTTTGGGCCCAGAATTGGGCGGCTCTATTGGACTCATATTTGCTTTTGCTAATGCAGTTGCAGTTGCTATGCACACTGTAGGTTTTTCGGAGACTGTTCGAGACCTCCTTATAGTAAGTTTAGTTGTGCTTTGAAGGTGTACAAATTCTAAACATAAGAATATACTGTATTTATTGATGAAGCGTGTGTTTCTAACTGTCTATAGATCTTTTGTTTTGTTAGGAATATAATGCTGTAATTGTTGACCCTGTCAATGACATCAGGATCATAGGTGTCATTACAGTGACAGTTCTTCTCTTCATCTCTTTAGCTGGAATGGAATGGGAAGCAAAGGTCTGTATCTTAGAATACATTTTGAAACATTAAGTTTAGCGTCATTAGATGTGTCCAGCCTTAATATTAATTTAGTACACATGAACTGATATTTTTCTCCACAACTTTCCCTAGGCACAAATTGTTTTCTTCTTCGTCATCATGATATCATTTGTAAGCTACATTGTGGGGACTATCTTACCACCCAGTGAAGAGAGACAGTCTAAAGGATTCTTCAGTTACCAAGGTGAGAACCCATAGAAAACAGTCTGTGAGACTGTCATATTGAAAGGCATATAAATGTGGTAAGAGGATGAGAAAAAGCTCAGGCAACCTCCTAGATCTGCTTGCCAAAGGCTTTGTCTATGTGACAATTCTCCATCAGAGCCCAACCAGATACGTCATCAGTGATTATGTCCATATGTAATGTAACCAGTCCTTTGGTGTACTCACAGGGTCTATCTTCTTGGAAAACATTGTTCCCAACTGGCGTGGGGAAACTGGAACGTTCTTTGGAATGTTTTCTATATTTTTTCCATCTGCTACTGGCATTCTTGCTGGTGCAAACATCTCAGGAGACCTTAAGGTATAGAGTTCTGATTTTGTGTGTTTATGAATGTATATTTATTTAGATAAAGTTATACCAGCATATGCTCAAGACTCAATGTACCTATTGTTACATATTTTATATTTCAGGACCCAGCAGTGGCCATACCCAAAGGAACATTGATGGCCATATTTTGGACTACAGTGTCATACCTTGCTATTTCAGCTACTATAGGTCAGTGTTTTTGCTTTTTAAAGCAAAAATATTCTCTATCCAAAGTCAACATTTGTCCATTCTAAACCATTTCTTCCTCATATACCTATACAGGTTCCTGTGTCCTCCGTGATGCCTCTGGCATTGTAAATGACACAATATCTCTAAATGACACAGACTGTGAGGGACTCAGCTGTCAGTTTGGCTGGGATTTTAATGAATGTCAACAAAATGAGACTTGTTACTACGGCCTAGCAAACCATTATCAGGTAAGAAAATGTGATGAGATCCCGATTGTTTTATCATTTAATTCTATGTTTGCCTTGTTCAATTATTTAGTCATAGATGTTAAAAGAAAATGCAGAAAAAAAATGTATTACTTTGTCATAAATTGCTGTATTTCCTAGACAATGAGCCTGGTATCTGCATTCAGCCCCCTCATCACAGCCGGAATCTTTGCAGCCACTCTGTCCTCTGCTCTGGCCTGCCTGGTGTCTGCTCCCAAAGTCTTCCAGGTATGAGGATTCTTGAAACATACATTGATTGGTGAAATGTTCTATCTTCATTATGCGCCTCCTAGCAGGGGCAGCAGACGGCCCCTTTACAAGAACAGTATATCGGCCCTCTACTCCCTAATATCTAATCATAGAACTCCCCCATAATGTCACTCAGTGAAAGTCCTTACATGCAATCTTATTGACGGTAGGTAGCTGCTAGCTGCATTTGGGTGGAAGTTGGACTCCTCACCTACTGGGCAGCTGCACAGGTTACTCCCGGCCTACTAGAACATGAACCCTGAGATGAACCACTACATATATTCTTATTTCAAAGCAAATATCTATGGCTGCGGGGAGTAGACATAGTACGATATGGTACCAATACAGTATATTCTAAGTACAGTTTGATTATTTTTAATACCACTCTTATGCACATTTCTTTGCCTCTAACCCAAGAATATATATTTGCAGTGCCTGTGTAAGGATAGGCTATACCCCTTTATTGGATTCTTTGGTAAGGGATTTGGGAAGAACAATGAGCCTATCCGAGGATACATTCTGGCTTTTATTATTGCCATTGCATTTATTCTTATTGGTAAGTGTATTCTACAAACTGTCCTGGGATGTACAACGATCTGTTACAATAATACAATGTACTGATGATAACCGGTACAATATCTAATAATGGGCCCCAATTTTCCCTTCTCTGTGGGAATATGGAATATTAACTTTAAACATGAGTTCATATATTATACATGACAACAAAAAACGATTTTGTACAATATTAATACAAATATGTGGCAGTAAATATATTATATGATATAAGTGAATGCAATAAAGCCAAGACACAACATAAATACATACACTGAGGAGTCATTGACAGAATTTTAATATCATGCAGCAAATTTCAGCAAGCTTAAAGATTCAGTTTGGCAGATTTTTGGCTGGAAATGTTTTCTATGCAGTGAATTATTTTGACTGATTTTATGAGATTTAATTTTCCAGTTATTAGATGGCATTTTCTTCCTGGAAATAATAGCTTTTATCATTTAACTCTTGTCTCTCCACAGCTGAGCTAAACACAATCGCCCCCATTATTTCCAATTTCTTCTTGTGTTCCTATGCCCTCATCAACTTTAGTTGCTTCCATGCGTCCATCACCAATTCTCCAGGTAAAGTCAAAGCTTTTCTTCCATCTTTTCTACTTAAATTATTTATTAATAATTCTTCCATTTCTCTCAATGACATATGTGATTGTCGTAGTTGTTCCATATGTTATTCATGGTTTATTTCTAACTTCTTACAGGATGGCGGCCGTCATTCCGTTACTACAACAAGTGGACCTCCCTTTTTGGTGCTGTAGTGTCAGTGGTCATTATGTTTCTCCTGACATGGTGGGCGGCTATCATTGCAGTAGTGATCATTGTCGTACTCCTAGGCTATGTCACCTACAAAAAACCAGGTGAGAATGATAATCTTTATTCCATGACTAGAAGGAAACGGAAATATGGCAAAATGTTTTCCAATAAATATCTAGCACGGTAGTATTAAGTTTTCTTCTTCTACCATTAGATGTGAACTGGGGATCTTCTGTGCAGGCTGGAGCTTACAACATGGCACTAACCTATAGTGTGAGCCTGACAGAAGTACAAGAACATGTCAAGAACTTCAGGTACTAAATATAATGCTGAATCATCTGATATAGTATGAACTCTGTACAATGCATTAACTTCTACTTTTTTATTTTACTCCCAGGCCACAGTGTCTTGTACTGACTGGACCCCCCAACTTCCGCCCGGCCCTGGTTGACTTTGTCAGCTCTGTGACTAAGAATACGAGTTTAATGATCTGTGGTAATGTTGTAACTGTGAGTATTATCTAATGTAGCATTGAGGTACATGTAATATATCCCATATATATAAGAGTTTGGAAACTGTATTTGTGGAGCTGAGGTTGTTTTGGGACATTAAATGTTGTGTTTGGTGCCGTGAATTTAAAGGGTTAAAACATTTTATAAAAAGAAAGAGCTGCATTTTTAATATTTGTTTTACTGACAGGACTCAGACAAGGTACCAGACTCAGAGGGACACCTTCGTTGGTTGAACACGAGGAAGGTGCGATCATTCTACAGTGTGATTCAGGAAAGTACACTACAAGCTGGAGCCAAAAGTCTCATGCAGGTACAGAGAGTTCATCACCTTCATTAATAATAATAATAAACTTTATTTATATAGCACTAACATATTCCACAAAGGTTTACAACCCTGTCTACAGGACAGTTAATTCATCGTCTTCTATCACTTTGACTTGCATAGGACTAATAATAAGTGCAATTTTGTTGAATGCCTATATTTCTCAAAAAACGTATGACTTTAAAGGGAATCCGTCAGCCGTTTTTAGGCCTCAAAACTACTGACAGAGTGATATAGGGGAGGGCATTTTAAACATAATTTTTTTACATGACCTATAAACTGACGTTTGATTCCCCCGACACAGCGAACGCAAGTGCTATTCTCTACTCTCTAGTGGCCAATCAGAAGACTGCTAGAGCTGTCATTTAGAGCAGAGGGGCGGGGTTTGCAGCGTGCAGTGCAGGAGCACTTGCGCCTCAAGTCTTGTCTTAGTGGCCCTTGCGATCCGCATGCCAAGGGAATGAAACATCACTTTGTTGGTCATGCAAATTACAAAAGGTATGTTTAAAATGCCCTCCCCTAAATCGCTCTGTCAGCAATTTTGAGGCCTTAAAACTGCTGACAGATTCCCTTTAATAGTGGAACTACTTTTTCTAAAAAGTTTTTTCCTAACTTCCCCCTATGTTAGTTTTCCTAATATTGCTAGGATATGCCATCACTTTCTGATCACTCCGTGATCAATGACCCCTACTGACGACTGTGCAATGCCACTGCCGACCAGGTGCTGTGCAAACAACTGGAAGTTAACCTCATTCAATTAAATGGGACTTTGCTGCGTTACCTGCACAGCGCTTAGTTGAGAATGGTGCTGTGGAGCAAGAAATTTCAGACGGAGCCTCGGCACACCACAAAGCCCTGTGTTCCTCTTCATTCTTGCAGTTGGTGGGGGTCCTAATATTCAGACCCCCACAGTCATTAAGTACGATCATTAAGCATTTCCTAGTGTGGGAAAATTTTAATTACTCTTCTGATAAACACTTGCTGACAACGGATAAACAGATATGTTTTCTCTATACAGAAAATCAAAATTTGTTCTGTCCATACAGGTCTCTGGGCTTGGTCGTTTAAAACCCAACACTGTGGTGCTGGGTTACAAGAGTAACTGGCAAAAGATTCCAGGACAATGCTTAGAAGAATATGTGGGAATCATTAAGTAAGTGGAGTCTTATTTGTAAAGCCTTTTTCCTTATTCTGAAGGTTGTGTATTTGAGTCTGCGGTCACTGCAATCCTTCTCTGACTTACATTAGTGATTTTGTACAGCCAAACGATCGCCAACTCCTAGTTTGTAGTTAATCGGGATCGATTGGCAAAACAGACAACGATAACAGATGTGTAATGATTTCTAGCTGAAAAGACGGAAACTGATATCTGCGTAAAATCTTTACTGGACGGGAAAATCTTGCGTGCGGGAAATTTTATACAAATTAACCAACGATGAGAGTTTGTCCACGCTCACTTCTTTCAAAAGACCATTCATTGCCGGAATTTGTTGGTTCATGCTCTTTACATATCATCAGCCGTACAACACAAAGATTTCTGTACAGTCTCAACGACACTTGACGACAAACGACAGGAAAAAATTTTGAAACATCAGATGGAGTTCCAGAGAGATTGTGGGGTTGGTCGTTGTCAAACATGATTGTTTTCGGTGGACGAAAAGCGCATAATCGATAAACAATAGTTATCTTGATTCTATAATTTGGGATTCACTTTTCTGTACTGTACTATAATTGTGTAACTGTGCAAATAACTATTACTCTTTCTCACAGTGACTCATTTGACTGTCAATATGGTGTGTGCGTTTTACATATAAAGAACGGCCTTGACGTGTCACAGCAGGTGCAGGGACAATGTAAGTAGGAAAGAGGATACATTACAAGGTACCAAGAAAATGTGTAAAACTTGGCCGGGTAAGTGGGCCGCATATAGAAAAAATTGGAAGTTGACGGGCCGCATTACTTTCAAATTTGATACAATACAAAATTATTGTTAATCAATTAGTTATTTGAACTACTATAACACTATATTACTATAATAATACCGCTAGGTTTAACATTTTAGATATTTCTCCACGTGCTTATTTAAACAATCCAGCTTTCCAGTTTAGGTGTCGCTAAATGCAGTCCGGCGGCTCAGTTAGCAGCGTTTGGCAGACTCACATGTCAAGATTGGGCAGCCCCTTTTTAGATAGTGGCACAGTGCCCTCTGTAGATGCTGCCAGAGTCCTCTGTAGATGCTGCCACAGAGTCCTCTGTAGATGCTGCCACAGAGTCCTCTGTAGATGCTGCCACAGAGTCCTCTGTAGATGCTGCCACAGAGTCCTCTGTAGATAATGCAACACACTCCTAGATAAGACCATAGTGCCCTCTGTAGATGCTGCCACAGAGTCCTCTGTAGATGCTGCCACAGTGCCCTATGTAGATGCTGCCACAGAGTCCTCTGTAGATGCTGCCACAGAGTCCTCTATAGATGCTGCCACAGAGTCCTCTGTAGATGCTGCCACAGTGCCCTCTGTAGATAATGCAACACACCCCTAGATAAGGCCATAGTGCCCTCTGTAGATGCTGCCACAGTGCCCTCTGTAGATAATGCAACACACCCCTAGATAATGCCACAGTGCCCTAGGTAGATAATGCAACACACCCCTAGATAATGCCACAGTGTCCTCTGTACATACTGCTACACACCGACTTGTAGAGAATGCCACAGTGCCATCTGTAGATGCTGCCACAGTGCCCTCTGTAGATGCTGCCAGTGCCCTCTGTTGATGCTGCCACAGTGCCCTCCATTGATGCTGCCACAGTGCCCTCCGCAGATGCTGCCACAGTGCCCTCCGCAGATGCTACCACAGTGATGTCAGGGGCTTGCCCAGAGCTGGAGTCCCGGAGCAGAGCCGCTTCTAGCACTCTGCCTGGGATTCCAGCTCTGCTTCTGACATCACTGTCCATATATGGACAGAGATGTCAGGGGCAACCCCAGAGCTGGAGTCCCGGGCGGAGCGCTAGTAGGCTCTTCCTGGGACTCCAGCTGTGCTCCTGACATCACTGGGACTCCGCTCTGGGGAAGACCCTGACACACTGTCCATATATGGGCAGCGATGTCAGGGAATTCCACAGAGTCCCAGAGTAGAGCCTATACTAGCGCTCTGCCCGGGACTCCGCTCTGGGGAAGACCCCAACACACTGTCCATATATGGGCAGCGATGTCATGGAATTCCACAGAGTCCCGGAGCAGAGCCTATACTAGCGCTCTACACGGGACTCCGCCTCTGGGGAAGCCCCAGACATAGTGTGTCCAAACATGGACAGCGATGTCAGGGAATTCCACAGAGTCCCGGAGCAGAGCCGATACTAGCGCACTGCACAGGACTCCGCCTCTGGGGAAGCCCCAGACATCGTATGTCCAAACATGGACAGCGATGTCAGGGAATTCCAGAGTCTCGGATCAGAGCCGATACTAGCGGCTGTGTCCCGCGGGCCGCAGATGACAGCCCCAGGGGCCGCTTGCGGCCCGCGGGCCGCATGCTTGAGACCCCTGGTCTAGAGTATATAGTGTACGGTATAGTAGTAGTAGCTGTTATATAGTGTTTGCAGCATACACCACAGTTCCAGCTTGAACACGTCTCAATGAGCCCGCGTTCCAGTTACACAGCTGCATTCAGCTATATTGTGTCCACATGGAGTATATCCAGAAAGGAATTACTCAACCATACTTAATAAACAATGTTTCTTCACATATTACAAAGCAGACAGATTCCAGACCAATTATTGCATGTATTGGCTTTCTGATGATGTTGATCCACTATTGTGCACGGGAATTTCTTTATATGAAGTTTTTATGTTCCTCTGATGATCCTCAATTCAGCATATGGTGTTTTAGATGCTTTGATATTTTAGAAATAGGACATCTGATTCTGTGGCAGCTTTACCAAACCAGATCATTTAGATATTGCAGAATCATTAAAATGGTTTCTATATCTTTCCGACTATAAAAGAACGGGAAAGCTCATTTCATAGGCTTCGGAATCAAGTGATTGCCATGTAATTTCTTTTGCTGGTAAATTCCATATGTGAATATCAATATAATGTATTAACTATTAATAGCGCAATCCATAAATGTTCCTGAATGGCCTTCTTGTCCTACAGATAACTTAGCATTCCAGGATTCTGATGATGAGGTCATATCCGACACAGAAGCAGAAAAAGGTAAAGACTCTCTGTTTCATACAATGGGGGAAAGTTGAAATTATTCTTTTTTTGTGATAAAAATTTTAATCATAATTTATGTTCCCTATTTCCAGAGCCTCCTACCATAGCACCAGAGATTATGAATCAAACGAACACTGAGTTTCAGAGCAGTCAGGGCAGGAAAAGCATCCACATTTATTGGTTATACGATGATGGAGGTGAGCACAATTGTATAATATTTATTTGATATATATATATATATATATATATATATAGACATCTATATAATCCATCACATGAAAAAATATTTTATATTAACCAAAAGCTCTTGCTTGTTTTCTCCTTTTAACTATTCTCAAGGCCTCACCCTTCTCATTCCTTACCTGCTGACTCGGAGAAAACGTTGGAGCCAATGCAGAGTCCACGTCTACATCAGAGGAACACAGGAAAATGCAGAAGAAGAGAGGAAAGAGTAAGCTATTACTGCCATGCTATATGCGGGGGCAAGAGAAAAAGGCTAGTCAAGTGAAGGATGACTATAGAACAATAAGAGCACCCTCAGTTCAATTTTCCTTATCCAATTTCTCCCTGCAGAATGCAGTTATTGCTGGAAAAGTTCAGGCTGGGATTCCAAGATGTTGTAGTGCTCACAGACATTGATCAGAAGCCACATCCCAAAAAGTAAGAACATGGGGTTCCAATATTGCTTATTTAAAGGGATCATTTTACATTAAACTATCTGATTTCTAATGATTAGTATATTGTAAAATAAAAAAATGGTATATAATGCTGGTTCCGTATATACGTTTATGACAAGGTTTATATGAAAATCTAATTTGACGTGGTGATATGGAAATACAAAAATCCTTAATTAGGACCATCTTAAGAGGCTTTGATTGACCTTTTCCTCTGTGCATACAGCATGCAGTTGTTTGAGGACCTCATTGCTCCGTATAACGTTGATGACCAGAGAGGTAATGATCTAGAGGTCCCTCTTTGGGGTATCAGTGAAAAGGACCTTCTAAACCACACAGCTAAGGTAAATATCACAAAGTAGGTTTGACTTTCTACCAAATATCCATGGTTCCCATCAGTTTGTATGCGTATGTAGAGTTAAAACTACAATTTTTAAGGGAACGTTCATTAAGAGTTTTCGTAGGAACAGTGCTTCTCTAGAAATCATCTACATAGTATATATTTATATATATAATATGTTTCTTGCTATTTTAATAATTTTCGATACTGTCCTTCAGCTTGATTAATTGGTATATGATAAAGTGTGTTTACGGTTTCCTCTATATGCCTTTGCGTAGTCATCTTTTGGTAAGTGAGCATTATAATAAAAGCTCACATTGGTCTAGAGCTTGGTTCTGATATTACATCTATGATGCAAATTTATGTTACTATGCTATATAATAAATTCACTGTATAGATTTAAAAAAAAATCTGGGTGAAAAATTATACACTGATTTATGCCTAGTGCAGGGCCTGAGGGGTCTGTACATGATACAGGGGTTCAAAGAACACAAAAGAGAGAACCAATGTGCCATGTACTGCCCCATCATGCCCTGCACCAGGCATTACCGATTATATAAATTTTTCCTTTATATTTTAATATCGAGTAGTAGGGTCGTATAAAATAGCTCTATCATTTATAAATAGCCCTTTTATTTATTGCACACTGATTTATTTTCTGCGCAGTGTCACAAAACGTGTTGTTTCTAATTGGATGTTAATGTTGTGACTACATGTGTTTACATTGGCACCAATCTATAACTGTAGTTATAGCCAGTGTGTTATCGCCTTGTTACATACAGTTGCCTATTATCGCAGTGTCGTTGATAGAAGGCCTTTCTGTTTCTTGTAAATTAAAGTATTGTATGAATTCTAAAAAAGAAAATCTGCAATTAAACCAGAAACAGCACCACTCTTGTCTATGGGTTGTATCTGGTACTGCAGCTCATTTCCTAGTGAACGGTAGTAAAAAAAAGGTTTATTAATACGACTTCTTTATTTTTTCAGTCGGAACGATATGTCAGAATAAATGAGATTCTTCAGCAAAACTCCCAGGATGCTGCTCTTATCGCTATGTAAGTGATGAACCATCAGAATTTTCTTTGATGTACAATTATCTATTATTCCAATCTGTTTTATTTTTGAAAGTGATACAAAAATTGTTGGTGCCACATCAATTTTAAAACCAGAAAAATGGTGCAAAAATGTCTTGCCTATACACAGTAATATTGCAGTGTATAAAGAATATGTCACACATAGGACCCTTCACAAAAGCTATTTGCTTTAATTTGTTTCCGGAGCTTTGATACTAAAGAAAAAATACTTTAGACTGCGCTATTGATTGCCTCAAAATGACGGAACCCTGTCACAACGGTGACAGATGGAACACATTAGCTATGTTTCCGTCACCATTGAGTTCAATGGTGAGGGAAACGGAAGCTGAGGTTTCCGTTTGCCTTTCCACTGAGGGGTTACCCGACGGAAACCTCAGACTGAACCCCTCAGCAGAACACAGACAGTGATGTGAACACAGCCAAGGGTATGTTCACACGCAGCGTTTTACGCCTCGAATTACGCATGATAAAACGCCCCTAATACGCATACAAACATCTGCCCATTGCTTTCAATGGGTTTTACGGTGTTCTGTTCCCACGAGCCTTAATTTCACACGTCGCTGTCAAAATACGGCGCGTAAAAAGACTCCCGCGAAAAAGAAGTGCATGTCACTTCTTGGGACGTTTTTGGAGCCGTTTTTCATTGATTCCATTGAAAAACAGCTCCAATAACGTCCGTAAAATACGCCGTGAAAAATGCTAGTTGCTACAAAAACTTCTGAAAATCCGGAGCTGTTTACACCTGAAAACAGCTCCGTATTTTCAGACGTTTTTGGTCATTGCGTGTGAACATACCCTTACTCTTTAATAATATAGTGCCCTTCCGTGAATCTCCCTATATCTAATCCTGTATATATATTCTATTCACCTATCATTGCTTAACTTTATGTACACAAATCTGACAGATAATACCAAATACATACAAAATATCACATTTAAAATTTTTATGATGTATCAATTATTAGTCAAGTGTTAATACTATATTCCTCTCTTATTCATATTACAGAAGTCTCCCAATTGCTATCAAATCAGCCTGTCCCAGTTCCCTCTACATGGCATGGCTTGAAAGCTTATCTCGAGACATTATCCCACCGATTGCCTTCATCCGCGGTAATCAGCAGGACACTCTCACAATATACTGCCAGTGAGCCTGGAATAAAGCGGATGCCTGACTTGTAATAAGAATTGTGTTTACATATCTTAAAGAGTAGGTCAGTCTTTCTGAGATTTGCAGAATGGTGTTTTAAATCCTGTCCTACAGACTACAAACTGTCCCTTTTTACATTAGAGTAAATGCTGACCGTAGTCTGTTACCAAGGAGACGGCATGAAAAAAGCTCTCTTCCTGAAGGAAGAAAACTCTCCCTAGACGGTGATTTCTTACTTCTGAAGAACAGCTCGTTTACATACTTTTTCCCAGGAAGCATTGCTCTAAATTCTCCCTACTAGCTGGATCTCCGCAAGGAGATTTAGTACCTTTTGTAAAGAGACAGTGCGAAGCAACTGACAGAATTTTAAACAGCACTTGGCAAACCTCAGCGAGCCAGAACTTGCTTTTTTTTTTTAAATCATCCTTTACGTAAATGATTGACATTTCTTAACTACAGTAGATGTAAGTTTATAAAATTATTCTATACTACTTAGAAAGAAATGAAAGATGTAGCCGTGGTTCAAAGTTTCATAACTGTAGAAGAATCTTGTATCACTTTAACCAAGAAATATATATTAGTGAATATGTGTGTAATAACACCTGAGTACTGTATAATACATATCCTTTATAATTGACAAGAAAAAATAGGTTTCCAAAATTTTCCTCGTCTGTGAAAAAAGGTATCAATTTACCTTACCTTTGGGGCCTATATGACATAAAGCTATCCTGTACCACAAATTACTATTATTATAGATACTTTGAGAAATACAGAACAGTAGAGTAGAAGTACGGTGTCCTGTCTTTTATGTAAACCTGTAAAATATCCTGTAAATAAAAGTTGCCTTGTAATTAATACGTAGAATACTATTATTTTCCATTACAACAATCTTTAGATCAGTTGCATACACAAATGTTGATTGTGCGGTCCCCAGAATTATGCTGTTGTATGGCCAGTATTCTCTACCTAAGAGTAAATTAACGTCTTTCCGGACCTTGACATAATAGTACATATTGGGCCTTCGGTAGTTTAGACACATTGACGTAGTATTACATCACGGTGATCACGGATACTTCCACTGTGCCCACATTAGTGCTGGTGGAAGCATGGCTGTAAAACTTCTGGTAACACTGGTGGGATTGGGGAATACTATGATCCTGGCAGTTAACTTCTTCAGTAACCCTACAAGTAACCCTTTACTTGTACACGAGGTGTCATGCAAAAGTATTCAACCCCCTTGTTTGTTTGTTTGTCTGTTTTTTGCATTACAACCTGGAATTAAAATGGATTTGAAATTGGATTTTATGTAATGGACCTGACCAAATAGTCCAAATTATTGCAAGGGGATAATAAAAAAATACCTTGTTTAAAAAAATATAAAAAAATTACTAAAAACTGAAAAAACTAAATAAGGTCTGGTCAAACCAATAAAACTTTAGAAGTCTCATAATGTGTGCAATCAAAGTGTCACATGATCTGTCACATGATGTCAATATAAATACACCAGTTCTGGAAGGTCCCTGAGTCTTCAACACCACTAAGCAACAAGACGACCAAGGAGCTCTCCAAACGTCATCAAAACTCACAGACTGGTAAATCTTTAGGGTATGTTCACACGCAAAGTCAAAAAATGCTGAAAATGACAGCTGTTTTCAGAGAAAACAGCCTCTGATTTTCAGTCGTTTTTGAAGCTGAACACGTGTTTTGAGGCGTTTTTTTGAGCGTTTTTTCCATTGACATAGAAGTGACATGCTCCTTTTTAAGGGGGTTTTTTTTTACGAGCCGCTTTTTAACTTTAAAACTACGGAACCCTTGCACGATGGATACAAACGGAAACCATTGGCACGGGATCCGTCACCATTTGTGTCTGTCAGGGCCCTAGTGCAGATGTGAATGAAGCCTTAGTGATTCAGCCTGCGCTGATAGTCTACATATCCCATTATGCTTCTCTTACCTGACTGTAGCATATTGCCCGCCCACTCCTTGTCTCTGATAGGCTGTGAATGCGGCTGAGACTAAGGAGGGGGCTGGCTTAAGAAAGTAGAAGTCACAGTGCCAGCCCCTCTAGGTCACCTGATTGATGATGCGCTGACAACAACAAGAGAAGGGATTGCAGAAGTCACGTGGGGCTGTGTTGGTGCATCATCATGTAGAAGGAAACTACACAGCTTCTTGCATCACATGATTGGGCTTTCGGGCAGTGTTTCTGCACAGAATTGAAAATTAAAGTATACCCCTTTAAGGATAGTGACTAGGGCTGGGCGATTAATCAAATTCATTTGATTAATTCGCCCTTAAGGACTTTCATGATTTTGTTTTTTAACTTCTTTAGTGGTGCCATCGCACCGAGCTGCAGGAGGAAGCTCTGCCCCGCCACTTCCTGGTCTGCCTCGTTCTGTCTCTGCTTCCCCACGAACTGCTGTACTGTACTGAACAAAATTACACGGCACGGTACAGCAGTTCCGCGGGGAAGCAGGGACTCCTAGTACATAGCCACAGCGCCCTGTAAATACCTCCCCACTGTAGATAGCACCCCCTTGTTGATCGCACCCCCCCCCCCTTGTACATCGCAGCACCCCCCCCCCCTTATAGATCGCGTATGTAGCTCTCACTAGGAACTGAATCCCCGGCCAAAGCGTCGGCAACCTCTGGCCAGGGATTCAGCTCCTAGTGGCAGCTACAGTGGCGTGATCTACAAGGGAGGGGGCGGTGCTGCGGTTTACAAGGGGTAAATCTCCCAGCCCTAATAGTGACCTTTTCTCCTTATAAGCTTTGCTTTTGTTTTCTGGGAAGAAAATTTGTAATTCACCACACAATTCAAGTTTGCTTTCATAATTTGAAAAAAAAAAAATTCTCTCAGGATTGTGGCTTTCCAACATGTATTTTGGCAAACTCCAGTTGGGCTTTTTCGGCTATATTCCCACTTGGCAGTTTAGTTGCAGAAATGTCTGCGGCTGTCCAACTCATCTGTACGGTTCTTGCAGAAATCCATGAAAATGCTGCAGTATTCCCAAATCTATCCCGTAATCACATATATAAGATAGATTTTCAGTTGCAGAAATCTCTGCAAAAATCTGCCGCATGTTTATTTACTCTTTGAAGTGTGGCCATTTTTGGCCATATAACCCACTTTTCATTTACACGGGAACAGGTATAAACTTTAATTGCTGTGAAAAAATGGTGGATTTCGCCCATTTCAAAGGGTCAAACCCAAATTAAAATCTGAATGTGTATTGTGTAAATATTCTATGTGGATTTGCTGGTGATTTCTTGAGCGCAAATCTCTCTCGGCTGAATATAGCCTAATGGTGGCCATACACGTTAGATAGCTATCAGCAGAACGCTCATCAGCTATTCCTCTTGACTGCCCCATACACATGCATGCTCGGCTAAAAAATAAGCCACTACCAGACTCCTCTAGCTGTGGCTGATCTCCTCTGGGAACAAAGGATCTGGTATGTTGAAATCCAACATGCCCGATCAGTCTCTCCCTCAACATGCTAGTTGACCTTTGTTACAACAATTACTGCAGAGAGCCTAAGGGTATGTTCACACGCTTAACAAAAAACAGCTGTAAAATACAGAGCTGTTTTCATGGGAAAACAGCCTCTGATTTTCAACCATTTGTTATGCATCAAGCGTTTTTTGATGCGGTTTTTACAGCCATTTTCGGAGCTTTTTTTCTATTGACCCAATAAAAAATGCCACCAAAAACGGCACAACAAGTGACATGCACTTCTTTTTTACGGGGCGTTTTTTTAGGTGCCGTTTTTAAAAACGTGGGAACGGAACGCCATTTTTCCCATTGAAATCAATGGGCAGATGTTAGGAGGCGTTCAGCCCCCGTATTTTCACCCGCTTTTTTGGGGCGTTTACGGCCTGAAAAACAGCTGAAAATAATCCCGTGTGAATATACCCTAATACTAAACTAACCAGTTAAATTGTCTAATCTAACTTTTTTCTTTGATTTTTAAATTTTTATATATTTTTTCGGTTTTATATATTTTATAAAGAAAAAAATATTCCCCAGGGACCAAGACATTTGGTCCTGAAGACTAAGAAGTGGTCAGTGATAGGAGATCACTGACCAAAAACGTGGAAGGACCACAAAGAGGAAGGGAACAGGAGAGGGTAGTGGATAAAGTGGGAAGTAGAAAAAAGTGAGTTTTAAAAAACTAAATTAAAAAAAATTAACTTTTTTGCTCTCTCTTTGTGCACACAACCACTCTGGACGCCTCTCTAACTCCAACAGAGACGTTTAGGGTGGGTGCAGGATGTGATGCCAGGGAGAGGAAGTTTAGACACTGATCACCGCTATTGGACAGTTCGTCAGTGACTAACCAATAGCGGCGATCGTGAATGCGGGACCATCTCGATTGGTCCCGGCACATTGAGCTGTGATAGCCTGCTGTCGGAAACAGCAGCTGTCACAGCTCGTGAACGCGAGCGGCGCTCTGTTTAATGCATGACATACTATTATGTCATGGAGCGCGAACGATGCACTTACCATGACATAATAGTATGTCCTGGAGCGTTAAAGGGTTAAAGAGGCTCTGTCACCACATTATAATTGCCCTATCTACTACATAATATGATCGGCGCTGTAATGTAGATAACAACACTTTTTTATTTTGAAAAATGATAATTTTTTAGCAAGTTATGAGCAATTTTAGATTTATGCTAATTACTTTCTTAATGCCCAACTGGGCGTTTTTTAACTTTTGACCAAGTGGGCGTTGTAAAGAGAAGTGGATGACCCTGACCAAACCGCGTCATACCCTTCTCTCCATTCATGTCCATTTGTACTCAGCACAGCGTGATCTAGCGAGATCATGCTGTACTGTCACATATATCCACATTGACTTTACTGAAGTGTCTTAACAGTGAATAGACATCGCCTCCAGCCAGGACGCAATGTGTATTCACACTCCCGACACTTTAAAGTTTGTGTAGGACTTAATCGCTGCACAGCGTGATCTCGCGAGATCACACTACTGCTGTCATTCATAGCGTGATCTCGCAGATCAAAACCAGCATTTTTTTTTTACACCAGAATGTTGGCTTACCTGCTTTAACCCCTTAACGACCGTCGTTCGTGGTAGTTCTTCTGAAGTGCTGCCTTTTCACGGCGGCACTTCAGAAGAATTTTTGCCGCATCGGGCAGTGAGCTCCTGAAACCCGGGTGATGCGAGCAGCCTTGGGCCTCAGGGCAACGATCGGAGACCACTAGCGGGGCTCCCTCTCTCACCCCACTGGCATCCCGCGATGCAATCGTGGGGTGTTATTGGTTTCTATGGCAGCCGGGGGCCTAACAAAGGCCCCCAGGTCTGCCTCTAGGGATTCCCTGTTAGGGCATGCAATTATATTGACTGGCAATAATGCAATGCAGGCGTACTGCAGTGTATTATAAAAGCGATCAAAAGATCACACAGTGTAAGGGACATGACAAAATTGTGAACTCCTGGAGGCCTTGGAGTACTTCTAAATATCTTCTTTAACTATCTCTAATTTTTTATCCTTGTTGGTAGGAGAATTGTCAAAAATTTTTCTCTTTTTTCCTTTCTCTGCTTGATACAGTGATGCAATAATTTCGTGACATGATATTTGTGATGTTTCATTAGGTCTTTGATGATCTCGCATTGTTTAGAGGTCATCAGTTTGTACTTTGATTTGTAAAAACTTTGCAAAATTCTCTAAAAATTTATTGTTTAAAAAAAAAAAAAAAAAAAAAAAGATCACACAGTGAAGTCCCCTAGTGGGACTAAAAAAAGTTAAAAAAAAATGAAGAACCCTCTTTTTCCCCTTACAAAATACTTTATTATGAAAAAAAGTTACACATATTTGGTATCGCCCGTCCGTAACGACCCCAACTATGAAACAATTACATTATTTAACCTGCACGGTGAACGCCGTAAAAAAATTAAATAAAAAAACAATGCCGGAATTGCTGTTGTGAGTTCATCCAACCTTCAAAAAAATTTGATAAAAAGTTGCATGCACTCCAAAATGGTACCAATAAAAACCACAAGTCTTCCCGCAAAAAAAAAAAGCCCTAATACAACTGCATCGGCGGAAAAAAAGTTATGACTCCTAAATTATGGCGACACAAAAACAAATAATTTTGAAAAAAAGTGTTTTTATTGTGTAAAAGTAGTAAAACATAAACAACCTATATAAATATGGTATCGCTGCAATCGTAACGACCTGCTGAATAAGTTATTTATACCACACAGCAAATGGCATAAATTTAAGACGCAAAAAAGTGTTGAAATTTCCGTTTTTTTTACACTACCCCACCAAAAAAAGTCAATAAAAAGTTAATCCATATATTATATGTACCCCAAAATAGTCCTTTTAAAAAAATACAACTTGTCCCGCAAAAAACAAGACCTTATACAGCTATGTCGACGCAAAAATAGTTTTTATAGTCCATTGTTTGGAAATAGAATTTTAGGTATTCCCATATATATATATTTCGTTTTTTTATTAGGAGAAGTTTTGTTAAGTAACATTTTAGCATTCAGCTGTATAGAACATTAACTATTTAGTATGTTACCTACTAGTTGTGGTGTTCAGTGTGAAATTCATCTATGTAGTACACTTTTTTTTTTTTTTTTATTAAAATTTGTCATGTCAATGTTTATCTGGCTTTGTACACGGGCTAAGTAGTCACGCTTCACTGACCATATAATGTCATACCTTCTGCCCTGTTCAGGCCACTGACATGGTTGTAATTGTTTCAAATGTTGTGTACCAAAGTCATGTGTATAAAGTATCTGAGAGTTCAACTACAACGGTCAGGTCTGGTTTGCCTGGGAAGACTCGTGCATCAAGTCCTTTTGATGAACCTTGTCCTCCTTGTTATCAAGATGGCTGGAAATCTCCAGCCTTATAATAGGAGTCACTTGAAAGTTGTGTAAAGTCTGATAGAGCTGTACTTGGTATTGGATGTGGAATCCATAAATACTACATTGTAAGGGTATGTTCACACCCCCTATTTACAGACGTAATTCAGGCGTTTTACGCCTCGAATTACGCCCGGAAAAACTGCTCCAAACCGTCTTTTTTTTTACGCACCGCTGTCAAAAGACGGCGCGTAAAATGACGCCCGCCTCAAGGAAGTGCATGTCACTTCTTGGGACGTAATTGGAGCCGTTTTTCATTGACTCCAATGAAAACCAGCTCCAATTACGTCCGTAAAAGATGCCGCCAAAAAATGCGTGCGCTTGTCAAAACGTCTGAAATTCAGGAGCTGTTTTCGCCTGAAAACAGCTCCGTAATTTCAGACGTAATTGGCGTTGCCGTGTGAACATACCCTTAGGGTTAGTTAGTGTCACGGAACTTTCAAAAAGCGTAGTTAGGTAGAGCGTCAGGGAATTTAGCGTCAGGAATCCGTCACCGTAGTTAGGTTTAGCGTTAGGGATCCATCACCGTAGTTAGGTTTAGCTTCAGGGAAGTTCACATAAAATCTTGTTAGGATTAGCGTCAGGCACCCTTCATCGTAGTTCGCTTTAGCGTCAGGGAAGTTCGGAATAATCTAGTTAGATTTAGCGTCAGGGAAGCTCGGAATAAACTAGATAGGTTTAGTGTCAGGGAATCGGCGCCGTAGTTAGCTTTAGCGTTAGGGAATTTCACATAAAATCTAGTTATGTTTAGTGTTAGGGGTTCGCCTAGTTAGTTTTAGTGTCAGGGAAGTCCACTTGTTCTCTAAAAACAAAAAAAACACACTTTTGTGCTAGTTTTGGTAGCAGTCTATTGCTCCCAGTTAGGTATTTTTTTATTTTTTTTGCTGTATACATTTTGTCTAAGCACAACAAACATGTCCCAAAGGACATTTACTGCCGAAGAGGCGTTTTCATTTCTTGCCTCCGACACAGACTCGTCGGATGGTGAGACTGTTTTATTTGTCGACCTCCTCATCCAGTGATGAAGAGGAGGGACCCTTTAGGAGACGCCCCAGGACCACCACCACAGTTGAAACCACCGAGACAAGTGACCCCGAAACAATTGATACCCCTGAGCGAAGTGACCCCATTTGGACCCCCACACCAGACAATTATGAACCCCAAATCCCTGAGTACACGGGCAGCCCAGGGATCAAATTTAACATGGCAGGGCTCAGTGAGATGGACTTTTTCAAATTCTTTTTAACTGATGACTGTAATGATGGGGGTAGGGAAACAGACAAGTGAGCCCTAATCTACCCGCCACTCAGTCCCTGCCTACTTGCAACGACCCGCCCTAGGTGACGGGGTACAACTGGGCGACGGTCCCTACGCTCAATAAGTGCACGACAGACAAACAGACAAGGGTACACAGAAGCAAGGAAAAAGGGGCAGTTGCCCACGGCAACACCGTGAGCAACAAGAGTGGTGAACGAGCCGAGTCAAACCAGGAGTGTACGAGGTACCAAACGCAGAGCAGGAGAGTAGTGAACAAGCCGAGTCAAACCAGGAGTGTATGAGGTACCAAACGCAGAGCAGAAGAGTAGTCAGTAAGCCAGGATCAATATGAGGCAGGGACAAATAGTTCAGGAAGCTGCAGCAGGGCCAGGAAACCAAACGAGAAAAATAACAAGCAAGGAGGAACAGGAAAGGCAGGTATAAATAGACAGAGGGCGGGAGCTAGCTCCGTCTGGCCAGGCAGTGATAGGCTCTCCCACTCCTAAGCCTGCCATCCTGAGTGGTGGAAGATGGAGTCAGTCTCACAGACATAGAAGCAGGTGCAGACTGATTACCTATGGGCGTAGACATAGAAGCTGAGCCTGGCAGATCCTTAACAGTACCCCCCCTTTTATGAGGGGCCACCGGACCCTTTCTGGATGAACCTGGTTTATTGGGGAAACGAAGGTGGAACCTCCTGACCAATACCCCAGCGTGAACATCCCGGGCGGGAACCCAAGTCCTCTCCTCAGGCCCGTATCCTCTCCAATGGACCAGGTACTGGAGGGAGCCTTGGACCATCTTGCTGTCCACAATCTTGGCCACCTCGAATTCTACCCCCTCAGGGGTGAGAACGGGGACAGGAGGTTTCCTCGAGGGAGCCAAGGATGGGGAGCAGCGTTTAAGGAGGGAGGCATGAAACACGTCGTGTACTCGAAAAGATGGGGGCAACTCCAGTCGGAACGAGACAGGATTGAGGACTTCAATGACCTTGTACGGTCCTATAAACCGGGGAGCAAACTTCTTGGACGGGACTTTAAGGCGCAAGTTCTTTGACGATAGCCACACCAGATCCCCCACCATAAACAAGGGGTTAGCAGAACGTCTTCTATCTGCCTGAGCTTTTTGTATGCTCTGGGACGCCTCTAGGTTCTTCTGAACCTGGGCCCAGACTGTGCACAGTTCCCGATGAACGACCTCTATCTCGGGATTGTTGGAACTACCAGGTGAAACGGAGGAAAACCGTGGATTAAACCCAAAATTACAGAAAAAGGGGGAGACCCCTGATGAGTTACTGACCCGGTTATTAAGGGAAAATTCGATGAGGGGAATGAATGAGACCCAATCATATTGACAGTCAGAGATAAAACACCTTAAATATTGTTCTAGAGACTGATTAGTCCTCTCAGTTTGGCCATTAGTTTCAGGATGGAAGGCAAAGAAGAAGGACAGATCAATCTCCAACTTTTTACAGAAGGCTCTCCAAAACAAAGAAACAAATTGTACCCCTCTGTCAGAAACAATATTGACAGGGACCCCATGGAGACGCAAGATGTGTTTGACAAACAAGGTAGCTAACGTCTTAGCATTGGGTAGTTTCATGAGGGGCACAAAGTGGCACATCTTACTGAAGTGGTCTACTACAACCCACACCACCGACTTGCCTTGAGATGGAGGCAAATCGGTGATAAAATCCATGGAGATATGGGTCCAAGGTCTCTGGGGAATGGGCAAAGAACGTAGTAAGCCCGCTGGTCGGGACTTGGGAGTCTTGGACCTACCTAGCACAAACCTCACAAGCGGCGACGTAGGCCTTAACGCCTTTAGGCAACCCAGGCCACCAATAGTTTCTGGCAATGAGGTGCTTGGTACCCAGGATGCCTGGATGACCAGATAGTGCGGAGTCATGATTTTCCCTAAGTACCCTTAGCCGGAATTGCAGGGAAACAAACAGCTTGTTCTCAGGAAGGTTCCCGGGAGCTGAACCTTGATCAGCAGCAATTTCAGAGACTAAATCAGAATCAATAGAGGAAATGATTATACCTGGAGGCAAAATAGAAGCAGGATCTTCCTCCAAAGGAGGGCTGGCCATGAAGCTACGCGACAGTGCATCAGCCTTAATATTTTTAGACCCAGCCCTATAGGTAACCAAGAAGTTGAATCTGGTAAAAAATAACGCCCATCGAGCTTGTCTCGGGTTTAGCCTCCGGGCAGATTCTAGGAAAACCAGATTCTTGTGGTCGGTAAGGACCGTTACCTGGTGCCTAGCCCCCTCCAGGAAGTGGCACCACTCTTCAAATGCCCATTTAATGGCTAAGAGTTCGCGGTTGCCAATATCATAGTTACTCTCAGTGGGCGAAAACTTCCTGGAGAAGTAGGCACAGGGACGGAGATGGGTGAGGGACCTGGTACCCTGGGATAATTCACTGTATTTTAACGATATATATTGTGCTCCCACAAATATGAACATTTGAAAATTCACTGAAGTGATAAATGAGTAAAATGTATAATTTTTATTTCATAGCTATCTAAAAACAGGGGTACAATCACCACTGTGAAAAGCCCAACCGTGTATTTAAAAACGTATTAAACAGAATACTCCCAGTCCTAGTTCGTTTGCGAACCCTTAATGACTGGGTATGTAAACAGAGATATCAAAATATGGAATCAGCGTATAACATTGGTAAAGCAGTGGTTTGGACCCTCGTTCACACAGGAGCCTGCGTTAACCGCACCAGATTCTCCCAATGTACAGATGCACAACAATGCCACTGCCCCCTACGCAAAATTCCCTCACTTCACCCGACCCTACGCGTTTCTATACTTATCATCAGGGGTCTGTCAGTCTGGCCAGGATGCCAGCGATATATCTTCAGCAGCAGATATTCTACTGCACAACACGGAAGCATGCACGCATAGATGTCAGCGGCATGCTTCACTCTGGGACTCTGAGTCACTATGAACTGAATACTCCGCCCCCTGGCTCCGGCAGCATACATCAAACAGCCAATCACACTGGCCCAGCACATCCATGATGCTAAACCATGTGACTCCCGGCTGTCAGCTGACATACCCGGAAGTAACAATGTAAACAACACAGAGCATGCGGACTCAATGGGAGGCTGTAGAAGTATCTATTTACTACACAAAGCCTCATGCTATTCAAGGATGGAGTATAACACTATAAGGTTGGATATATGTTGCGGATCAGCTCAGGGCCGCAATTGGACTACCACGATAGGAGCACCTACCCTGAAAATACATAATATATGGATAGAAGAACGACGTAATTGTAAACCTCACTTAAAACATTTGACACACTCCTGGACTCAATTGCCATACCTTCTACTTATTGATTGATATATTACAAGTGACTACACTGGGACTAGGAACGCATTACCATACCCCCACCCAGAGGACCAAAAAAGCCCTATGACTTGATATGGATAGTATATTAAATAAAACAGGTATAATTTGTTTGCTCGTTTAAAACTTCAGGATGTACGCAAGCCAGTCTGTAGATCCATTGGGCCTCTTTACGCAGAATGAGGTTATCCCAATCCCCTCCCCGTTTAGGAGGACGTACCAATTCAATTGCCTGAAATTTTAAACATTCTGCCCTGCCTTGATGTTTTGCATGCACATGTTTTGATATGGAAGTATCTCTTTCATTTGTAACATCTCCAACATGTTCCCTAATCCGGCGCCGAAACTGCCGTATCGTCTTGCCCACGTAATTCAGTGGGCACGGACATGTGATTAAATAGACAACTCCAGCCGTTTTGCAGTTCACAAAATGTCGAATATCATACTCAACCTTGGTGGTAACACTTTTGAATTTTTTTCCCACTTTGAATGAAATCACAGGCTCTATATCTTAAGATAATTAAAACTAAGGAAGGCACAATACATACTAAAGTACACCGAAAGGAGACAGCAACCAATAGTTTCCTACAATGGAACAGTTGTCACCCCTATCCCCTCAAACGTGGGATTCCCAGAGGCCAATTCATGAGAGTACGCCGAAATTGTAGTTCAATGGACGATTTTGAGTCACAGGCACATGACCTCACAAACAGATTGAGGGAGAGGGGCTTCCCTAAGGGGGTAATTAGAAAGGCCTATGAGGGAGCGAGGGATGCAGATAGGCAGAGCCTTTTAGTCCCTAGACAACGTCAAGAGGAAAGGGTCACTAGGCTCATAGGTACTTTTGACTCCAAACAATCTGAGATCATGGAAATCCTCAAGAGGTATTGGCGTATCCTAGGAGCCGATGCGGACTTGGCGGATCAGATAACACAATGGCCTTCAGCCACGTTCCGTAGAGGTAAAAACATCAGGGATAGGGTGATGCAGAGCTGTTTTGATCCAATAATCCAAAAGGGTACTTGGTTAGACAGGCAGATACCGGGTACACACAGATGTGGTAGTTGTAGAGCCTGTGATTTCATTCAAAGTGGAAAAAAATTCAAAAGTGTTACCACCAAGGTTGAGTATGATATCCGAGATTTTGTGAACTGCAAAACGGCTGGAGTTGTCTATTTAATCACATGTCCGTGCCCACTGAATTACGTGGGCAAGACGATACGGCAGTTTCGGCGCCGGATTAGGGAACATGTTGGAGATGTTACAAATGAAAGAGATACTTCCATATCAAAACATGTGCATGCAAAACATCAAGGCAGGGCAGAATGTTTAAAATTTCAGGCAATTGAATTGGTACGTCCTCCTAAACGGGGAGGGGATTGGGATAACCTCATTCTGCGTAAAGAGGCCCAATGGATCTACAGACTGGCTTGCGTACATCCTGAAGGTTTAAACGAGCAAACAAATTATACCTGTTTTATTTAATATGCTATCCATATCAAGTCATAGGGCTTTTTTGGTCCTCTGGGTGGGGGTATGGTAATGCATTCCTAGTCCCAGTGTAGTCACTTGTAATATATCAATCAATAAGTAGCAGGTATGGCAATTGAGTCCAGGAGTGTGTCAAATGTTTTAAGTGAGGTTTACAATTACGTTGTTCTTCTATCCATATATTATGTATTTTCAGGGTAGGTGCTCCTATCGTGGTAGTCCAATTGCGGCCCTGAGCTGATCCGCAACATATATCCAACCTTATAGTGTTATACTCCATCCTTGAATAGCATGAGGCTTTGTGTAGTAAATAGATACTTCTACAGCCTCCCATTGAGTCCGCATGCTCTGTGTTGTTTACATTGTTACTTCCGGGTATGTCAGCTGACAGCCGGGAGTCACATGGTTTAGCATCATGGATGTGCTGGGCCAGTGTGATTTGCTGTTTGATGTATGCTGCCGGAGCAAGGGGGCGGAGTATTCAGTTCATAGTGACTCAGAGTCCCAGAGTGAAGCATGCCGCTGACATCTATGCGTGCATGCTTCCGTGTTGTGCAGTAGAATATCTGCTGCTGAAGATATATCGCTGGCATCCTGGCCAGACTGACAGACCCCTGATGATAAGTATAGAAACGCGTAGGGTCGGGTGAAGTGAGGGAATTTTGCGTAGGGGGCAGTGGCATTGTTGTGCATCTGTACATTGGGAGAATCTGGTGCGGTTAACGCAGGCTCCTGTGTGAACGAGGGTCCAAACCACTGCTTTACCAATGTTATACGCTGATTCCATATTTTCATATCTCTGTTTACATACCCAGTCATTAAGGGTTCGCAAACGAACTAGGACTGGGAGTATTCTGTTTAATACGTTTTTAAATACACGGTTGGGCTTTTCACAGTGGTGATTGTACCCCTGTTTTTAGATAACTATGAAATAAAAATTATACATTTTACTCATTTATCACTTCAGTGAATTTTACCTGGTACCCTGGGACAAGACAGCCCCCACTCCCACCTCGGACGCGTCAACCTCCACGATAAATGGCTCCATTTGGTTGGGCTGAACCAGCACCGGGGCCGAGATAAAGCACTTCTTAAAGGGATGGTGTTGCCAGAAAAACATGTTTTTTTAAAAAAAATTAAACATTTAGTGTGTGGGTGATTAAACATTGTTCAAATTTTTTTTATTTTTTTGCATGAGTCCATGTAATATTATAAATTATTTCTAATTTATAATACTACCCATTTTTGGTCACTAGATGGAGCTGTTCCCAAAATTGCAGCATTGCAACATTGGGTTAAAAGCCCTCGCTCTAGTGAGCTCTCAGCATCCCCCCCTCCTTTATCCTGACTAGTGCCGGGATAAACGAGGGGTTTGAAAGGTTTAACCTCCTACACTGTGTGTCGCCATTTTTTGAGGTAACCCACAGTGTAGTAGGTTTACATACAGTAGTAAACACACACAAACACTAACATACATTGAAATCTCTTACCTGCTCCTGCCGCCGCGGCTCCCTCCGGCCCGTCCGCTCCCTTTGCTGCCGCTGTTCCATGTGCACAAGTCCGGAAGCCGCGACCGGAAGTAGTAATATTACTGTCCGGCCGCGACTTCCGGTCCACAGGAAAATGGCGCCGGACGGCGCCAATTTCGAATAGGACTGTGTGGGAGCGGCGCATGCGCAGTTCCCACACAGACGCCGTACACGGCAGTCAATGGGACGGGAGCCGTTCGCAGTCCCTATGGGACTGTGGCTGCCGTATTCCATGTCTGTGTGTGTCGTTAATCGACACACACAGAAATGGAACAAAAAATGGCAGCCCCCATAGGGAAGAAAAAGTGTAAAAATAAGAAACAGTAAAACACAAACACACAAATGAAAATAAACGTTTTTATTAAAGCACTAACATCTTTAACATATAAAAAAATTATTTGTGATGACACTGTTCCTTTAAGGACCTCAAAAGCCTGGACAGCCTCAGGAGGCCAGCGGAGGAGATCAGCACCCTTGCGAGTGAGATCCGTAAGAGGCTTAGCGATGACCGAGAAGTTAGCAATAAATCTCCTGTAATAATTAGCGAACTCCAAGAAGCACTGTAACGCCTTCAGGGAGGCAGGTTGGACCCATTCCGCCACAGCCTGGACCTTGGCGGGGTCCATGCGGAATTCATGAGGAGTGAGGATTTGACCCAAAAATGGTATCTCCTGCACCCCAAACACACATTTTTCGGTCTTCGAAAACAGTTTGTTTTCCCGATTGACCTGGAGCACATTCCTGACATGCTCAATGTGGGAGGACCAGTCCTTGGAAAACACTAGGATGTCATCAAGGTACACTACAAGAAATACCCCCAGGTAATCTCTTAAAATCTAATTTATGAAATTCTGGAAGACCGCGGGAGCATTACACAACCCAAAGGGCATGACGAGGTATTCGAAATGACCTTCGGGCGTGTTAAACGCAGTCTTCCACTCATCCCCCTCTTTGATGCGGATAAGGTTATACGCCCCCCGTAGATCAAACTTAGAGTACCATTGGGCCCCCTGAACCTGATTGAAGAGATCAGGAATCAAAGGAAGGGGATACTGGTTCCTTACAGTGACCTTATTCAAGTTACGGTAGTCAATGCATGGCCTAAGACCACCATCCTTCTTCCCTACGAAGAAGAAGCCAGCACCTACCGGAGAAGTAGAGGAGCGAATGTAACCCTTGGCCATGCATTCCTGGATATACTCTCTCATGGCTTCACGTTCGGGACAAGAGAGATTAAATATCCTACACTTAGGGAGCTTAGCTCCTGGTACCAAATCGATAGCGCAATCGTATTCTCTATGAGGAGGTAACACTTCGGAGGCCTAATTAGAGAAAACATCAGCGAAGTCCTGAACAAACTCAGGTAGCATGTTCACTTCCTCAGGGGGAGAAATAGAATTAACAGAAAAACATGACGTCAAGCATTCATTACCCCATTTGGTAAGATCCCCAGTATTCCAGTTAAACGTGGGATTATGCAACTGCAACCAGGGAAGGCCTAAAACCAAATCGGACGATAATCCCTGCATCAACAGTACAGAGCACTGCTCCAAATGCATGGAGCCAACAAGGAGTTCAAAAACAGGGGTATGCTGTGTAAAATAACCATTAGCAAGAGGAGTGGAGTTGATACCCACTACCAGGACAGGTTTAGGCAAATCAATCAAAGGCATAGCTAGAGACAAATCAAATTCCACAGACATGATATTAGCAGAAGACCCTGAATCCACGAAGGCACTGCCGGTAGCAGACCTACCACCAAAAGAGACCTGAAAGGGAAGCAAGATTTTATTACGTTTCATATTTACGGGAAATACCTGTGCGCCCAAGTGACCTCCCCGATGATCACTTAGTCGCGGAAGTTTTCCGGCTGCTTATTCTTACGCCTAGGACAGGTGTTCACTTGATGCTTGTCATCCCCACAATAGAAGTAGACCATTCTTCCTGCGGAACTCTCTACGTTGTTGGGGGGACACGGAGGCCCCGAGTTGCATAGGAACCTCCGAGTCTTCCGTGGAAGAACGAAGCAACGGAACCTCGGGAGGCATCATGGGGGAGTCAGAGGAGAAAACACAAAAACGTTCAAGTTGTCGTTCCCTGAGACGTCGCTTAAGTCGTACCGCTAAAGCCATAACCTGGTCTAGGGAGTCAGAAGAGGGATAGCTAACTAGCAGGTCTTTCAGGGCGTTCGACAGACCCAACCTAAACTGGCACCTTAAGGCAGGGTCATTCCACCGAGAAGTTACGCACCACTTCCTAAAGTCAGAGCAATACTCCTCAACAGGTCTCTTACCCTGACGTAAGGTCACCAGCTGACTCTCGGAAAAGGCAGTCCTGTCAGTCTCATCATAAATGAGTCCGAGAGCAGAAAAGAAAAGATCAACGGAGGAAAGTTCAGGGGCGTCAGGAGCCAAGGAGACGGCCCATTCTTGGGGCCCTTCCTGGAGCCGGGACATAATTATACCCACCCGCTGGCTCTCAGAACCTGAGGAGTGGGGCTTTAAGCGAAAATAGAGCCTACAACTCTCCCGAAAGGAGAGAAAAGTCTTCCGTTCCCCTGAGAACCAATCAGGCAACTTGAGGTGGGGTTCAAGAGGTGAGGTGAGGTGAGGGGCACTACCATGGTAGCATCAGGCTGGTTGACCCTCTGAGCCAGGGCCTGGACCTGTAGGGAGAGACCCTGCATTTGCTGAGCCAGGGTCTCAAGGGGGTCCATAGTAGTGTGAGGGACCAGGGTAGACTAGGTATATAGGCTTGTGATTATGTAATGATGGGGGTAGGAAAACAGACAAGTGAGCCCTAATCTACTCGCCACTCAGTCCCTGTCTACTTGCAACGACCCGCCCTAGGCGACGGGGTACAACTGGGCGACGGTCCCTACGCTCAATAAGTGCACGACAAACAGACAAGGGTACACAGAAGCAAGGGAAAAGGGGCAGTTGCCCACAGCAACACAGTGAGCAACAAGAGTGGTGAACGAGCCGTGTCAAACCAGGAGTGTATGAGGTACCAAACGCAGAGCAGGAGAGTAGTGAACAAGTCGAGTCAAACCAGGAGTGTACGAGGTACCAAACGCAGAGCAGAAGAGTAGTCAGTAAGCCAGGGTCAATATGAGGCAGGGACAAATAGTTCAGGAAGCTGCAGCAGGGCCAGGAAACCACACGAGAAGAATCACAAGCAAGGAGGAACAGGAAAGGCAGGTATAAATAGATAGAGGGCGGGAGCTAGCTCCGTCTGGCCAGGCTGTGATAGGCTCTCCCACTCCTAAGCCTGCCATCCTGAGTGGTGGAAGATGGAGTCAGTCTCACAGACATAGAAGCAGGTGCAGAATGATTACCTATGGGCGTAGACACAGAAGCTGAGCCTGGCAGATCCTTAACAATGACTTTATAGAGCTTATGGTGTCCCAGACAAATTTATATGGCCAACAGTATATCACCAAGAACCCCACATCATTTTATGCCCAATCCCACAGGTGGACTCCTGTAGACACAGCAGAGTTGGGCAAGTTCTGGGGACTGCTCTTGAACACGGGACTTCAGAAAAAGCCATCCATTAGGACCTACTGGAGCACAGACATCTTATACCACACCCCAGTAGATAGATGCAGATCAGCAGCACAAGACAATTTTTAAACCACACCCCGATGTACCGCATGGCCCTGTCCAGGATGGGTTATAAGGCAATACTTTGCTTCTTACATTATACGGATAATGAGCAGTGACCATCCCGAGATGACCCCAGTTTTGACCATTTGTATAAACTGAGACCCCTATTACAACATTTCAGTGCCCGGTTTGCCCAAGCATACACCCCCGAGAAGTGTATTTCTGTCGATGAGTCCGTTCTACATTTTAAAGGGAGGCTTCAATTCCACCAGTACCTGGCGAGTAAGAGGGCAAGGTATGGCATGAAGATGTATAAGCTGTGCGAGAGTGCATCAGGGTATACTTACAGATTTAGGATATATGAAGGGAAGGACAACAGTATTTAGCCCCCAGTTACTGGGAGTTAACGCCAAATTTGTGTGGGATTTGGTGCACCCACTGCAGAACCAGGGTTACCACCTCTACCTGGATAATTTTTATACCAGCGTCCCACTCTTCAAGTGCCTCGCTTCCAGAAGTACTGTGGCACGCGGCACTGCTAGAAAAAAATCTGAGAGGCCTCCCTAAGACACTGCTTGGGCAAACACTCATAAGGGGTGAGAGCAGGGTACAATCTAGCAGCAACATATTGTGTGTCAAGTACAAAGATAAGAGAGATGTCCTTGTATTGACAATACATGACCACACCAGTACCCATGTACCTGTACGAGGATCCAGTACAAAGACCCCCAAACCAGACTTCATCCTGGACTACAATAGGTACATGGGAGGGGTGGACTTGTCAGATCAAGTCCTGAAGCCCTACAGCGCCATGGTATAAGAAGCTGGCCGTGCACATCATGACTTAAGGTATGTTTGATGACTTTCGCTATCTACGGCCTTACACCCCAAACCCCAATAAGAGACCACACATGAATTTTGGTGTAAAGGCCACAGCAGCCATTTATTAAACACACACCTTTTTATGTGATAAAAGAGCATAACCATAAAACACATCATAACACTCCATAATAACATCCTGCTCTATTTCCCACATTCTCCAGATAAAGGATCCTTGAAGGCACTTCAATCATTAAATAACAACTCCATCGTTTCCTTATTAGGTCTGGACTTCTTACCCTACAGCCGTTCTGCACCTGACCCGAGGGCACCAATCATGTCCAAGACCTCTCTCTCCCTTCCTGGGGACCCTGCCCAACAGGAATATATGCCATATCAGCTGGGTAACCACTCCCCAGCCCCTCCAATACTATCCAGGGTTAAACGCCCCGAGTTCTCTTCCAACAATCTCCATTGTTGCTTCTCCTTCTTGCCATTACGTGCCTCCAAAGACCCCTCCTCCTACCGCCACGACAATCATGTGTGACCCCTTACACATGATTGTCCCTCCACAACTGCAGGGCTTTCTCCATGCCCTCCTTGATGTCCAGGGTCCACATATCAAGACCCACCTCGTTCAAATGAACGCCATCCGCCCTGAGGAAACCTACCTCTCTGCCCTCCAACTCCTTATGCCGCACCACAACACCGCCATTGCGTGCCACAAACCTGCCAACCACCTTGTTCACCTTTGCTCGTGCTTTATTCAGACTATGGACGGAACGGGCCTGCCGCCACACCTTGCGAGCCACAATATCCGACCATACGATCACCACTCCTGGAAAAGACGACCATAACCGCAACAGATCGATCTTAACATCCCTCACCAAATCCCTGGACGACCGAATGCCCAAATCATTGCCACCAAGGTGCACCACCAAAATATCCGGCGCCCTGTCCAAACCTGCATAGAAATGTACCTCTGGTAACAACCTACACCACAGCATGCCCCGCAGACCCAACCATCTGACCTGAACCTCTGAGTGATCCAGGCCCAACTGCCGTCCGGCCGGACGAACATCTGCACGCACACCTCCCCAGTGCACGTTGGAGTGCCCAATAATCCAAATCAAGCAGGGACCTGCACCTAAAACAACACAAAACAGCAATGTAACAAAACCATATCCACCTCCAGCACAACTTATCACCACCGCCTCAAAGCAAGTGAGGCCGCACATACAACCTATATCGGTCTGACTCCCACCTACCGATCTTCTTAACCATCGCCGGGGATAAACCCCACCTGGCTGCTTCCGTAGCTGCGCCAATTCTAAAAGAGTGAGAGCTAAAACCTGCTCCACCTCTGCCAGACAACAGGATACATTTCTTGAACACCTGTGAAAACTGGAATTTAGACAAAGACAGCCCGTCTGCATGAACCAACATAGACTCCGGCCCCTCAGGCCTCACTGCAACAAACTCCCGAAAACAGTGAACCAGGCACACTCGCGACCCTGGTAACTCATACAAACGCACCACAAAACCTCTCCCCTCCTGATCTGTCTTAGATCTACGAAGCAAACAAGAAAGGCAGGAGCCATCCAAATCCACATCCACGTACACGTACAATAAACCCCCTGCCACACTCTTACTGGCCGACACCAACTCCGATATCCGGAACGCCCCAAAGAACGCCAAAGAAAAGGCCAGTGTAAATAGCCGCGCTTCAAACGCCGAAACACAAACATCCTTCAACAAATCACAAATCGCTACCAACAGCTCAAATGACACCGGCTTCCTGTGGTCCCTAACTGCAGAACCCCTCCTGAAACCTTTCATTGGCTGTCGAACCAGAAAGGACTTAGTCACGTCCTCCTCACCTTTCTTCTTAAACCAAAAAGCCAAAGCCGACAAACTACGAGCGACCGTTGCTGCAGACGCCCCTTCACTGTACGCATTTCCTATATAATATAACAAACACGCCGGCGGATCTGCAATACCTGCCTGCGCATTTTCCAACAAAGCCTCCCATACCTGCCATACCGCACTGTACCTCTGCAACGTAACCGCACTAACAGACCTTTCCACGAGCGACATCGCCATTGTCACACCACCTTCCACAGATGCTCTGGACAAGGCAGGCCATGAGACTCCGCCCCCGGCGCCAGCAGACGAAACCTGTCCCACTGTTGACGAGAAAGGGAATCAGCCACAGAATTCAGCACCCTAGAAATATGTACTGCCACAAAATGCGCATTCAACATCAAACCTCTCAAAACTAAATGCCGCAATAGTCGCATGACTTGCGGAGAATTAGCTGTCTGCGCATTAACGGCCTGAACCACACCCAGATTGTCACATACAAAACGCACTCTCCGGTCCCGCAGACAATCCCCCCACAACTCCGCAGCCACCACAATCGGGAACAGTTCCAGCAGAGCCAAATTGCGGACAAAACCACATTCATGCCAACCATCTGGCCAAACTCCTGCACACCACTGCCCCTGGAAATAAGCCCCAAATCCGCATGCACCTGATGCATCAGTATACAGCTCCAAGTCCACACTAGACACCGGCTGATACATGAGCACCGACCGCCCATTGTAGCTCTGCAAAAACTCCCCCCACACCAACAAATCAGCTTTCAATTCCGCCGACAACCTAATAAAATGATATGGGGAATGCACCCCTGCGGTAGCACTTGCCAATCGCCTGCAAAACACCCGCCCCATGGGCATAATCCTACAAGCAAAATTCAAATGCCCCAACAAGGATTGCAAGTCCCGCAACTGGATCTTCTTCCTGCGCAGCGCACTCGCCACCAACCCTCTCATCTCCAACAACTTATCATCAGGCAAGCGACACTCCATGGTATCTGAATCAATCATGATTCCCAAAAACTTAATGACCGTCGTGGGTCCCTCAGTTTTTTCAGGCGCCAGAGGTACCCCAAAATCCTTTGCCACTCTCTCCATAGTGTGTAGCAATCCTGCACACACATAGGTACCCGGCGGGCCAATAAACAGGAAATCGTCCAGATAATGCAATGCAGATTGCACCTGCGCCTCCCGACGGACCACTCACTCCAAAAACGTGCTAAACATCTCAAAATAAGCGCATGAAATGGAGCAGCCCATCGGGAGGCAACAATCCACATAATATTCCTCCTGCCAATAACATCCCAGCAAACAAAAACTATCCGGATGCACCGGCAATAAACGAAAAGCGGCCTCAATGTCAGTTTTCGCTAACAGAGAGCCCTTCCCGTACTTGCGAACCAAAACAACCGCCACATCAAAGGAAGTGTAACTGACCGCGCACAATGCCGGATCAATGCCGTCATTCACCGACTCGCCTTCCGGACAAGACAAGTGATGAATAAGGCGGAATTTATTCACCTCCTTTTTTGGAACCAAACCTAACGGGGAAACCCGCAAACTCTGAACAGGCGGGAAGGAAAACGGACCCGCCATGCGGCCCAACGCCACCTCCTTCAACAGCTTATCCGTAACCAGATCAGGCCGCGCCAAAGCAGACGACAAATTACGGACTACCCCATCACGTCCAGCTGACGTACAAGGAATCCGAAAACCTTCTGAAAAACCTAACAATAACAACTCCGCCACTTTCTTATTTGGATACCCCCTTAAAAACGGGAGCATCCTTTCCACCCTCACCGGCGTCGCCCCTCTTCTGCTCAGCATCTCCCTGCCTGCCCTTATGCTTCTTGATGCATCTGGACAAACCATGGGCGCCTCCGCAACCGGAGTACTCGTGCTTGTACCTACAGTCTGGGCCGAACTTGCAATGCCCCTCATTGTACTGCCAGCAACACCCCTTTCCTGAGGATCCTGACCGACCCGCTGCTGACCCCTGACCGCCGGCCGCATCCCGAAAGGGCTGCTGCCCCTGTTTTGGCGCAGACATCAGACGTATCCACAAACTGATATCTTTGTGGTCCCATCGCAACGACGGGCGCACCGACTTCCGCTGACTAAACTGTTCGTCATACCGCAACCATGCATTACCACCGTATACACGATACGCCTCCCCTACTGAATCCATATAACAAAATAGCGCCGAACAATTCTCCGGCGCCTTCTCTCCCACCACACTAGCCAAGATAGCGAAGGCCTGCAGCCAATTCGCAAAAGTCCGAGGAATCAAGCGATACCGCCGCCGCTCCTCCTCCTCCTTCTTACTTTCATCCGGTTTCCACCGGTCCAAATTAAACTTCTCTAAAGGCAGCAAAGAAAAAATCTCCACATATTCATCTTTCCAGATCTTTTCCCTAATCTCCACTTTCAAATGTGCCCCCAGCGGGCCCTCAAAGCACACATAAACCTCGCCTTTAGCCGCATCAGCCAACCGCACATCCTCTACCACTTTCTTAGCTGTACCAGCCGCCGCATCAACCGCTTTTTCCACCGCTACTACGGCACCCACCACCGGCACGACTTCACTAACAAACACAATCCCTGCCGCAGCTGCACTAGAAATCGCCTCGCTAGCAACCGCACTCCCTGCCGCACTAGCAAACGCCTCACTAGCAGCGCCCCATACCCTCGCTGGCGACTGCTCTACACCTGGCAAAAATCTCATAAAATATTCCTGCCTCCCTCTAAACATCAAATGCATTTGAGACATTGACAACATCCCCCCCACCACATCCGTGGTAGACTCACCCGGCCGTCCCTGAGGTGACCTCCCAGCGGACGCGTCCACCACTCCGGATGAGCCCGGTCTCGGTCCTGACGATCCTGGGGAGTGGTGCTCCTGCACCCCACGCTCCCCGTAGCTCCACGCATTTTTGGTCGCTGAAGTTCTAGGCCCAGCGGAACGCGGCCCGTCCACGGTCCTGCCACCCGCTGGTGGCGCGGCATATTCAGACAATAAATCTTCTTGTCGCTGCCTGTATAGTAGACCGCTGCCCCCCTTCGTCCGGATGGGGCCCGGCGTCATTACCCGAAGCTGCCCGGGTGCTTCCGGTCGCTGCCGCCGCCGCCGCACGCCTCCCTGCTCCTGCAGGAGGCGATCTCGCTCCCCATCTGGAGGCCGCCCGCCTCTTCCTCCGGGTCGGGCCTGATGTCCGAACGTCCTTCTGAAGAGCTCCTGGAACATCGGCGCCGGAGAAAGCCGTCACATCCGGTCCTGCGCGCGCATCCGGTTCAGCACGCACATCCGGTCTTGCGCGCGCATCCGGACTTGCGCGCGCATCCGGTCCCGCCTCCACTTCCGGCGTTGTTGTTGAAGACAGGAGGGAGGAAGATGGCCGCCGCGGCCCCCCCCCCTCCTGTCACCTCCGGTCTTGCCCGCCTGATGGGATTCCTCCCAGACCTTCGCGGACCGTCGCCAGGGTGCAGCTCCGGACCAGCAGGAGGAGGAGGGTCCCTGGAGGGGCTCCCTCGGCGCAGAACAGACCGAGGTGTTTCCGCAGATGAAGGCCTCTCCTGAGGCCTGGAACGCCCACTGCTGCGTCCCTCGCTCTCCTCTCCAGCCGCTGGAACCGGAGGAAGAGCCCCGGCAAACAGCGAATACAGCCATCCTACGCCGTGCTGCATCACTGCATCCCGGATCCTGGCCATCGTCATCTCCTTCGCCGCGTCCATCAGGTAAGTGTAAAATATTATTATATTTTATATATTTTTTTAAATATAATGACAGGACAAATATTTCTCCTGTTGTCCAGCGGGAAAGAGGGCTGCCTCTTCCCCGCATGGACTTATATACTTTACTCTCCACCCACCACATATAGATACATTTTGCCCCATGCCCCTTTCCCTTAGCCCTCCAATCCCTATAACATAGCCTAAAACATAGTAGCCTAAAACTCCCAAACACCTAGTAATGCGCTTCCTTCATTACGGCTGCGCCTACATTACGCTGGGCTTACTTACCGATGGCATTGTACAATGCGTACGTGCTACGACGATGTGCAGGCCAGAGGGGAACTTTCCTGGAATTTCAAGAGGTGGTTCTCAAGAACCTAATTTTTAGAGACCAGGAAGAGGGGGCACCCAGTACTTCTGGAAGCAAGGCCACACGCATAGTACCAGGGCAACACTTTCCAGGAGAAGTTCCCCAAACTGGTGGGAAGGGAAAGACTCAAAAGAGGTGCAGTCTGCTATATGAGGGGGATAAGGAAGGTCACAATATATCAATGTGACATGTCCCGAAAAAACAGGGCTCTGTATGAAAGATTGCTTTAAAATTTACCATACATCCCTTTATTTTTAATTTATCCTGGTGCACTCCGCACAGCTTATCCCCCTCATCTTTCCCTTCTGAGCCCTGCCGTGTGCCCAGGCAGCAGATAACAGCCACAAATAGGGTATTGCCGTTCCCGGGAGAACCCACATTACAATTTATGGGGTGTATGTCTCTGGTGGCACATGCTAGGCACAATCTGTCGGATGCTGAAATAGCATATACGTATAGAAAATTGCAAATCTCACTCTGCACCATCTGCTGCGCATTACCTTTTACACATTAACTGTGGGGGTCAAAATGCTCACTACACCTCTAGATGAATGCCTTAAGGGGTGTAGTTTTTTAAATGGGGTCATTTCTCGGGGGTTTTAACTGTACTGGTACCTCAGGTGGTTCAGCATACATGACTTCGCACTAGAAAAGCTCCAGTAGGCCAAATGGTGGTCCTTCCCTTCTGAGCCCTCCCATTGACCCAAAGGGCATTCTGAGCCCTCCCATTGACCCAAAGGGCATTCTGAGCGCTCCCATGGGCCCAAAGGGCAGTTTACCACCACAAATGGGGTATTGCCGCACTCAAGAGAAGTTGGGCAACAACATGGGGTATTTTTTTCCTTGTGAAAATAAGAAATTTTGATCAAAAATTACATCTTTTTGGAAAAAACATATATATTTTTTTATTTCACAGCCCAATTCAAAGATGTGCGGTGAAAAAACTGTGGGGTCAAAATTGTCCCAACAACCATAAATGAATTCCTTGAGGGTGTAGTTTCCAAAATGGGGTAACTTTTGGGGGATTTCTACTGTTTTGGTGCCACAAAACCTCTTCAAAGCTGGCTTGGTAGCTAAAATATATTCTAATAAAAAAAGAGGGTCCAAAATGCACTACATGCTTCTTTGCTTCCGGGGCTTGTGTTTTAGTCCACGAGCGCACTAGAGCCACATGTGGGACATTTCTAAAGACTGCAGAATCTGGACAATACATATTTAGTAGTGTTTCTCTGGTAAAACTTTACAGAACAAAATGGAATATAATTGAATTTTGCAAATCTCACCTCCAATTTGCTTGAATTCCTGTGAAACGCCTAAAGGGTTAAGAAACTTTCTAAATGCTGTTTTGAATACTTTGAGGCCTCATGCACACGACCGTATCTGCAAATACTGACCGTAAATTCGGTTCCGTATTGTTTTATAGTCATCAGCAGAATACCCATTTCTGCTGAATGGTATCCACAAATACGGTCTATAGTGCATCTGTATATACGGATCCGCGGGGAAAAAAAAGGAGGCCTGGTTAATGGGAAATCCCCTTTGTGTCGCTTAGCAACACTTCTGTATTTGCGGATGGCTATCCGTATTTGCGGATGCACCTCCATAGGCATCCGCAATTTTGGCTTCCCCAATAGACTTCTATGGAGGAGTCCATGCTGCAAATACGGACATGCTCCATAATTCCCGGCACAGTTCTGTGGCACGCACACTCATCCGCAGCGATACGGAAAGGTGCCCACGTTCAATGGAAGTGAATGGGTCCGTTCTTGCGGACCGCAATCGCCGTCCGCAAAAACTGAAATTTTTTACGGTGTGCATGGGGCCTGAGGGGGTTTAGTTATTAAAATGGGGTGTTTTATGGGGGTTTCTAATACATAGGTCCCTCAATGCCACTTCAGAACTGAACTGCTACCTTAAAAAAAAGCTTTTGAAATTTTTTTGAAAATATGAGAAATTGCTGTTTATGTTCTAAGTCTTGTAACGTCCCAGAAAAATAAAAGAATGTTCAAAAAACGATGCCAACATGAAGTAGACTTATGGGAAATGTTAATTATTATTTTTTTTTGTGTGGTATAACCATGTGCCTTACAAGCAGATACATTTAAATTCAGGAAAATGCATATTTTTCAACATTTTCTGTACATTTTGCTATTTTTCACAAATAAACACTGAATGCACTTCTTACTACAACCTGTTTTGCTATTAGCATGGCGTATGAGACGCTAGTCTAAGTAAGTCTTCCCTATATCCTTGCTTATATGCTGAATAGAAGTGTCATATACACCTCTGTTCAATTTTGTGACAAAGCCATACAGTCACATATTTAACATCACTGCAAAAGAAAAACTTATTATGTTTTATCAGTATTATATCAAAGTGATAACTGGATGCTGTAACTTTGCACAGAAGTACACTTCTCTTCACAACTCCCACTTGGTCAAAAAGTAAAACACGCCCAGTTGGTCATTAAGAAACTCATTAGCATAAAGCGAATATAGGTCATAACTCCGTCAAAAATGATCGTTTTTAGAAATAAAAAAAACACTGCTGTAATCTACATTACAGCGTCGATCACATGATGTACAAGCTAGGGCACTTATAATGTGGTGACAAGAGCCTCTTTAAGTAATTCTTGTGGGAAACGATGACCTCATGAACGGCTGCCCTGTAAGCTCAGTTCTATTTCAAAACAAAAGTTATGTCAACCTCAGTTCAATGTGAATGTTCATTTCTATGGAGGAGTGTGGGGTAATCTGTAGCTAGAGAACACAGGTGCTGCTTACCTCAGGGCCGGAAAAAACTGAATGGGCTTTGAAATTCAAAACACGGACAACCTAATCTAGAAATCTTGGGACAGACTGGAGAAATCCCTGAAGTCACGTAACCAATCCAGCCAGAAATGTATTACTGATGTCTAACTTTTTGGACGGTTTTCATCAATGTCTGCTGACCACTAAAAAAAAAAAATGGCACACTGGCTCCTGGTGTAGTCCACCTGGCACCTACAGTCTAGATTATGGATTGAAAAAATATTATATAGTGTATGTGCCACTTAAGAGTAGGAGTGAGATATAGCACATGAGTTTCAAGAAACACAATTGCATAAGAAAGACTATTTCATATTAACATTATTTTCAGCTATTTTACTTGCGAAGTATAGTAAGAAAACTATTTCAATACTCCAAGAGAAAAACAGTAACCCCAATTTAGCATGCACATCTGTAAACGCTGTTCTGAAATGTAACAGTTTCTAAGACCGCACATTAGTAGTAAGCATTGACATACAGAAGAGAATCACCACTATTGTTGGCTCTCCTGACCGGTCTGTTTTAGTAAATACTTGTATTCCCCAAGAAATAACAATTGTGGTGCTTCTTTTCTTACAACTCTGCAATCGTGCTGTTCCTTTGTTATCCCTCCTGGAAATGTATGAATAATTTCACAACTGGATGTTACAATTTTCCGTGTCAATGGGGATTGTCCCTTCACACAAGCTATTAGACTTTGTTGGGACACACCCTATTAAGAAGGGTAAAGGTAATGCCCAGTTATACATTTATGCATGCTTTCCCAGGGGAATAACAGAGGAACCTAACAATGTAGAGCTGTAAGAAATCGTGCTCAGCATTGTTATTTCATGGGTAATACAAGTATTCACAGACATACATGTCAGGAGAGCTGACAGTACCTCTTTAAAAGCAACCTCCAGGAATTCTGATACTCTGTTATACCTAGTGCAGGCCTGAGGGGGGCGACAGATGACTCAAAGAACACCAAAGGTAAAGTCATGCATGACTCCCTCAGGCTCTGCACTAGGTATAAAGGCCCTTTTACACTGGACGATTATCGGGCAGACAAGCATTCATAGAACGCTTGTTGCCGATAATTGCCCAAACAGGGCAGCGATCAGCAGATGAACGAGCAAACACTCGATCATATGCTGATCGTATTGTTTTAAAAAAGTGACATGATAACGTATGAAGACGAGTGATCGGAGTGACGACCGCTCGTCCCCATACATAGCTCCGTGTGACAGGAGCAAACGAGCGCCGATCAACGATGTTTTGTTGATCGGTGCTCCCTGCCCCGGCTGAATATCGGCAGGTGTAAAAGGCCCTTAAGACAAGGTCAGTTTTTCCTGGAGCGTTTCTTTAATCACTACAAATAGAAATTGAAATTTGTGTTATTAATGCCATTTATAAACAATGTCAGTTATAAATGGCATTTACGATAAAAACAATTCATGCTATTGGTAATAAAACAAAAAATATATATATTTTTCTTTACGTGGTGACCAATTGCATTGTAGAAAAATACTCAAGAAGTCAGGAATACCACACATCTCTGTAAAGGAATGAATGCTAGCAGCACAAGTACCTTGTTAACTCTGTAGAGAACAGTAACCACATTTCATAGAATTCATATGACCTAGCTCTTAAAAAAAAAAAAAACGAAAAAAAAACTTGGGAAATAGAAAACAATTTTATTTTTTCAAAGTCTAACACTACATGGCAAAAAGCCAATTCGGAGGAAAGCACCACGAAGCTTGCCTGATCTTCTGGCAAAGCATACATCATGAACTTCTTAACATGACTATGACTTACAGTCTAAATGGTTATATGGACTAGAATAAAAGGTGAACTCTGAAATTACACATCAAAGCACTGAAACTATATTCTCATGGCCAAGTAGAGAGTTGTCAAGTAGACACCCACTAGTTGCCTTTACATAGCTATATAAAGGGTTATTGGGCAGTGGTCACTTCCCAAGGCTTTGCTTCTGATCTTGCTGTCACACAAGCCTGGAAGCAAAGCTTTTGACAGGACAAAGTAGTCCAGCCGCCATCCAACATTCTTGGCCCGTGCGTTCATCATGTAAGTCCAAAAGGTATAAGCATACTGCTTGTCAGGGTACAGCTGGCGGAAGCTATCTACAAAGCCGTCAGCCAGTAGTGCTCCAAATCCCTCTCTCTCCTGAGGAGTGAAGCCAGGGGTTTTCTTGTTGGTTTTGGGGTTCTTCAAGTCAATCTCCTGGCATGCAACATTTAAGTCACCACACAAAATGAGTGGCTTTTTGCTTTCCAATCCCTTTAAATAACCACGGAAATCTACATCCCAGCGCTGGCGATAATCAAGGCGTACTAGGCCGCGGCCGGAATTTGGAACATAAGCAGCAACCAAATAAAAGGAGTCAAACTCAGCAGTGATCACGCGACCCTCCTTATCGTGCTCTTCAATTCCTGGTAGAAAAAGAAATAAGACTTGAGACCTAAAAATAAAAATCGCATAAATGACAGTCTACCAATGTTAACTTTCAACTGGTAAGATTTTAAATATGGGTAAATAAGCAGATGCTTCAGTACAGAATATTATCCAAACAGTACAGAATATTATCCAAAACAGAATATTTGGTATATTATACCAAAAAATTCAATTGTTAGACAATGAATGTCTCAAAATTCACAAATTTCCCAGTCTTTTGCAGAGTCATTTATAGCAGGGAACTAGAATTCAAAATAAAGTACTTTCCCGCATTGACTTGGCTTCTTGCATTTGATATTGAACAGGGTCTGAAGCTTCAAACCTCCAGAATTTATCCAAACTTCCAAAAGTGTAAACCATCATCCAAGATGTCACCCATTTGCATATACTCTAAGGGACCTCTTAGATATTCTATTATACAAGTGCTGATTGACAATACAGCATGTTGATCAGTGTTCGTTTGCTCCATTTAAATGGAGCAATGATTGCAAGTAAGGGGATGAATGATTATTGATACGATTGCTCGACCCCATCGATTTTGCATCTTGTCGGCAGCACATCCCGTTTACACAGGTAGATGTCCTGCCGACTAGTGACCATATTTCTTGCCGCAATAAAGGTCTGACCAGCCAACAAACAAGCGTTTGCTCGTTCATTGGCTGATCGCTGACCTGTTTACACATCACTGGCCGGTGTAAAAGAGCCTTAAGGGACTATGATCTGTATACACTTCCAATCCTGGCAGCACACAGGGTGTAAGGACAAGCAGTTAGACAGCAATTTATCTATGGCTGCCCTTAATGAAGATACAAAAACAGATACTTACCAATGCCATATGTGACATCAAGAGGCTTCTCTTTACAAATCATTGCCACTCCACTATAACCCTCTTTCTCATCAGAACAGGCCCAATATTTATGAGGGTACTCGGGCATGTCCTTAATCTCAGCAGGGAGAGCTTTCTCTGCACACTTTGTCTCCTGAAGGCAGAGGATGTCAGGATCCTCCTCCCGTACCCACTACACAGGAAAGAAAACAACACGCTATACATGACACCATTTCCAGTTGATAATTATCGGGAATCTATTGTAAATATAAAAAGTCTAGCTGTGTCAGAACGGGCAGTTTTACACATAGCAGTCAAACCTCACATGTAAAAGATTAGCAGAAACGTAGGGCACGTACTGTTAAACCGGCTTTTTTGACCCATGCTCTAATACCATCAACATTCCAGGAACTGATCTTCAGTGTGTACTTCTTGCCATCTTCATTGGTAAATTTGTCAGGGGCATCCTCATACAGGACCACAGGTTCAGCCTCCTTCCCTCCCTTCTTACTCTTCTTGTTTTCAGGTTCTGAGAGATGCAGAGATAAATGCTGAATGATAAAGTCTACAAACCTCTGGAGTATTTACATGTGACACCAGGAACTTTACTTACCCTCAACCTGCTCAGAAGACTCTGTCTGACACTTCACGTCCTCCTTCTTCCCTCTTTTCGGCATTTTGACAACCAAGGAGATTAGACGTGGATACAGCAAATATCGAAGCGTTTTGAATGTTGCACCTGTTAAAAACAAATGACAGTCTATGTACCAGGTGTAAAGAACCTCAAATACCACAACCCAAAAATAATTAATAATAAAACACCCTGTCCCCTACATCTAACATGTATTTATAGGTCAAAGACTAAATAAGGTACTGTTCACATATGCATAGCGGCTTCAGTTCATAATGAACCATAGGTTAATAATGGGATCCACCTGGTTGCGTTGTTTTGACAGCAAGAATAGCGCTGTATGCTACACTATTCCTGACATCAAGTGCGACAGAATTGCTTTTGGAGGCTTTGATGGTTGTACCCGCATGTGTGAACATATACTTAAAGGGCTCGTTCAGTTTCAGCATATTTTGTATAAATAAAACGAATACAATTTTCCAAAAACTTCCTATATTTATTCCTCACGTTTCTCAGGTTTCCAAGATCTCTGCTTATTGTTTATCCAGCGGATAAAATTCTGTCCATGGTCATGCGATCATCACATGACCATGGACAGAATTTTACCACTAGAAGTAGACAATGAATGTTCCTACTCAATAACAACAGAGAGTGTGTATATTATGCTAATTTAGCTCTACTAATGTACATTTAACTATTACATATGTGAAATTCAGGAAGAACATACTTTCCTTTAGAAAAACGCAATTACAGTAGAGATGTATGCAGTTTACTGGACGCTATGCCATTCTGAGGTATTCCGCTATGCGGAATAGGATTTTTTTTTAACATGGAAACCTATGAGTGACGGGTGCCACTATATGGCATCTGTCACAAGTATATGTTAAATGTTTACATTGGGGAGCTTCCCCAGTGTCGGAGTCCCCGTACATAGCATCAGGTAGCGATCTTCCCGGGGGTTTCTTATATGGACACTGATGTCAGGAGCTACTCGCACTCCCAATGCTCTGGGCGGGGACTCCGGCATAGTAGCTCCTGACATCACTGTCCATATAGTCAGGAGCTTCCCCTGGGCACAGGTAGCGCTCTGCCCAGGGTTCAGGCGATGTATTCCTCTGTATGCCTATGCAATGGGATGTGTTTTTTTTTACTTCCGTCAAACGTGTACATTGGGGGTCCAGACGTATACCTCAGATGGAAAAAATGTGATGTGAAGAAGGTCTAAGAAATCTACATGGTCAGCGGAGATCCCAGCAGTTTAGCCTCTGTCAATCTTAGGCTACGTTCACATCTGCGTCAGGGTTTCCGTCGGAACGAAGCCCTGACTGACACAAACTGAAACCAAAGGTTTCCATCACCATTGATTTCAATGGTGACGGATCCGATGCCAATGGTTTCAGTTTGTCTCCGTTGTGCAAGGGTTCCATCGTTTTGAAGGGATGAATACCGTAGTCGACTACTATTTATCCCGTCAAAACGCGCCGTAAAAAAGTAGTGCATGTCTCTTCTTGAGACGTTTTTCATTGGGTCAATAGAAAAACAGCTCCAAAAACAGCCGTAAAAAAACGCATCAAAAACGGCTGCAAATAAGAGACTGTTTTCTCTTGAAAACAGCTCCGTATTTTACAGCCGTGTTATGCGTGTGAACATACCCTAAGACATTATTCACACGACAGGGTTTCCCGGCCGTATGACGGCCGTTCATAAAACGGCCGCAGTAGGAACAAAAGACCTCTAATGGGGCGGCCGGGTCTTCCGTCGCTCGCTTTCTCGCCTTCTCCTCCTCACAGTGTGAAGTGCATGTGAGGAGGAGGGTTTTTTTTTCTCCCTGTAGGAGCAGAATCCCCAATCCCCGGCCACAGCTTCGGCAACGCTGTGGCCGGGGATTGGGCATTCAGCTCCAGCAGAAGTCCCTGACTTCACTGTGTCCATATATGTCATCAGGCACTTCTGAAGCGGAATCCCCGACCCGGTGGCCGGTGTTTCCGCTCCAGGAAAAGTCCCTGACTTCACTGTGTCCATATATGGACATTGAAGTCAAGGACTCCTCCTGCAACGGTGGCGCTATCTACAGAGAGGTAGGGGGTGATGTGTAGACCTACCTACAGGGGGCTGTGTGGCATTACCTATGGGGGGCTGTGTGGCATTTCCTATGGGGGGGCTGTGTGGCATTACCTATGGGGGGGCTGTGTGGCATTACCTACGGGGGGGGGAGGGGGCTGTGTGCCACTACCTACGGGGGAGGGGGGCTGTGTGCCACTACCTACCGGGGGGGGGCTGTGTGCCACTACCTACCGGGGGGGGGGCTGTGTGCCACTACCTACCGGGGGGGGCTGTGTGCCACTACCTACGGGGGGGGGGGGGCTGTGTGCCACTACCTACGGGGGGGGGGGGGCTGTGTGCCACTACCTACGGGGGGGGGGGGGGCTGTGTGCCACTACCTACGGGGGGGGGGGGCTGTGTGCCACTACCTACGGGGGGGGGGGCTGTGTGCCACTACCTACGGGGGGGGGGGGGGGCTGTGTGCCACTACCTACGGGGGGGGGGGCTGTGTGCCACTACCTACGGGGGGGGGGCTGTGTGCCACTACCTACGGGGGGGGGGGGGGCTGTGTGCCACTACCTACGGGGGGGGGGGGGCTGTGTGCCACTACCTACGGGGGGGGGGGGGGCTGTGTGCCACTACCTACGGGGGGGGGGCTGTGTGCCACTACCTACGGGGGGGGGGGCTGTGTGCCACTACCTACGGGGGGGGGGGCTGTGTGCCACTACCTACGGGGGGGGGGGCTGTGTGCCACTACCTACGGGGGGGGGCTGTGTGCCACTACCTACGGGGGGGGCTGTGTGCCACTACTTACGGGGGGGGGGCTGTGTGCCACTACCTACGGGGGGGGCTGTGTGCCACTACCTACGGGGGGGGGGGCTGTGTGCCACTACCTACGGGGGGGGGGGGCGCTGTGTGCCACTACCTACGGGGGGGGGGGCTGTGTGCCACTACCTACGGGGGGGGCTGTGTGCCACTACCTACGTGGGGGCTGTGTGCCACTACCTACGGGGGGGGGGGGGCTGTGTGCCACTACCTACGGGGGGGGGCTGTGTGCCACTGCCTACGGGGGGGGCTGTGTGCCACTGCCTACGGGGGGGGGCTGTGTGCCATTACCTACGGGGGGGGACTGTGTGCCACTACCTACGGGGGGGGGGCTGTGTGCCACTACCTACGGGGGGGGGGGGGCTGTGTGCCACTACCTACGGGGGGCTGTGTGCCACTACCTACAGGGGAGCTGTGGCAGTATCTACCTTGGGAAGTATGTGGCATTATCTACAGAGGGCAGTGTGTGGCATTATCTACAGAGGGCTGTATGTGGCATTATCTACAGAGGGAAGTGTGTGGCAAAAAATGTACAAATGAAATTCATCAGATTTTAAAACAGACAGGGAAAAAAACGGATGCAAAACATGTCAAAAATCGGTCGTTAAAAACAGCAACACGGCCCGGAACGTAATCAAAACGGATGCAAAACGTTTTTATCTGCCGACACTCGGACCCTGTCGTGTGAATAAGCGCCTGTTCACATCAGCGTTGGCTTTCCATTCCGGGGTTCCGTCGGATGATTCCGTCGGGTGAACTCCGCAACGGAAAGTCAAACTGAAACCTCAGCTTCCGTTTCAGTCAACATTGATATCAATGGTCACTGAAACATTGCTAATGGTTTCCGTTCGTCACCATTCCGGCAGGTTTCCGTTTTAACAACGGAATCAATAGCGGAGTCGACTGGGCTATTGATTCCGTCGGAAAACCGGAAATCTGCCGGAATGGTGACGAACGGAAACCATTAGCAATGTTTCCGTCACCATTGATATCAATGGTGACAGAAACGGAAGCTGTAGTTGCAGTTTCACTTTCCGTTGCGGGGTTCACCCGACGGAAAACTCTGACAGAACCCCGGAACAGAAAGCAAACGGTGATGTGAACAGGCCCTAACACGTTAGTGCGAATCAGGCCTAAGGGCCTGTTCACATCAGCGTTGGCTTTCCGTTCCGGGGTTCCGTCGGAGGTTTCCGTCCTGTGAACCCCGCAACGGAAAGTGAAACTGAAACCACAGCTTCCGTTTTAGTCACCATTGATATCAATGGTGACGGAAACATCGCTAATGGCTGCCGTTCGTCATCATTCCGGAAGGTATCCGTTTTAACGACGGAATCAATAGCGGAGTCGACTGCGCTACTAATTCCGTCGGAAAAACGGAAATCTGCCGGAATGGTGAGGAAAGGAAACCATTAGCAATGTTTCAGTCACCATTGATATCAATGGTGATTGAAACGGAAGCTGTGGTTTCAGTTTCACTTTACGTTGCGGGGTTCACCCGACGGAAACCTCCGACGGAACCCCGGAACGGAAAGCCAACGCCGTGAGAAACGGCCGTGAAAACGGTGATGGAAGTGTGCATGGGGCCTAAGGCCTACTTTGGTCAGAGATTCTGTGACCGTGAGGCCCATGAAAGTCAATGGGGCCGTCAAAAAAAACTGAAGGCACACGGAAGGCATCCGTGTGTGACGGAGCCGTTGCCTAGAAACGGCCGGGCGGGCAGAAGTACATTAGAGATATTACACTAATCGGCAGCCACTTCTCTCTATCCAGTACTGATAGAGAGAAGAGGCTGCTGATAAAAAATAAAAAGCAGTTCATACGTACCCCGGTCGTTGTCTTGGTGACGAGTCCCTCTTCTTCCTACAGTCCGACCTTCCGGTATGACGCGGCAGTCCATGTGGCCGATGCAGCGGCGGTCACATGGGATGAATCGTCATCCCAAGAAGCCGGCCTTCTGACGTCATCCAGTCCAGCCTTCTGTTATGACTTTTATCCCATGTGACCGCCACTGCAGCCTGTGATTGGCTGCAGCGGTGATATGAGATGAAACGTCATCCCAGGAGGCCGGACAGGAGGAAAAAGCAGGGAGTTCTGGGTAAGTATGAACTGATTTTTTTATTTAATTAAAATTTTATTTTGCTAGTCACTGTCCAGGGTGCTGAAAGAGTTAGCGCCGATCAGTGCAGCCCATTAACTCTTTCAGCACCCTGTACAGTGACTAGCGCTGAACAACCATTCTCTTTCAGCACCCTGGACAGTACCATGCTCGGCGCTCGGAAACACGGAAACCACACGGATCCGTCAAGAACGGCCGATATAACGGTGAAGGAAGTGTGCATGAGGCCAGTTTTCACGGCCGTTTGTGACGGATCAGTGTGACCGTTTTAGCGGCCGTGTGCACTCCGTGCGCCCAGCATGGTACTGTCCAAGGTGCTGAGAGTGTTAATGGGCTGCACTGGTAACTCTTTCAGCACCCTGGACAGTACCATGCTCGGCGCGCGGAAAATAAAATTTTAATGTAATTAAAAAAAAAATACTTACATTCCTCCTGTCCGGCCTCCAGCGATGACGTTTCATCCATGTCACCGCTGCAGCCAATCACAGGCTGTAGTGGCGGTCACGCACGTCAGGATGACGTCAGAAGGCCGGCCCCCAGGGATGACGCTTCATCCCACGTGACCGCCTCTGCAGCCAATCACAGACTGCAGTGGCCTCTGCAGCCAATCACAGGCTGTAGTGGCGGTCACGCACGTCAGGATGACGTCAGAAGGCCGGCCCCCAGGGATGACGCTTCATCCCACGTGACCGCCTCTGCAGCCAATCACAGACTGCAGCGGCCTCTGCAGCCAATCACAGGCAGCAGCGGTCTCTGCAGCCAATCACAGGCAGCAGCGGTCTCTGCAGCCAATCACAGGCAGCAGCGGTCTCTGCAGCCAATCACACGTTGCCGCGTCACAAAAGAAGGTCGGACTGGAGGAAGAAGAGGGACTCGTCATCAAGACAACGACCGGGTACGTATGAAATGCTTTTTATTTTATTTTTATCAGCAGCCTCTTCTCTCTATCAGTGATTGATAAGACAAGTGGCTGCCGATTAGTGTAATATTTCTGTAATGTTTTTCAGCCCGCCCGGCCGTTGCTAGGCAATGGCTCCATCACACACGGACGGCACACGTATGCCTTCCGTGTGCCTTCAGTTTTTTTGACGGCCCCATTGACTTGCATGGGCCTCACGGTCACGGATTCTCGGACCAAAGTAGGACACGCTCTACTTTGGATCGGAACGGAGCAACGGGGCCGTCAAAAAAACTGAAGTGTGCATGGCCCCATTGAAATGAATGGGTCAGTGTGCTAGCCGTCAGAAAAACGGCTAGCACCCTGAAGAAAAACACTGAAGTGTGCATGAGGCCTAATGCATTTCCTGCAGCAGACTCATAGCCTCGTGTGACCACGCATGTTCAGTCCCATTTAACCTGCGTATGACACGATTCCATACTAATCCCATTACAAAATAAAGCCATTCATTGCCCATGAATTTTTATTTGTTACCCGCGCTGTAGAATACGTGTACCCACACACCGAACACGGCGCCTCCTCCAGCAGCAGCTCCTGGGGACGCTCCACACAAAGACACCGGAGCGGAATCTCCACACGAGGCTGCCCGGAAACACGTCGCGGGAAGCGGGACACAACAGAGACACGTGGTGTGGCTAGACTCCGGCGGCTGGAAGGGGCGGAGCTCCGGAGTGCAGGTACAGTACAGTACAGACATGTGGTCACCGACGAGCTTGTCTTGTGTGAATAGGGCACGATAACATTGCGCTTTGGGGACGACTTATCTGATGCGGGACTCCCCCTCTATTACCTCCGTTTTCATTCTATTTTTAAGGCCCACTTATCTATGGAATAACACCAGTTGTCTGACAACTGCATTGAAAAGAATGGCATCATATTTATTTAGCCTCTACCAAGATAGCGCCAACATTTTTGCAAAGCTTTTTGTGCAGAAATATGGAGGTGAACTATGCCAGGTACAAGCTGGCATAGTTCATTAGCTGCGCCATATTCCTCAATAGACGTACACTGGATCTACGCATTGGTGTGCGCCAGGATTAGTAAATGTGCTTGTATGCGTTTTCAAGATGGTTGTGACCATATAAATAATGTTTCTCCGCAATGTCCTGCCTTCTTTATGGGTCTCTAGGCTTCCATTTTATTCCTTCTCAACCTCTTCCACCTAAGGCCTGATTCACACGAGCGCTGCGCATCTCTGACATGAAAAGCTGCAAAAAAAAATCACCCAGGTTATCAGTACTTGGAGTTAGGCCCCATGCACACGACCGTGCCCACAATCACAGCCCACGATTGCGGGCACGGCCGGCCGCTGACTGACAGCCGCATTTTCGGGCCGTGCTCCCATACAAAGTATGGGAGCACGGCCCGCAAAATGCGAAAGAACGGACATGTTCCATAATTCCCGGAACATTTCCACGGCACGGACACCCTTCTGTAGTGCTACGGAAAGGTGTCAGTGTTCAATGAAAGTGAATGGCTCCGTTTTTGCGGAGGTTTTTTACGGTCGTGTGCATGGGGCCTAAGGGTTGGTTGTCACACTGTAGAATGGATTTTCAATATAAATTCTGTATGGAAAATCCACATCAAAGGTAAAGTGCAAGTGAAGGGGGTTTTGCTTCCACACAGTGACCCTATGACAGTGCTGATTGGGGCCAGCGCACAGGTAGGAAGTGTTGTCATAACACATAGGAACACAACAGCTGCAGACTTGGTACCTCTAACTTGAAGCACTTCTAAATCAGTATAGAAGTAAGATATTTCAAGGGGTAGTCCCATCACAGGCAATACCTTAGGTATTGGGGTCCCTCGGCCAGACAGACATTTTGCTGCAGGGGAAATGTATCATTCACCGATTTGAACCCTATCCGAGCACCTTGATTTCGAGTGCCGCGGTTCCTTCAAGATTGAAATCACAGACAGTGCACGGATGCTGTCCGTGGTTTTCACGCACCCGTTGACTTCAATAGGCGACTAGGTGCATGAAAACGCACCAATATAGGACATGCAGTGAGTTTCATGCAACGGGCACTTGCTGTGTGAAAGCTCACGCATGTGTGAACGGCCCCAATGACATCCATGGGGCCGTGTGCTGTGCGTTGTTTCAATGCCCAGCACACGGACGAGATTCACGCTCGTGTGAATGAGCCCTTAAGATTTTCATGTAAAAAGGTGTTTTATTTATTTTGGTTGATCTAATTTTAGATGTTCCTCATCGGATTCTTAGATACACTATTCGTATTACTCATCATTGTTTACTATCTGTATTATCGGTTCTGTATTAACCCCTAGTAATTTCTGTTTTATGCCCAGACCGGCCCGGTCCACCCATGTATGGCTGGCATCTAACACTGGCCGTGATGAGACGACAATTTTAGGTCTGGTATCTTTTTTTTGTTACAGGCTGTCACAATGACTATTGTCTTGGGATTTGAAGGAAGTGCCAACAAGATTGGAGTGGGAATTGTTCAGGATGGGAAGGTTCTAAGTAATCCACGAAGAACCTACATTACCCCTCCAGGACAAGGTGAGGGCAATGTAAAATAGTAACCACCTAAAACTGGCCAGAGATCAAAGCTAATGATCGGACGATGAAAGACCATCATTAAGCATTAGGCTGGGTACTCCTAGGTCGGATATTCAGTGTAAAAGTATGCAGCGTAGCCGACCTAAAACTCGCAGCCAATTCCACCAAATTGTGGTGCCGTTTTTCGGACGGAATCTTTGCTGCGGAAACCAGCGCTTGAAAAAACAAAAAGAAAAGTTCATACTTACCCCAGCCGTAGTCATGGCGATGCGTCTCTGTGCAATCTGGCCTCCTGGGATGACGCTGCATCCCATGTGACCGCTGCAGCCTGTGATTGGCTGCAGAGTTCACATGGGATGAAACGTCATCCCATGAGGCCTGGGCTGCATTCAGCACAGTGGAACGCATCGCTATGACAACGACTGGGAGGTAAGTATAAGCTTTTTTTATTAATTGTGAATTAAAAAAAAGGTTTTCCCCATTTTTTTTTATTTGCGATTTTTGCGGCGGAATCGCAGCATTTCTGTTGCGTTACTTGGCTATTTTCTTCTTCACCACAGGTCAATTTATGAACGTTTTTGCTGCAACGTGTGCATGAGATTTGTTCAAATCTCATCCATTTTGCTGCTACTGTAAATGCTATGCAATTTCGACACAGAATTCCGTTGCAGAAATTTCCTCAGCTTGCGCTACCTGAGAACCTGGCCTTATGATTGTGAAATTACCATGGGACATACTTTTCAGCGATAGAAAAAAATCGTCTAAGGCCAGGTGTATTTTGGTCAGTATTTGTATGCCAAAGCAGGGGTGGAACATAAATATAGAAGGCGTATAATGGGAAGATTTGTGCCTCTTCCGTGTTATGGACCCACTACTGGTTCTGGCTCACAAACCGTGATGCAAAATACTGACCAAAATATACTGACCAAAATCAGCAGGAATTTTAGGGCATGCCATCGATTTTTCAAATCCGCAGTATACCCTATATGTCACGAAGTTGCCACATTGCAAAGGGTGGAATCTGTGACAAAATCAAAGGTGGAAAAGTTACGCTGCGTCTGTATGTACCCTTATAGTCTGAAGTGGAGGGGGCCCGAAGGCACCAGGCTTCTCCGGACCATTTCCCATTCCTTTCTGTCTCCTGATCTGTATTATCAGTGCAGGAAGGGTCAGCGGAATGTGGTAAGTCTGCTGTAGCCTGAGGAGGGGAGTAAACCGTTCTACAGGTTTAGACCACCATGGATGTTGGCATTTCCCCTTCTCTAACCTAGACCACCAAGTATCAGGCATTTGCCTCTTCACTACCCTTGACCACCAGGAAAGCTGTCATTAACCCCTCCACTACTCTAGACAGCCAGGGAAGTTTTCCCTTATTTTTTTTTTGTTGTCTATACCTAGAAAAGTAATTTTGAGACATGAGGGTCTATGTTTCTCTAAACTTCTAACACTGTTTTTATGTATGTACTATACTAAAGGTTTCCTGCCCAGCGACACCGCCCGTCACCACCGATCCTGCATTCTGGATGTACTCAAGGAGGCTCTTCAGGAGGCAAAGGTACAGCCAGAGGAAATCGACTGCGTAGCTTACACAAAAGGTAAAATGGCAAGTAGTGTGTGGGTGTGTAAATATAAACGTGTAAGGGGTTATTTATTTCTTTTTTGCCAGCACATGTGTGCATGCTACCAATGATGAACTGTGACAGCCCTGATAAGAGCTCTGCAGCTATGAGTCAAGTGCAGCACCGTAGGACGGCTCCAGGGCTACTGCGCATGTTGGGAGTTGTCCTAATCCATTGCATAGAGGTGGCCAGGCAGGGAGTCACTGCACATGCGCTAAATACGCGCGCCAACTAACCCAGCCAGACTCTCAGAAAACTACACAAAAGGAGCTAAACCAGCTCGGCCACCTTTGCTGGACCGTGGTGGTGGCCGTACCCATAGTAGACGGAGAATATACAAAGATGGGGTGGACAGAATGGATTATCTCCCAAACCCCTACATTTAAAAAAAAAAAAAAAACCACTAGGATATTTGCAAACATACATATATTTGCATTATGTATATCTTGAACGCTAATCGTTGAAATAGGAATAACCCTTTATGTGCAAATTTGTTTGCTCCAAGGCAATATTATTTTATTATTTTCATATTGTTTTTTATGAGCCGATTATGTCATACACTGTGCATAAAATCGTGGCGTGTTCCGCTCTGAAAATCCACCACAAACAACTTTACAATGTATATGAATGGGGTTTAGGAAACCTCCTTCACATAAAGCAGGAAATAGTGCTGCAGATTTTAAAATTCTGTCTATTCTGCTGTAGATCTGCTCTCGATTTTACAATGCGTTTCACCTACTCTATTGTGATGTTGACTCCACTTTGGCTGCGTATGTCACCTACTCTATTGTGATGTTGACTCCACTGTCGCTGCGTATGTCACCTACTCTATTGTGATGTTGACTCCACTTTGGCTGCGTATGTCACCTACTCTATTGTGATGTTGACTCCACTTTGGCTGCGTATGTCACCTACTCTATTGTGATGTTGACTCCACTGTCGCTGCGTATGTCACCTACTCTATTGTGATGTTGACTCCACTTTGGCTGCGTATGTCACCTACTCTATTGTGATGTTGACTCCACTTTCGTTGCGTATGTCACCTACTCTATTGTGATGTTGACGCCACTTTCGCTGCGTATGTCACCTACTCTATTGTGATGTTGACTCCACTTTCGCTGCGTATGTCACCTACTCTATTGTGATGTTGACTCCACTTTCGCTGCGTATGTCACCTACTCTATTGTGATGTTGACTCCACTTTCGCTGCGTATGTCACCTACTCTATTGTGATGTTGACTCCACTTTGGCTGCGTATGTCACCTACTCTATTGTGATGTTGACTCCACTGTCGCTGCGTATGTCACCTACTCTATTGTGATGTTGACTCCACTTTGGCTGCGTATGTCACCTACTCTATTGTGATGTTGACTCCACTTTCGTTGCGTATGTCACCTACTCTATTGTGATGTTGACGCCACTTTCGCTGCGTATGTCACCTACTCTATTGTGATGTTGACTCCACTTTCGCTGCGTATGTCACCTACTCTATTGTGATGTTGACTCCACTTTCGCTGCGTATGTCACCTACTCTATTGTGATGTTGACTCCACTTTCGCTGCGTATGTCACCTACTCTATTGTGATGTTGACTCCACTTTGGCTGCGTATGTCACCTACTCTATTGTGATGTTGACTCCACTTTCGCTGCGTATGTCACCTACTCTATTGTGATGTTGACTCCACTTTCGTTGCGTATGTCACCTACTCTATTGTGATGTTGACTCCACTGTCGCTGCGTATGTCACCTACTCTATTGTGATGTTGACTCCACTTTGGCTGCGTATGTCACCTACTCTATTGTGATGTTGACTCCACTTTCGTTGCGTATGTCACCTACTCTATTGTGATGTTGACTCCACTGTCGCTGCGTATGTCACCTACTCTATTGTGATGTTGACGCCACTTTCGCTGCGTATGTCACCTACTCTATTGTGATGTTGACTCCACTTTCGCTGCGTATGTCACCTACTCTATTGTGATGTTGACTCCACTTTCGCTGCGTATGTCACCTACTCTATTGTGATGTTGACTCCACTTTGGCTGCGTATGTCACCTACTCTATTGTGATGTTGACTCCACTTTCGCTGCGTATGTCACCTACTCTATTGTGATGTTGACTCCACTGTCGCTGCGTATGTCACCTACTCTATTGTGATGTTGACTCCACTTTCGCTGCGTATGTCACCTACTCTATTGTGATGTTGACTCCACTGTCGCTGCGTATGTCACCTACTCTATTGTGATGTTGACTCCACTGTCGCTGCGTATGTCACCTACTCTATTGTGATGTTGACTCCACTGTCGCTGCGTATGTCACCTACTCTATTGTGATGTTGACGCCACTTTCGCTGCGTATGTCACCTACTCTATTGTGATGTTGACTCCACTTTGGCTGCGTATGTCACCTACTCTATTGTGATGTTGACTCCACTGTCGCTGCGTATGTCACCTACTCTATTGTGATGTTGACTCCACTTTGGCTGCGTATGTCACCTACTCTATTGTGATGTTGACTCCACTTTCGCTGCGTATGTCACCTACTCTATTGTGATGTTGACTCCACTGTCGCTGCGTATGTCACCTACTCTATTGTGATGTTGACTCCACTGTCGCTGCGTATGTCACCTACTCTATTGTGATGTTGACTCTACTTTCGCTGCGTATGTCACCTACTCTATTGTAAGAGGTGAAATCGACTGTAAAATAATGCGGTTAATACAGATTTACTCCAGTTTACCTTTGATTTTTGGAGGGTTCCACTACCAGCAGCATGTGAACGCACTCTTATATTCCAGAGCTGCATTCATAATGCCTGAAACTTCAGGACTGAAGTTTTCCTACATTTCTTGCTGACTTATTAGTATGTGAACACTTCTCTTTGGTAATTTGCAATCTTGGGATTGCTTTTTTTTCCACCAGACACTATACACAGTAATCTGATGTCAGATAAGTGAAGCAATGCATTTACAAAGTTACTCTATTCGTTTTTCTGTCACACGCGAGACCCATTTGAGATCTTAATATGCATATATTTATGATGTTTATAGCTTTTATGTGGCATCAGATCATGATATTGTAATGTGTGAAATTACTGGTGGTTATGTGGAAGGCCCAATTATAAATTATGCTCTGGGCCCAAGATATCGAAGCGTTACTTCTGACTTGCTGTTTCGCTACGTTTTTGCCGTGCAGTTGAGGTAAACAATTATTTTTTTCTTTTAACCTCTTAACGCCGAAGGACCGATATATCCGTCCTCAGCAGCTGCTAGTTCGCGCAGGAGGACGGATATATCCGTCCTGTGATGGCGCGGGTACTGACAGTGTACCCACGCGATCAGCGGCAGGAGCACGGCTGTTATACACAGCCCGGCTCCTGCTGCAACTGCCGGAATCGAAGCGCGCTCCGATTCCGGCAGTTTAACCCATTAAATGCCACTGTCAATAGTGACAGTGGCATCTAATGTGTTTGACAGAGGGAGGGAGCTCCCTCTGTCACCCCATCGGCGCCCCCGCAAAGAAATCGCGGGTCGCCGTCGGGTTTCCATGGCAGCGGGGGGTCTAACAAAGACCCCCAGGTCTGCCTTCAGCATCTGCCTGTTAGGCGATGCCGGAGGCATGACCTAACAGATTGCCTGTCAGTTTAACACTGACAGGCAATAATGCTTCCATATACTAAGTATACCAAAGCATTATATATGCAATCAGCAGATCGCATAGTGAAGTCCCCGGGTGGGACTAAAAAAAAAAATGTCAATCAGTTAAATAAAGTTGGTGAAAAAAATAAAAAAAAATAATGACAGTGAAAATCAAATAAAACGACTTTTTTTGCCCAAAAAGTGGTTTTATTTAGTAAAAGTGTCAAAACAAATCACACATACACATATATGGTATCCCCGCGATCGTAACGACTTGAACAATAAAATGAACACATTAATTAAACCGCCGGATGAACGGCGTAAAAAAAAAACGCAAAAAACAACGGCGAAATTCTCTCTTTTCTCCCATTCCCCCCATAAAAAATTAAATAAAAATTAATCTATAAATCCTATGTACCCCAAAATAGTACTAATGAAAACTACACATTGTCCCGCAAAAATCAAGCCCACATACGACCACATCGACGGAAAAATAAAAACGTTACGGCTCTTGGAACGCGGCGATGCAAAAACAAGTAATTTTTTTCTAAAAGGCTTTTTATTGTGCAAACGTAGAAAAAACACATAAAACCTTTACATATTTGGTATCCCCGTAATCGTGCCGACCCATAGAATAAAGTGAACATGTTATTTACGCTGCATAGTGAACGGTGTAAATTTGTAACGTGAAAATAAATGCTGGAATAGCTGCTTATTTTCAATTCTCTCCTAAAATAAAGTTAATAAAAGTTAATCAATATATTATAAGCATCTAAAAATGGTGCAATTATAAAGAAGAAAGTATAGAAACTACTGGATGCTTATACAGTTGCATTCTATTGCCGTTGACTTCTATTGCAAAAATAAAGTCTGGATACCTTTTTTTTTTTTTTTTTTTTCCGAACGTATTTTTGCAGCCGCAATTTGCGGGTGAATTGCGGCCCCATTAATTTCAATGGCTTCCATGGGCCGTGCATTGCCCAGGAGCCTGGCTCATAGAAATGAATACACACTGCCATGTGCATGGCCCACGATTTTGTGGGTGGCCTGCGGGTGACACTCCGCGGCTGTCCGAGCCGCAAATCACGGCCGTGCACACCACTACGGTCATGTGCATGAGGCCTAAGTCAATAGCGACCGGATGCAATTATAAAGGGATGTTGTATTTTTTTAATCAATATTATTATATACAACAAAAATGTGTCTACTGTATAGCAAAAACATAGAGAAATCCAGAATTTTAAAAGATCCAGCATTTTGATGGGCAATAATAAGGAAATGATTGAAGATAAATCAGCAGTTAATAAATGGGTTGTCTGGTTTAAAAAAAAACTTTTCAAATCCCTGATTTGGAGAATTGTGATTAGTCTCTTATTCAAGATCCCCATCTGTTAGCCAAAGCAGAGTGGCTATGAAGAGGGTCTCTAACTTCTCTTATTGTGCAGGGCCTGGAATGGGAGCACCTCTACTGTCAGTGGCCATAGTTGCACGTACAGTCGCTCAACTGTGGAAGAAGCCACTGCTGGGAGTGAATCATTGCATAGGGCACATTGAGATGGGGCGTCTGATTACAGGAGCTGTAAATCCCACTGTGCTGTATGTAAGCGGAGGCAATACACAGGTAAGTCCTCGAAAGTCACATATGCACTTCTACGTTTGGATTTTAGCCAGTAATAACGATCACACTTTGTGCATGCTAGCGGGAAATCGGCATGATGAAATGCACATATTATTTCAGTTACTAGGGCGAATGGCTGCTATCAAGCTGCTGCCTCCTTTCTGTGCTGTCAGGACAGCGCTGATCCAGCTCTGAACTTCAGTCACATCTGACAGTCAATGTTCTGAATTACCAGCAACCAGTTTTTGTTTTCAATGGTTTTGTCAGACAGCACATCACTAGCAACACGTCTTTTTCAGATTACTCAGGTGTTCAGCTAAAAGGGGTACTCCTGGCATTTTTTATTGTTGGCCTCTCCTTAGGTTAGGCTGTCAATATCAGATTGGTGGTGGTCCACAGTCTTCTCACAGTGTACAGTCACAGCACCATACACATCTGTAGTAGCTGTGCCTGGAATTGGAGTTCCGGTCCTGTTCAAGCATTGCAGTCCCAGGCACAGCCGCTACAATGTGTATGATGCTGTGCCCAGTAAACACTGAAAAGGCCGTGGCGACAAACGCTGCAGGAGTCAGTACTCCCACCAATCTGATATCCTAAGACAGAAGTATCACTAGTCTCAGGCAAGAGTAGGGTCAATAATAAACCATATTTTGCAAAATGTATGCATATGAAAACCGTCATTCACTTGATTGCAGAATTGAGCGCGTGTATAATGTATGTAGTTAAATATGAATTCTAGAGTAACTGTAATTTCAGAAAACTTTTGACATGCCCTAGTGACATGTCAGACGTTTGATCAGTGGGGGTCCGGGTGCCGAGACCCCCACGATCGCTGAAAACGAACGGGCTGAAGCGCTCACCTGAGCATTTTATCTCTTTGGATGCGATTGGCAATCCAAGAATGTCTGAAGACAGGCTCACATAGAAAGTCTATGTTTGCTGAAACGACAGTCACTTTAAGATAAAAATAAATCAGACATCTGTCATATTCAGCGTCTCTTTCGGCACAGGTCATTGCATATTCTGAACAGCGGTACCGGATATTTGGAGAGACAATCGATATTGCTGTAGGAAACTGTCTAGATCGATTTGCCAGGGTTCTGAAGGTAAGATATTCTCTACTTTTCAAATCCAAGCTTTTCACCTTCAAAATAAAATACTTCACCTTTTTAAAATGCACATTACAAATGGCCAAATTAAAATATTTACTAGCATTTATACTAAATTGTTTCATATTTCTGGTTTTGTCCAAGATTTCGAATGACCCCAGCCCTGGATATAACATTGAACAAATGGCTAAGAAGTGAGTATGAACTGAACTGTATCCACACATTGTTACTGGGATTGTTCATTGTCCACCCACTTGTAATAAACAGTCTTTTACTTCTTATAATATAATATTCACTATACTGCATGGCCAAGGGTCATGATCAACTGACTGGAATAGGCCAAATATTTGGTTTTAGTTCAGGATCACTAAAATAATATACTAACAATAAAACAAAAAGCTATAGCTGTGCTAAAGAGCATTTCTCCTTAGGGAGAAATAATAAGAATTTGGTTGGAAATAGAAGTCACTGAGTTGGTGTCTTTATAAAATCTTTATTTTATACTTATTTTATCCACTATCTTTTGAGTTATTATTTGTATTTCGTTTTTTTTTTTAAAAACATTTTTATCTTCAGTCAGCAATCCTGTATACCACCTGGTTCAGAGGGCTTCTGAAAATGTCCATCGATATAAGAGAAGTGTTGCCTGAAAGCCAGGAACAGGACCATATAATGGCTGGCCACCAGGGAAAAAAAAAAAGTGTAGTTGACAAGCTCCCGATGTACACTCTAAACATGTCTGAAGGGCTCCATTATCCTGACGGCGGAAAAAAAAAATGTCCTTTTGACCTGTCCGGCTGGTATACATCAGTAAACCTTTTCTTTGAAGGAAGGAATAGCGTATTCATCCTGACAAATGTAGGGTCCCCTTCACAGGAACATTAAATGTATACGTCGGGAAGCGCCAGGGACTCTGGGCCTTGGGAAGCTCCCGACATCACTGGCCAGAGCGCTTCTGACGCTCTGGCCGCGGACTCCGGTATTGTAGCTTCTGGCTATGTCAGGGAGACCAGAACTGGCTGTGGTGGTAAGGGGTTAATGGAGCATTTCTTTGTTTTGCCAGAACTGTGCGTTTAATCTGCTACTTTATATTACATGCCTTAAATTGGTTGTCATGCTGGTAACTGTGTAACAAATAGACATATACCGGTGTAGATTGGTGTCTGAAATTTAGAAACGACCCGGCAGGCAGAAGGTGCGACAAATTTTATTTTAGTAGCGCACTCCGTGATAGGTTTGGTGCATCTTGCTAGACACTTTATTTTTTTCTGTTCTTTATGCCACCTCTTGGCTGGCTTCAAAATTGTGACGGACGCCAATTAATAGATCTGGCGCATTTGAGGACTCAACTTAACCACACCCCCTTTTCTAGACTTTTTTTTTTAGTGAGTTGTAAAAAGTGCTTAAAACACACAATAAATCTGCGGCACGGCATGTGCGCTAGATTTTTGGCGTAATTTCAACCAGAATTCTGGCGCATTTGGCTTAGTAAATCTGCCCCACGTTATCTCCTGAATTTACTATAAGATTATCTACTTACGTAACAAAAGTTTTTGCTTTAATTTCATTTTAGGGGCAAAAAGTTTGTGGAGCTGCCTTACACCGTGAAAGGAATGGATGTATCCTTCTCTGGTATTCTGTCATATACAGAGGTAAAACCTGTTTAATTCTAGACTTGCGTATTTAGGAGTAAGGCCTCATGCACACGACCGTAAAAACTCCCGTTATTACGGGTCGTAATTACGACCCGTAATAACGGGCTCATAGACTTCTATTGGCGACGGGTGCCTTCCCGTTTTCTCACGGGAAGGTGCCTGTGCCGTTGAAAAAGATAGAACATGTCCTATTTCAGGCCGTAATAACGGCACGGGCAGCCCATAGAAGTCTATGGAGCTCCCGTAATGACGGGTGGCTACATGTGTGCACCCGTCATTACGGCAGCGTTGCTAAGCGACGTCAGTAAATAGTCACTGTCCAGGAAGCTGAAAGAGTTAACTGATCGGCAGTAACTCTTTCAGCACCCTGGACAGTGACTACCGATCAGTATAAACCTGTAAAAAATAAAAATAAAAGACGTTCATACTTACCGACAACTTCCTGCTTCCTCCAGTCCGGTCTCCCGCCCGTTGCCTTGGTGACGCGTCCCTCTCGACATCCGGCCCGACGTCCTGGATGACGTTTCAGGCCATGTGACCGCTGCAGTCTCTCTCGCTCCTGTAAATTTTATTTAATTTATTGACTATGAATGAATGTATAGAGAATTTATTTGGTTCTGTGGAACGTTTAAAAGGGATTTGGTGAATCAGATGGATCAGGTCAATCACAGGCTGCAGCGGTCACATGGACTGCCGCGTCATCCAGGGATGTCGGGCTGGATGTGAAGAGAGGGACGCGTCACCAAGACAACGGCCGGGTAAGTATGAATTTCTTTAACTTTTATTACAGAAAAGGCTGTCCCTTCTCTCTATCCTGCACTGATAGAGAGAAGGGGCTGCCGATTAGTGCAGTGCTATTTTGCCGCCAAAAACGTGCCCGTAAATACGGGTGGAATACGGGTGACACCGGACCCGTATTTACGCCAGTATTTACGGGTGGGAAAAAATACGGTCGTGTGCATGAGGCCTAATTCTGTCCTAAATGATTCCATAATTTATCCCTGAATTTATTCTACCATTGAACAGGAGGTTTATGAGATCCATTGTATTCCGATACCACTTACGTTATTTCATATAGTAATGGAGACCGCTATAATCTCCACTTCAGGAAACGGAATGAGTGTTGTCAAGCTCTTCTCTGTTAGTTGCATTACTGAACAAAATATGATATTACAGTATGAAGTCCAGAATCATGACCGTCAACTTCCAAAGTCTTCTCTTCCTGACTGACGGGACGTGCATTTTTATTTAGAGCGGTGGATAAGCCACTGCCCGAGACCTCTGGTAACATGTGAGCTGCGCTTGGCAACATTGTTGGGATCAGCTAACGTTTAATGTGAATAGCCCAGATCACTGGAAATCCTAAATATTACTAGAAATGCGCTTTTAAATAACTCAAAATCAGCACAACAGCCGTAAATCAAAGTATCTGCAGATGGGTTTCACTTTTCATGCTTGGGTAAGCAGGAATTCTTTACAATCGGCTCTGTCAGGTCTCCTAGGATTCCCCTTTTAGGGTATGTGCACACGTAGTGCCCAAAAACGTCTGAAAATCCAGAGCTGTTTTCAAGGGAAAACAGACCCTGCTTTTCAGACGTTTTTTGACCAACTCGCATTTTTTGCGGCGTTTTTCGCGCCGTTTTCGCGGCGTTTTTTACGTCCGTTTTTGGAGCTGTTTTCATTGGAGTCTATGAGAAAACAGCTCCAAAAACGTCCAAAGAAGTGTCCTGCACTTCTTTTGACGAGGCTGTATTTTTACGCGTCGTCGTTTGACAGCTGTCAAACGACGACGCGTAAATAACAGGTCGTCTGCACAGTACGTCGGCAAACCCATTCAAATGAATGGGCAGATGTTTGCCGACGTATTGTAGCCCTATTTTCAGACGTAAAAGGAGGCATAATACGCCTCGTTTACGTCTGAAAATAGGTCGTGTGAACCCAGCCTTAAGGACCGTATAGGATACGGGGGAGATTGAGTTCAGGAATATATATTTTTTCTATTATTTGTATTTTCATGTGTAAACGCTGCTAGATATAGAGGGAGCTTGTGAGTCCTGGGGCCCTTCTCATGTAATCTGGTATTCAGCTCATGTTCATCTCACTTTCGAGCATTTAGTTTTAGTTGCTTTATTTCTATTCACCTGTTAGGAATCTGCTGTTACGTTTCTGCTTAACCCCTTATTTTGGCCTAAGGACGTGGCATTTTCGCTTATTTATTTACTACTTTTTTCATAGTCTCATTTCAAGAACCATAACTTTTTTGATTTTTCTATCGAGGTGTGTTCTTTGCGGGACGAGTTGTAGTTTTTTAATGGCACCGTTTTGAGGTACATATTGTTATATACCGTATTTTTCGGACTATAAGACGCACCTGACTATAAGACGCACCCAGATTTTAGACAACAGAAAAAAACCTTCAGTTTCACCACATTCCGAGAGCCATAACTTGGTGTGAGGGCTTATTTTTTTCTGGACGAGCTGTAGTGTTTATAAGCCCCATTTATTTATTTTTAGTACATACGATTTTTTTATCACTTTTTATTTCATTCCTTTTAGCGCTATGGTGACCAAAAGACAAAGTTTCTGGGGTTTTAAATGTATTTTTTTTACGCCGTTCACTGTGTGAGTCAAATAATGCTATATTGTAATAGTTTCTGACTTTTACGGATGCAGAGATACCAATTTTTTTATCTTTACATTGTGCTTGGGGAAAAATGGGCAACGGGTTGTTGTTTTTTTTAACTTTTAAACATTTTTTACACTCCTGAAAATGTATCTAACTTTTTTTTTTTACACATTTTATTAGTTCCCCTAGGGGACTTGAACCAGCGATCATTAGATCGCTGGTACAATACACAGCAATACATGGATAAGTTACGGAAACAGCGTAACTCGCTGAGCTACGCTGTTTCCGTAACTCCCATAGTAGTGGATGGCAGTTACAGAAGCAGCGTAGCATGCTACGCTGTTTTCGTAACTACTATACAATTCTATAGGCGTTATGGAAACTGCGTAGCTCAGCGAGTTACGCTGTTTCCGTAACTCTACCATGTAACCAGGAAGTGGCCGGAAGACAGCGGAGCCGGGTAAGATAGAACGGGGTTTAGAGGGCCCCTGTTCTAGAAATAGGTGCGGGTCCCAGAGGTGGGACCCATATCTATCTGACATTTATGACATATCCTCTGGATATGTCATAAATGTCCTGCATGGGAAAACTACTATAAATGCCGCGGTAACTAGTTAAATGGCCAGGAACAGAGCCCGCTCCAAACATCATCCCCTTCCCGCTCCATGATGTTCCGGCACATGAAGGGTTGGGAAGGGGTTAAGTAAGGAGCGGTCAGGGTCCCTTGACTGCCGACTAAGACGCAGGGTCTTTTTAGCAAGATTTATTCTGGCTAAAAACTGCGTCTTATAGTCCGAAATATACGGTATATAGTTATTGTATAACTTTTGTTAATTTCTGCCATTGTTTTTTTGGGGTTTTGTTTTTATGGCGTTCACCGTGCAGTATAAATGACATGTTAACTATATTCTGTGGGTCAGTATGATTACAGCAATACTAAATTTATATATATTTTTTTAAATATTGTACTACTTTTGCACAATAAAAACACTTCATTTGTTTCTTGAAAATTGATGTTTTTGTGTCGTCGCATTCCAGTTTTCATAGTTTTATGATGCTTTTTGCTGAACATCCTAAATAAGTTGGTATATTTATTATACAAGGTGTTATGGTTACGATACCAATATGTAACATTATTTGGTGGCATACTTGATTATTGCAAAAAATTTGTTGTGCGCCATTGTCCAGTTCCTTGTGTGTGAGGGGCTGCGTTCATGGTGGGTGCTTTTGTTGTGTTTACTATGGCTGCATACAGAAGTGTGTGTGTGTGTGTGTGTGTGTGTGTGTGTGTGTGTACTTAAAAATGAAGAACTTGTTTTATTAAGTTGCTTCTTTTTTAAAAGCTTTGAAAGTGAAACCTTTGAAAGGGAATTTTTTTTTAAGATAAAAATGTCAGTCAGTGTGTTTTGTGCAACTTTCAAATTAGTTTTTATTAAAAATTATTTTTACTTTTTGAGATACAGCTGCTCTGTATCTATACAGAGCAGCTGTATCGTTCGCTAAGACCTGAATCCGTCAGTCCCGCAGACCTGACTGGTTCAGTGTCAGCGGTTCCTGCATGTCTGGGACATGCAGGATCCACCTGTAAACTATCACTTCTAAGTTATGAACTTAGATGTGATGTGTAACAGGTGAATCCTGTGTGTGAGAGACATGCAGGACCCGCCGTCACTGAACCCGTCAGTCCTGTGGACCTGACGGGGACAGGATTTAGCACTGCATACAGCAGATAGAGAATACAGAGCAGCTGTATCTAAAAAAAAGTCTAAATTATTTTTAATAAAAACTAATTTGAAAGTTGCGCAAAAGACAGCGACTGACATTTTTATATAAAAAAAATAATTTTCTTTCAAAGTTTTACATAGCTTTCAAGTCCTGATTTTAATAGCTTTATTAAAAAATTAAAAGACCGGCTCTGTTCACACTTGTGTCATTGTTTGTGTTTACTACAGAAACCATGACACATAGCCGCATACCACCGACTGATGGAACCCAATGACTTACAATAGGGTCCATTGGTTTCCGCATGTAGTGCTGTTCTTTCCGTCATATCGGCTGGGACTGCTGACGGTGGCTCTGAACGAAGCCTCTGACCGCAGTGTGAACATAGCCTCAAAAAAACCACAATAGATAGAGCTTGCAGAGAATATAGTCTACTTAAGGATGGTACTTAGAATTGTCAGTGTGAACCTAAGTGCATCTTTAGGAAAAGCGTGTTTTATTTCCAGGGAGCGCTGGATATATATATATATATAGTACAAAGCTCAATCGTACATTGGCGGTCTACTTCATAGACGTTTTAGCTGCAGTATTCAGTCAGTTGACAGAGTAATGAAACAATCATAACGTTATTTTTCTCTGTCCGGATCCTGTACTGTATAAATTTAGATTTTACTGCTTTATTGTTCTACCACAGCACATAATATATCCTTGCCACTGCCGCTCTTATTGATTCCTTTATTTCTGATAAAGGTACTGCAAGGGCAATGTCCGTTGTGTCTGCATGTTCTAGAGACCGTTTACAAATCCTAAATATATTGTATAGAGAAGATACACTTTGTCCTGATTGTATGTAACTTACGTAATGGCATGAACTGTACCTTCTTAAGGGCCTTTAATCCTTTCGGTACCAGGACAATTTTCGCACTTTTGACTTGCTCAAAAAGATCATGCGCTTCTACAATATCAACATTTTTTATTCCACACCCATAACCAAATAGTAGACACCTGACACCTTGTGAAAATCTCTTCTAATACTTTACACTCATGGCCATGTTTTATGCAATTTTGCATCAAAATGTAACATTTTGTAAAAAAAAAAATCATGTTTCCGGCTAATACTCTGACACGAGCAGAGCCTGAGACACACCACACCTCTAAAAAATGAAAGTTCTAAGATTTGCAGAGTTTATTAATGCAAAGGCATAGCTAGGTTCTCCAGCACCCGGGGCAAAGATTCATTTTGGCGCCCCCCCCCCCCCCCCCCCAACCTCTTTCCCGGCATCTCCTTCCCCCTCGCCAAGTTTATTTTCTCTACCAATCAATGACGTGTCATTTCTTTTCCACATTTTTTTTTAATGTAACTCCAGCACAAAAACATTTGTACATTTTACAAGTAATATAGTTCCATACACAGCACCAGAACCACGCTCATTACATACATACAGCACCAGAACCAAGCTCATTACATATATACAGCACCAGAACAAAGCTCCGTACATAAATACAGCTCCAGTACCAAGCTCTGTACATATATACAGCACCAGAACAAAGCGCAGTACATATATATAGTACCAGAACCAAGCTCAGTACATATATACAACACCAGCACAAATACAGCTCAATTTAGTGCAACCCCTGCCGTATAGGTTTGCACTAAATTGTTGCCAGCTCTCAGCATGGCCCGAACAATGGTAAGGATATGCTGGGAGTTGCGGTTTCACAAAAAAAAACATATCATAATCATACCACCCATCATCTCGCTGCAGATCATACAGTGACTACAGTACTGATTAGAGGCAGAATAAACATTTACATTAAGTGACTCACCGGTGACGTCTCAGATTCTAGTTCTTTTTCTCCATCCGGTCCAGACCTCTATGACGACTTCACCCGGTCACAGCTCATTTCTGCAGTTTGCCGCTCAGATGTCTTCAGCTTCCCACTTTTCCAAAATTTCTACACCTATGAACAAAGATAAAGTTCTCATTATACCACACACTACGCCCCTAAATATAATAGCGCCATACACCGTCACACACACACACACACACCATGCCCCCTGTAGATAGGGCCCCCCATATAGCCCACCCCTGAATATAGTGTCCCACATATAGCTCCTCCTATAGTGCTCCACAGATAGCCCACCCCTTTATATAGCCCCCTGTAGATATAGCTAACCCCTGTATATAGTGCTCCACATATAGCCTACCCCTGTATAAAGTGCTCCACATATAGCCCACCCCAGTATATAGCCCCCCCCCCCCCCGTAGATAAAGCCACTTTTTTATTAGGATAAAAAAAACAAGTATACAAACTCCCCTTAATCCCGTTCCCGTGGCATCTGGCGGCAATGGAGACCTGATCTCTTCTGCACAGGTCTCCTGGGTTTGAACGACGCAAGCAGCGCGATGACGTGATCGCGCCGCTTGCGTCTATGAAAGGCGCTGATTGGCAGGGCAGAATGACTTTTCCTTTCAATCAGCGCCTTTCAACGACGCAAGCATCGCGCCACTTCACTCGTAGAAAGGCGCTGAATGGCTGGGCACGGAACTTACCCGGCCATTCATTGCTTCTAATTGTACCTGTGTCCTATAGACGCAGGTACAATTACAGTGCAGGAGGGGGTGGCGGCGGCTGGTTTCAGTGGCGCCGCTGACCCCTCTGAGAGGCAGCAGGCCGCCGTCATGGTGCCTGCCCCCCCTAGCTATGCCCCTGATTAATGCCACTGATGTCCACCTCAACATGCAGATATCTTTACAGACTCACCATAACTGAAGACCGCAAAAATCTCTGCGATCCAGATGCTAGTAAACTTTTGATTCACAGAGTTGACAAATGGCGCAGGGAGTGTTTAGATCTGCAACTGGTCATCTTCTCATCTCCCTAAATGTGACCGAGAGTACATATCCATATCCTCTGACTGGTAAGAGGGAGTGTTAACGGAAAGAAACGTTCCCTGAAATAACTGGAAGGCTGTACAGGGGGAGAAATGACAATAAGAGACTGATTATCTTCTTGATGTCACCTACACAACCACAGAACCAGGAAGAAAAACTTTTCATTCTGTTCCCTGACTTCAAAGAGTCCTGCTCACCAATTGTTGCACCTAGAGCTTTTCATCTTGGTATCATTTGCTAAGATTCTGGGCTTGAATATGATACCAAGATCTAAGCTTTAGTCTTGATAGTCTAGTCGTGGAAATCATTTTGTTGTATGGCGTATGTCTCTGGCAATGAAAGGGTCAAACATTTAGGGTAAGTTCACACAGCAAATTTGTCGCACAAATTTCTGCAACTGAAAAATCCAGCCCATACATCTGAATGGGGCTGTTTCTGCAGCATGTGCATGGATTTTTACAAACCCCAGTCAGATATACGGGACAGATTGTTTTCAGTCACAGAAACTTCTGCAACAAATCTGCCATGTGTGAACATAAGCTTACTTTCCTAGTTTACATGCGGAATTAATCTACATAAAAAGTTGAAGAGCTTTATAAATACGTTTTATTACTCTTCTAGTACTGAACCTGAGTTACACCATGTATTTTAGTTTAGTGCAGCATTCACAAGTTTGCAGGCTTTAGAGCTCAATGACTGTACAGGACTTGTTCTTCTGACTTTTATTGTAGGAAGTGTGCATTTTATACCAAACCGTTGTACAGTAATATTGGAGAAATTAACTGTCCCACTGCATTATGAGAGTTCAGCTCCGCTATATGGGGGTGTGTCTGACAACAAGCTTGTTGACTGTTTACTATGGCAACCTGCAAAATTGATTTCAGCTCTGGACTATAAAGCAGGCTGTTTAACTCCGGATAAGTTCAAGATAAGTCATACAATGAATATAGAAACTTTTTATGCAGATTAATTCTACCTATAAACTGTAAAATGCAAAGATGAACATGTGCTTTGAAGCCTCAACCCCTTCTTACAAATCTCTAGTACATCTACGTCATAGAATGCCTTTAGTTAAAGGACCAGTGTCACGGAAAAAAAATTTTTAGATCAATTTGCTTTTAGTGTTTTATTAAAAAAATTTTTATTTATTTGTGTGTTTGTGTTTTACTTTTTTTTTTTTTTCACTTTTTCTTGTCCATGGGGGCTGCCATTTTTTTTCCATCTCTGTATGTGTCGATTAACGACACATACAGACATGGAATACGACACATACAGTCCCATAGTGAATGCGAACGGGGCCCGTTCCATCCACTATGCTGTACGCCGTCTGTGTGGGAACAGCGTATGCGCCGCTCCCACACAGTCCAAATTGAACTGTGCGACGTCTGACGCCATTTTCCTGTAGACCGGAAGTCGCGGCCGGACAGTAAGATTACTACTTCCGGTCGCGGCTTCCGGACTTGTGCACTTGGAGCGGCGGTAGCAGACAGAGCGGACGGACCGGAGGGAGCGGCGGCAGGGGCAGGTAAGTTAGGTCTGTGTATGTAAGTGTTTCAGTGTGTGTTTACTAGTGTATGTAAACATACTACACTGTGTGTTAGCTCAAAAAATTGCGACACACAGTGCAGGAGGTTTGACTGTTCAATCCCCTTGTTTCTCCCGGCACTAGCCAGGATAAAGGAGGGGGGATTCTGAGAGCTCACTAGAGCGAGTGAGTTTTCTCAAATTTTGCAGCATAAAGCAATGTGGTTGCTTTACCACATGCAATGCTGCAATTTTGGGAATTGCTCCATCTAGTGACCAGCACTGGGAAATGTTATAAATTAGAATCTAATTTATAATATTTCCTCACTCGTGAAAAAATTAAAAAAAATTAGAACAATGTTTAATCACCTATACACCAATTGTTTAACTAAAAAAAAAAATTTTTTTTCTAGCGCCACATTCCCTTTAAGTCAAACTGAGGTACATGTACGCCACGGCGATGACACAGGAGTCGTGCCCGTGCAATGACTGTGCGAGCCCAGCGGTGATTAACAACTGGGCTCCCGCTGTAACAACCGTTTTGCCCTTTTAGATACCGCTGTCAATAGTGCAATCGTAATGACCGGTGTTGTAACGTTAATATGATAAACAAGGAAAAAATTACGGAATTGCTGTTTTTTTCCCAGCCCAAAACTTTTTTAAAAGTCAATCAATAAGTAATATGTTCCCTAAAATAGTGCCATTGAAAAAACAAGCCGTCACACAGCTACATCGACAGAAAAATAAGTTATGGCTGTCCTAAAGCGGCTACACAGAAATGAAAAAATTCCTGCAGTCCTTAACGCCAAAATGGTCCTTGAGGGGTTTTTTGAGCTTAAAAAAAAACCCCACAGAAAAGTACCTATATGGGTAGGAATGCTCAACAGATGATGCCACCATAGCTTAGAAGTAGTGCATGCCCCTCTATTACAAGGTGTAAGGTAGTGCTGTAATTACTCTCTGACTTCTCACTGCTCTGCTCATCACAATCCCCCCAGAGACAGGGAGGGAGAGCAGGGAGCAGTGGAGATTAGAGGCTTTTTATGTGTGAAGTTTCATATACTTCAGGGAGGGGGTAGAGGGGAGATCACCACATGTTCAGTGTATGGGATGTCACAGGAGACAAACACCAGGAGCATGGTCATGTGAGACTGGCTTACAGAGACATTTCAGCTACATACAGTACATTAGTGACTAATCCTACTGCAGCTAAAGAGCGGAAGACCCCTTTAACACACTCCCACCCCAGGACGTATATGTATATCATGGCTGTGAAGGGGTTTTCTGCACTGGTACGGCATGGCATGTGCGTGTTGCGGGCTCAGCAGTTGAGTCCGCACTGATCACAGCTGAGGCCAGCTGTAATATACAGCTGGGCTCCCACTGCAACGGCCGGGATCAGAGCTAGCTCCGATACCAGCTGTTCAAACCCCTTAGATTCCGTGGTCAAGAGCGATTGAGGGGTGCCGATTTGTTGCTGTGGCAACCAGGAAGCCAAAAAATGGCCTTCTCGTCTGTAGGCAGCCCATTAGACCCTGCTAAAATGACGGTTACAATGCACTGCACTACATAACTAGGGCAGTGCGTTATACAGGCGATCAGAAGAAAAGGCCTTCAGGTCTCCAAGTGGGACTAAAATAAATATTGAATCCTCTAAAAACAAAAATCACTTTTTGTTCCGGTGGATAGGGCATCCGCTCTTTAATAGTAAGTAGATCACAAAATAAGTAAATTAGGGCCGGTCCACATCAGCGTTCGCTTTCAGTTCAGGGGTTCCGTCGCAGGTTTCCGTTGTGGAACCCCTCAACGGAAAGTCAAACGGAAACCTTAGCTAATGGTGGCGGAAACATCGCTAATGGTTTCCGTTTGTCACCATTCCGGCAGGTTTCCGTTTTTGTGACGGTATCAATAGCGCAGTCGACTGTAATATACTAAGATTTCGTTATTTTATGCAAATTCTGTTCAAAGTTACTGCCACTAGATGTCTCCTTTCCTGTAATATACTGCCTGCTCCCTGTTTTCAAGCAAAATCCATTTCTGCAAACCGAACAGACGGACTGCAAGGTGTTCGTTCGTTCGTTCGTTCGTTCGTTCGTTCGTTCGTTCGTTCGTTCGTTCGTTCGTTCGTTCGTTCGTTCGTTCGTTCGTTCCAAGGGGGAGAAAAAGCAGGAGGAGGCAGCAGAGTGAGAGACATTCTTATCCATGGAGAAGGGAACAGGAGCAGAGTGAGAAAGAAACACATACACTTCGATGCCTCAGCTGCCGTTTTAGCCAGAGGCAGGGCCTGATAGGATGCCTGTCAGCATTCTGCTGACAGGCATATAATACACAGAAATATTGCAGTGTATTAAATCAGCGATCAAACAATCGCATGGTCTAGTACTTTAGTTGGACTATAAAAAAAAAAAAAAAGTCCACATAAATTTGAACTGTAATGTTAAAAACTATTAAAATAAAAATATAAACACAAACCTTAACATTAACCTCTTTAGGACCCTGCCTGTTTTGGCCTTGTGGACACAGCTGATTTTTGCAAATCTGACGTGTCACTTTATGTGGTAATAACTCCAGAATGCTTTTACCTATCCAAGCCATTCTGAGATTGTTTGTTTTCTCGTGACATATTGTACTTTATGATAGTGGAAAAATTTGGTCGTTAAATTCAATATTCATTTCCAAAAATCTGCGTTTTTCTAAGTTTTAATGTATCTGCTTGTAAAACAGATAGAAATAGTTACTAATTAACAATCCCATAAGTCTACTTTATATTTGCATTGTTTTTTGAACATTATTTTATTTTTCTAGGACGTTACGAGGCTTAGAACTTTAGCAGCAATTTCTCACATTTTCAAGAAAATTTCAAACGCCTATTTTTTCAGGGACCAGTTCAGTTCTGAAGTGACTTTGAGGGCCTTATATATTAGAAATTCCCCATAAGTCACCCCATTTTAAAAACTGCAAACCACTCAAAGTATTCAAAACAGCATTCAGAAAGTTTCTTAACCCTTTAGGATTCACAGGAATTAAAGCAAAGTATTGGTGAAATTTTCACATTTCATTTGTTTTTACGAAATTCATTTGTAATACAGTTTTTTTCTGTAACACAGAAGGATTTACCAGAGAAACGCACACAATATTTATTGCCCAGATTGTGCAGATTTTGCTGGAATAGTTTTTGAGCGCCATGTCGCATTTGCAGAGCTCCTGAGGTCCCAGTACAGGGGTAGCCCCCAAAAGTTTTGGAAACTACACCCCCTAAAGTATATATCTAGTGGAGTAGTGCGTATTTTGAGCCCAAGTTTTTTGTAGGATATGATGCAAAGTCCATGTGAAGTATTTAAATCTGATTTTTATTTTTTTCTTAGAAGTTTCCTACAAAGTACATTAAACTGAATAATTGCACCCCAACATTGATTATGCCTGTTCTTCTATGTTTATAAATACCCCCCATCTGCTGCTCGATCAAAAGGAGCACCCTGCGGCTTTCAGGACACAATTTTATCTAAATTATAGGACCTATTCCATGCCTTTAGAGGATTTCTACTGGCAGAATGATGTAACACCTTCCAGTATTGTCTCCATGTTCAAAATTAAACCCCCTAAGGTATTCATCTAGGGGGTGTAATGTGCATTTTGAGCCCACATTTTGGTCCAGAACTTATGCAAAGCTGGTGTGAAAATTTGTAATTTGAGTTTTTTTTCACAAGTGTCATTTTAAAGGTATTTTTGTCATGCAAAATTCATGATACTGAAGTAAGATATATAGTAAGTTAGCAAGCAAGGAAAAATTGTCCTATAGTGAAGAGCGATATATCTAAAAAATGGAGGAGAAAAATCTATACAACCGTGTTGAAACTAAAGCGTGTTCACAGGATGAAAGAACAGTTGCACGGAAATATATTCATCATCTTTTTTCAAAGGGACTGGTTGTACAACGCCTCTTTAGCACCATCAATCACTATATGAGAGACGGACGTGCCAAGTGACATTGGCACACCATAACAGGTCCCTACCGGCAAGGTAGGAACTGAAATGTGCGCAAAACAACTTGTCACCAGCAGAATATTTAAAGAGAACCTTTCACCTCCCCATACATGTGCAGCATGTAATGGGGAGGGCTGAACAAACCCTGGGGCACTTTACATTTTTTTTCTACCTCCCCCCGTTATTTAGATATCGGTGCCGTTATATTTGGCGCCCGATATTTAAATAACCCCCTGGACTGTCAATGTGGTGTGTACTGGCAAGGGGGCGTGTTACTATGGCTGTGTCACAGTCCAATCAGATATGGACAGTGTTACAGCGAGAGAGAGAGAGAGAGTGTACGCTCTCACTCTTCAGCTTTCAAGATTTAGTATTCTGCCGAACTGGCAAGGGGGCGTGTCTCTGCTACTGACAGTTTAAGCGCTCCCCAGCTCTTACACTGTCCGTAGCAGTGACACGCCCCCTTTCCAGTTCGGGTGAAAAGACTGATCTTCAAAGCTGAAGAGTGAGAGTGTGTGCGCGTGCACACTCTCTCCTCGGTCTTCCTGTGTCACTGCCGATATCTGATTGGACAGTGTCACAGCCATAGCAACACGCCCCCTTGCCAGTACACGCCCCGGTCTGTCTCTCTCTCTCTCTCTCTCTCTCGTGTTCTCGTTCTCTCGTGTTCTCTCTCTCTCGTTCTCTCGTGTTCTCTCTCTCTCGTTCTCTCGTGTTCTCTCTCTCTCGTTCTCTCTTTTTCTCTTTTTCTCTCTCTCTCTTTTTCTCTCTCTCTCTCGTTCTCTTTTTCTCTCTCTCTCGTTCTCTTTTTCTCTCTCTCGTTCTCTCTCTCTCTCTCGTTCTCTCTTTTTCTCTCTCTCGTTCTCTCTCTCTTTTTCTCTCTTTTCTCGCTCTCTTTTTCTCTTTCTCTCTTTCTCTTTTTCTCTCTCTCTCATTCTCTTTTCTCTCTCTCTCTTTCTCTCTTTCTCTTTCTCTTTCTCTCTCTCTCTCTCTTTCTCTCTTTTTTTCTCTCTCTCTTTCTCTCTCTCATTTTAAAAAAAAGAGAAGCTCCCACAATCTTCTGTTGGAAGCAGGTGTACTGAGCAGCAGTAGAGGGGTTAATGTGGGGTTATTATTGCAGGATCCGACAGGTGAATTCACACGGTCCCTGGGCACGTCTGATCTCTTCACTTTCACTCTCGGACTTAAGAGATCAGACGCTGACTGCCCAGTTACTGTTGTCATGCGCTGTGATTGGTCAGTCTTCTGTGACTGACCAATCACAGCGATCGCCGACAGGGGACCGCTATGATTGGTCCTTCGGTGTTACTGTGCCGATCAACTGTCATAAACAGTTGACGGCACAGTTCTGTCACCCTGTCTTTTGACAGGGTGATAGATATTAGCCAGGACGCACCGGTGCCTTAAAGCACTTCAATACAGGACGTAGCGGTGCGTCCTGGTGCGGTAAGGGGTTAAAAAGGCTTTATGTCAAAACATATAAAGAAAAAAAAATGACACATAATTGGTACCATCATGTACGTAACAACCTGTACTGTAATGTTACCATGTTATTTGATCCGCACAGTGAACGTCAAAAAAAATTCCAGAATTGCTGTTTGCTTATCCCACTTCACCAAAAAATTGAGTAAAAAGCAATCAAAAAGTTGTATGTACCTCCACAATAGTACAAATAAAAACATCAACTCATCCCGCAAGCCCTGGGACAGCTCTGTGGACGAAAAAAAAAAAGAGGAAAAGATGTCTCTCATAGTATGAGCATACAAAAAGTGTTTTTATTATGCAAGAGTAGTAAAATATAAAAAAAACTTTTTGAATTTGGTAACGCCGTAATCGTACCGAACAACGTAAAAAGCAAAGGCAAAATTGCATCTTGTTATAGAAAAATGTCTTCCCCCCCCCCCCCCCACTTTAGGCCTCGTTCACATCTGCGTAGAGGCTTCGTTAGGGGCCTTCGTCACAGATCTGGCTTAAAATACCGGAAACAATAGCGCAGCAAACGACGGACATTATGATCGAAACCCGACAAAACCCATTAAAGTGAGTGGTATCTTTCATGCAACAGGACTGCCACTTCCGATATTTTCATTGTTCTGCTCCTCTGATGGAGCAGAGCAATGGAAACACCGATGCAGATGTGAACCAGGCCTTATGAGGTATTCCTCATGTACACACATATGACAGCTTATTCCCCTGAAGGTTAAGTACGCTTTACTAAAAGTAATACAATGCATTATATTTACCCCAAAATGGTGCCATTAAAAAAATTAAACTCATCCCGCAACAAACAAGACCTCATACGACTATGTTGACAGAAAAATGAAAAAGTTATGGCTTTTGGAATGGGACGATAAAAGGACACATCTAGAAGGTCAAAATAGGCCGCGTTCTTAAAGAGGCTCTGTCACCACATTATAAGTGGCCTATCTTCTACATAATGTGATCGGCGCTGTAATGTAGATCACAGCAGTGTTTTTTATTTAGAAAAACTATAATTTTTAACGGAGTTATGACCTATTTTAGCTTTATGCTAATGACTTTATTGACCAAATGGGCGTGTTTTTTACTTTTTTGGCCAAATGGGCGTTGTGGAGAGAAGTGTATGACGCTGACCAATCAGTGTCATACACTTCTTTCCATTCATTTACTCTGCACATAGTGATCTTGTTAGATCATGATGTGCAGTCACATAGACACACATTAATGTTACTGAAGTGTCCTGACAGTGAATAGACCTCGCTACCAGCCAGGACGGGATGTCTATTCACAATCCCAACACTTCGGTAACATTAGCGTGGGACTTACAGCACTGCAAGCGTGATCTCGTGAGATCACGCTGTAAATGACCGCTGTCAGCGAGATCACGCTTGCTGTGCTGTAAGTCCCACACAAACATTACCGAAGTGTCGGGATTGTGAATAGACATCCCGTCCTGGCTGGAGGTAATGTCTATTCACTGTCAAGACACTTCAGTAACGTTAGTTTGTGAGTAAGTGACAGCACACCGTGAACAACACAGGATCACTATGTGCTGAGTAAATGAATGTAGAGAAGTGTATAATATCTAATAGAGAAATTATGCATTTTGTGAGGAGTCTTAAAGGGGTCTTCCGCTCTTTAAGAATTGTGTGCAAATGGTGTAACTGCAGTAAGATTAGTCACTAATGTACTGTATGTAGCTGAAATGTCTCTGAAGCCAGTGCCACATGCAGTCACATGACCATGTCCCGTACACTGAACACTGTTTATCTCCCCTCTCCCCCCTCCCTGTAGTGCAGGATGTCACACATCATATGCCTCTTATCTCCCCACTCCCTTCCTGTGTTTCACATGCTGGGCAGCAGATCGGTAGTGCAAAGTATAGCAGCAGTAAAAACTACAACTGGCCCCACAAAAAACAGCCCTCATACAGCTTTGTCAACGCTGAAAAAAACGTTACAGCTTTTGGAAAGCGGGGTGAAAAAACTAAAATGCAAAAATGAAAAATAGCTGCGATGCCAAGGGGCTAATTTTCCTTTTTTTAGTTAACAGGAAGCCTGGAAATAAGCAGAGATTTTCCCACATTACACATTCAGTGAGTAAGGGTATGTTCACACGCAAACTCTAAAACGTCTGAAAATACGGAGCGGTTTTCAAGGGAAAACATCTCCTGATTTTCAGACGTTTTTTAATCCACTCACGATTTTATCGCTGTTTTTTTTACAGCCGTTTTTGGAGTTGTTTTCAATAGTCTATGAAAAACTGCTCCCAAAACATCCCAAGAAGTGACCTGCACTTCTTTTTCGTGGCCGTTTTTTTTTTTACGTGGCCGTTTTTCAAAACGGCACGTTGGAACAGAACGCAGTTTTTCCCATTGAAATCAATGGGCAGATGTTTGGAGCTGTTCTGCTTCCGGTTTTTCGGGCGTGTGAGCATACCCTAAGCAGGAGCAGTGTACAACCCCGTATACTGCAGTTTGAGGGTTCTATATTTGGATAGTATCCCCTGGTTTAGCACATTATGGATATCTTTTATATGTGGCAGATTCATTACACAAATAAAGTGCCTCCACAGGGAAGAATGGTCTGTCTGTGACTACATAGTATTTAGTCAAAGTCCCGAACAAGGAGGAGTTTAAAGACACAACCAGGATAGCAGGTAACTAGCACTAAACAGATCTGTCCACAGATTGGTGGCGGGTCAGCTCCTACCTAAGTGATGTTTTTACTATAGGTGGGACCATGCAGGCATACTGTTCCTTCTGGAGCAACTGTGTTTGCATTATTTTCCCTTGGAGCATTGACTTAGGTCTACCTTTCTTGCTACTCCACACCTTCTGTTGAGGGTCTTTATTCCAAGAACAAAGAGGTTTCAAGCTATGGCCAAAAAGCACGTCTGCTGAACAAAGCCGAGAAAATTCAATGGCCGCTGAAGGAAGTACAGTGTTCCTCAGAACAATTGGTGTGGCTCCCAGATTGTAATACTATATTTTATTATACTGTGTACCTATGACTTCTGTCATAACATAGGATATGGATGTGTGGTGCATGCATCATGCCACGCCAGATTGTCCAGGTGATGCCACTATAACCACAGCCACTCCAAACCTTGGTCGCGTGCCCAGAACACTTCTGCTCTCGCACACATTTATCTGACATAGAAAACTACTTGTAATATAATTTGAATTCTTAGCATAAAGTCCTTCTTTACTTATTTGGATACTAAGGCAGGGAGCGGAGACATTTTTACACTACACACTTGGTAGACCACGCAGCATGTAAATGAATGGAATCTCCATGGTCTACTCTGCCTGCTACTAGTCTCACCCGCACCCATTCACCGTTCTACGGCACAGATCTCAGTCCCAATGTCATTGGAATAAGTACACCTAGGATAATATGCATGGTGGGATTTACAATACTGCATTACTTGTAACTTGTGGGTTTAAATCATTCATGTATACATCTATTTTCCCATTTTCTTGGCAGGATGTCGCACACAAGAAGCTGTCATCTGGAGAATGTACACCTGAAGATCTCTGCTTTTCCCTTCAGGTTAATCCCGAGATTGACTTATCGTTTATTCCATAGTGACATGTCAAGTTCATTACTAATCTGCTTCTTGCAACTTTTTGTAAATCCAAATACCTGTAGTAAGAACATATCAGTTTGCTTATGTGTGTAGGAAGAAATTGTAGGTGAACATAAAGTCATAATGGCTAGGAGTTTGTCATATTAGACATTCTGTGCCTGAATTATGAGCTTCTGCTTCAAAACTGGCTTTCTCCTGCAGCTTACATGATCTAAGTGCGGCAGATATAATGAGCTTGAATTTATTGCGCAAACAGTAGAGCTGGGCAATTAATCGGAAAAAAAAACCTGAAACAGAAATTCAGCGCAATTAACCGACGTCATCTTGCGCATTTAGGTTTTTTCATTTCCCCCCCCCCCCCCCCCCGTTTACACTTTATCTGCATCTCCAGGATGCAGATAGATTTGAATCCAATGGTAGAGAAGGGGGCTGTAAGGTCCCTGCTCTAACATTCACTACGTATCGCCGGATATGAGGCAGTGACGTCATCTGTAAGGGCACAGCTATGGGGAACTTTATACTGTGTGGAGGGCAACTATGGGGGCATTATACTGTGTGGAATTCAGTTCTAGGAGCATTATACTGTGGGGGCAGTTATGGGAGGCATTATACTGTGTGGGAGTAGCTATGGGGGGGCATTATACTGTGGGAGTAGCTATGGGGGGCATTATACTGTGTGGGAGTAGCTATGGGGGGCATTATACTGTGTGGAAATCAGTTATAGGGGCATTATATTGTGGGGGCAGTTATGGGAGGCATTATGTTATGGGGGCATTATACTGTGTGGGAGTAGCTATGGGGGGGGGCATTATACTGTGTGGAAATCGGTTATAGGGGCATTATACTGTGGGAGTAGCTATGGGGGGCATTATACTGTGTGTAAATCAGTTATTGGGGCATTATATTGTGGGGGCAGTTATGGGAGGCATTATACTGTGGCAGTTATGGGGGGGGGGGCATTATACTGTGTGGAGTGCAGTTATGGGGGGCTTTATACTGTGTGTGGGCAGCTATGGGTGCATTATATTGTGTGGGGACAGTGTCATGGGGTATATTATATACAGTAGTATACCGCAGGCTCAGGGGATCTATATTAATTCAATGGCGAGTCATGCAAATAGGGGCTAGGCATTCAAAAGGGGTGTGGCCTAAATAATTCATTAAACGTAATTGAGGTTACATGTTCAAATAATCGTGATTTTAATTTAGGCCATAATCGCCCAGCCCTAGTAAACCGCTTCTAAGTGTTATTCCCATTACACAAAGTAATGGCATATTGTTAGGATATGCCATCACTTTATCTGTGGAGGTCTGAATTCTTGGACCCCCACCGTCCCTGCCCAGCCGATGGCCGGAAGCATCACTGTGCAGGAGAAACCGTGAAGGGGACGTAGTGCTAGACAACGATGCAATGCTTCTAGAGGAGAATACCTCCGTACATACAGAGTCGCATGGAATCTGAAATCCGAGACATACAGAGGTACAGTACAGGGTTCATGCATCTCTATGAAAGTCTATTAACGGCTCTGTACAAAACCGAGCCATAATACGGCTGTGTGCACGATCCCTAAAGGGAGCGTATAGTCCGAGAATGACCTAATGTTTACAGCAACTTTTTTTTTTGCCATGTTAATATCTATATTAAAAAAAAAAAAAAATCCTAAAATGTTGCAGTCTTTACACTGAGCACTAGTAGGCTGACACTTCCCGTATTGCAGAGATCACTTTTAGTTTAAAAATATCTTTATTGTGTTTTTTAAATAAGGGAAAATCGCTACAACAAAAACCCCATGCAGGGGGGATGCATTTTTATGCTTTAGGGCCTGTTCACATCAGCGTTGACTTTCCGTTGAGGGGTTCCGTCAGAGCTTTCCGTCGGGTTAATCCCTCAACGGAAAGGCAAACTGAAACCTAAGCTTCCCTTTGCACCGTTGTGACAGGGTTCCCGCAGTCGACTGCGCTATTGATTCCATCTAAAACAACGGAACCCTGTCACAACGGTGACAAACGGAAACCATTCGCAAAGTTTCCGTGACCATTGAGATTAATGGTGATGCAAACGGAAGCTAAGGTTTCCGTTTGCCTTTCCGTTGAGGGGTTCCCTCAACGGAAGGGCAACGCTGATGTGAACAGGCCCTAATAGGAAAGACAGGAATATTGCAGGGAAATTCAACAAAATAAATAAAGTCAATTGATGGTCATATTGAGGCGTCCATATAAAAAAGTTTTGCAAATCGAGAAAATATAGAAATAGGCAAGAGACATACATTGGGGCAGATTTACTATTCAAAATGCGTCAGAATTCTATATTTCATATTCTACTCTTTTTATATTATTTTCCTGACAGGAAACTCTCTTCTCTATGCTGGTGGAGATTACGGAGCGTGCTATGGCTCACTGCGGTTCAGAAGAAGTTTTAATAGTGGGTGGAGTTGGATGTAAGTAACAACTGATAAGTAAACACAGGATAACACCAATGATAATAGGTCTTGGGCTTCGTTCACATCTGCGTCAGGACTCCGTTTATCGGTTCCGTCAGACCTTTCCATCAGGGGAACCCATGGGCTGAAACCATAGCTTTCCGTTTGTATTACCATTGATTTCAATGGAAATGGTTTCCATTTGTCTCCGTTCCGTAAGGCTTCCGTTTTTTTGGGCGGAATCAATAGCGTATTTGACTACGCTATTGATTTCACCAAAAAAAAAAAACGGAAACCTTACAGAACGGAGACAAATGGAAACCATTTCCATTGAAATCAATGATAATGCAAACGGAAAGCTATGGTTTCCGTTCATGGGCTGAGATGTGAACGAAGCATTAGTGATATATCCTGCTGTCTATAGCCAGCTTATAAAGTTTAAACGTCGTGGTTCATTCACAGCACGAAATATACGCTGAGAAACTGTCTTAAAACTAACATGACGAAATCCTCATGCGTTAAATGCAAAATTTGTGTTGCAATGGTTAAAATTTGCAGCAAAATACACAACGGGTAAGGCATGATGCAGATTTGAAAATCCACAGTATGCCCAGAATGTGCCGCGGATATTTGACACTGTTTCTATATAGGGTTTGATGAAATCCCATTCACTAACAGTACAAAATACATTGTTGCAGAATTTAGGAGCAGATTCTGAAACTGAAGTTCTGCAGTAAATACATGATGTGTGAACCCAACCTTATATTCCGATCCAGATCCAAATCTGTTGTTTTCGTGCAGGACTTTAGCGCACTTGTGTAGACTGAATTTGCTAAAAAAAAACAACTATATAATTACTGCGGGAAAATAAACGATGTATTCCGGTCGTGGTAGATTTAATTTCTTATTCTCCTATTGACCTTCAAACACTTAGGTAATCTACGTTTGCAAGAAATGATGGAAGTAATGTGCAAAGAACGAGGTGCCAAGCTTTTTGCCACCGATGAGACGTAAGAGTGAAATTATTGGTCCCTGTTTTCATATAAATCTGTGTGGGGCTTTTTTCATCTCATTTATATGTAATAAAATCTCATATCTTCCATACATATTATTATTCACACACCTCATAGCCTGGTCCTTGTACATACGTGTCGCATTCTTGCTTGCCCCTTGAACAGCGTGTCTTCTCATCAGCTTTCACTTTCGCCCTTCTATGATCAAGACTTCACATTTTGGATCTACATTACTTACATCTGACTGCTATACTATTGTACGCCATTTATACTAAAGCTGGCCATACACCCAAGAGAGAAGCCAGACAAACCTGACCGTTTAATCCGACCCTCTGAGTATAGGGGGCCCTTGACTTCCCCATACAACAGATGTTAGGGGGGAATTATTATTATTTTATGTGGACATCTTTTATTTCTGACAGGTTCTGTATTGATAACGGAGCAATGATCGCCCAAGCAGGATGGGAAATGTTCCGCTCAGGTCAAGTCACAGAAGTACAAGATTCTTGGATAACTCAGCGGTCAGTACAGTACCATTGGACTTGAGTGTCAAACACTAAGAGTGGATCTAAAAAAAAAAAGGCGATTTCTTTATATTTCTCCTTTTTGTAAACGGTGCATTTGGTTCCAAAAACCGCATGTGTGAATCTGGCCTAAAGGAGTTTTGCCATTATAACAAGTTTTATTTTAATGTTTGAATGGTCACATGGGTTGGGAGATTTGGAAGATGGCACCTCCACCAGTGTCCATTAACTAATCTCTACCCTGATTTTAAAGGCCAGATGACTGTGCGTGTAGCCACCAATGAACTTGGCTGGATTTATGAAGAGCTTACAGTAATCTCATTGTTGGGTTTTTATAACTGTTGAACCAAAGCGAGCAGCTTGTGAAATAACGCACACCCAAAATAGTTAAAAACCATCTAGAAAAAAGACACACAGATAAAAAAAAAAAAAGGGGCTTGTAATGTAATACAGGAGGTGCTACAGCAAAAAAGGACATCTCCAATAAGGGGTAACAATAAGCCTGGGTCTCTCTACACTTTGTGAATACAATTTTATCTAATATGTATATAGACAAATTCTTTGTGATATAACACAAGATACCTATAGAAACAACAATGTAACAATGCCGAAAACCAGAAAACAAAAATATACCCAGAATGAAAGCGCAAGAAGGAAGAAATGTGTATACAACACAAGTCACCCAAAGAAGCAATAATACATAGAAGTATACATGACCCAGGAAGGCTGTAGCATGAGTTCTGCACCACACATATCACTGCATCTAGAGCAGCTTCATCAGTCCTTCCCCTGATAAAGCTGCACTTAGAGGCCGTGATCTGCATGGGGCAGAACTCATGCTACAGTGGCGCCCTCATCACTTCAAAATGCTCATTTGCATATACTGAATTTCTCTGCAAAGGACGCACCCATGGGTCATGTATACTTCTATGTATCATGACTTCTTTGGGTGACTTGTGTTATATACACATTTCTTCCTTCTTGTTTTTTCATTCTGGGTATATTTTTTGTTTTTTTTGTTTTCAGAATTGTTACATTGTCATTTCTATAGGTGTCTTGTGTTAGATCACAAAGTGCAGCATGTTGTCTACTATATATATATATATATATATATATATATATATATATATATATATATATATATATATATATATATACATATATAATTTATTTATTTATTTATTTTATTTTTTTGGACATATAGGTATATGTGACTCTAGAATTACACTATTTCGGACTAGGACTCACCGTCCGGTCTAGAGAAACTTAGATCAAATTGTATTCACAATAAGCCTGGGTCTCTCTACACTTTGTTAACTCTTATTGGAGATGTCCTTTTTGCTGTAGTACGTCCTGTATTACATTACAGTCCCCTCTTTGTCTGTTTCTTTTAGATGTTTTTAACTTGTTTGTATCTAATAAAATTTTTACTTTTTGCATTATTTTGGGTGTGCGCTATTTCATAACATGTTCTCTCTTTGGTTCAACATTTGCATTTTTGCAGCGCCCCAAATTATTGATCACTATATATAGTGGTGCCTGTATGTAAAAAAATTTGCAAGGGTTTTTAGAACTAAGGCTGGGTTCACACGAGCACATTAACGTCCGTAATGGACGGACGTATTTCGGCTGGAAGTCCCGGACCGAACTCAGTGCAGGGAGCCGGGCTCCTAGCATCATAGTTATGTACGACGCTAGGAGTCCCTGCCTCTCTGCAGGACAACTGTCCCGTACTGTAATCATGAGAGATATAGCTGGGCATGCACAGTGATGTCTCAGTTAGGGTATGTTCACATTGTCTATTTTCAGCCATTTTTCGGGCCATAAACGCCCTGGAAAACGGCTAATACGGAGGCTGAACGCCTCCAAACATCTGCCCATTCATTTCAATGGGAAAAACGTCGGTTTGTTTAGACAGGACTTTTTTTACGTGGCCATTTTAAAAAACAGCCCGTAAAAAGAAGCACGTCACTTTTTGAGCAGTTTTTGAAGCTCCATAAACGGCCGTAAGGGTATGTTCACACGGCCTATTTACGGACGTAAATCGGGCGTTTTTGCCCCGAATTACGCCCGAAAATAGCGCCTCAATAGCGCTGACAAACATCTGCCCATTGAAAGCAATGGGTAGACGTTTGTCTGTTCACACGAGGCGTATATTTACGCGCCGCTGTCAAAAGACGGCGCGTAAATAGACGCCCGCGTCAAAGAAGTGACCTGTCACTTCTTTGGCCGTAATTAGAGCCGTTATTCATTGACTCCAATGAATAGCAGCGCTAATTACGGCCGTAATTGACGCGGCGTTCAAGCGCCTGCACATGCCGGTACGGCTGAAATTACGGGGATGTTTTCAGGCTGAAACATCCCCGTAATTTCAGCCGTTACGGACCCCCGCCGTGTGAACATACCCTGAAAAACACATTAAAAAAACGCCTGAAAATCAGGGGCTGTTTTCCCTTGAATACAGCTCCGTATTTTACAGCTGTTTCTTGTTTTGCATGTGAACATACCCTTATAATCATTTGTTGAAACCTGGTAATTTTGGTGGACATTGGTGTTGGTTCTAGTCCCCAGACACCCATAACATGCTGCCTTGGCGTGTCAGGTGCTTTATAAAAGTAGTGTTCTTCTGTAATTGGACATTTCTAACCCTCTATTATGGTCTCCACAGATACCGGACTGATGAAGTAGAGGTGACATGGAGAGCCTGAAATGAAGCCAACTGTATGATGTCCAAACAATATGTTTATATGGGAACCTGGCTTTGAATAATGGAGTATGAGACCTTAGAAGCCGTGATCATTTTTTATTGAGCATTTGAAGCCGGTGCTACCATGCCTCTTAATTAAGATTCTGTCTCTAATTACAATGTATCTATTTCAACACCACAAGATGTTAAGATCTTGCTCCACTGAAAACAAAAATCTAATAAATAAGGATCCTTTTTTTATTTACGTAATGTTGATGATTGACAGAGCTCTATTAACCACTTCCCGCCGCAGCCACTTTTGGACCAAATGACACCGCCTCATTTTTTAAATCTGACACGTGTCACTTTATGTGGTAATAACTTCGGAATGATTTTACCTATCCAAGCGATTCTGAGATTGTTTTCTCATAACACATTGGACTTTGTTAGTGAAAAAATTTGGTCGATAAATTCAATATTTTTTGTGAAAAACACCAAAATTTAGAGAAAATTTGCAAATATTAGCATTTTTCTAAATTCAAATGTATCTGCTTGTAAAACAGATATTAATCCCACACAAAATAGTGACTAGTTAACATTTCCAATATGTCTACTTTGTTTGCATCATTTTTTGAACATCCTTTTATTTTTCTAGGACGTTACAAGGCTTATAAGTTTAGCAGCAATTTCTCATATTTTCAAGAAAATTTCAAAAGCTTATTTTTTTAGTGAACAGTTCAGTTCTGAAGTGACTTTGAGGGCCTTATATATTAGGAACCCCCACAAATCACCCCATTTTAAAAACTGCACCCCTTAAAGTATTCAAAACAGCATTTCGAAAGTTTAACCCTTTATGCGTGTCAGGAATTAAAGCAAAGTGGGAGGGACATTTTTTATTTTTTTTTGCAGAAAATCCATTTTAATCCATTTTTCCTGTAATACTTAAGGATTTTACCAGAGAAACACAACTGAATATTTATTGCCCTGATTCTGCAGTTTTTAGAAATATCCCACATGTGGCCCTAGTGCTACGGGCCTGAAACAAAAGCCCCAGAAGCAAAGGAGCACCTAGTGGATTTTTGGGCCTTCCTTTTCTTAAATTATATTTCAGGCACCATGTCGGGTTAGAAGAGGTCTTGTGGTGCAAAAACAAAGGAAACCCCCCAAAAGTGACTACACCCCTAGACAAATTCATCTAGGGGTGTAGTGAGCATTTTGACCCCACAGGTGTTTCATAGATTTCATTAGAATTGGGCAGTGAAAATGACAAATTATTTTCCAATAAGATGTAGCTTTACCTCAAAATGTTTAATTTTTTTCAACAAATAAATGAGGAAAATCACCCCAACATTTGTAAAGCAAGTTCTCCAGAGTACGGAAATACCCAACATGTGGTCATAAACTGCTGTTTGGGCAAGCGGCAGAACTCAGAAGTGAAGGCACGCCATTTAGCTTTTGGAGTACAGATTTTGCTGGTTTGATTTCTCGGCACTATGTCGCATTTGTAAATCTCCTAAAGTACCAGTACAGTGGAAACCCCCTGAAAGTGACTCCATTTGGGAAGCTACACCCCTAGAGGAATTCAACTAGGGGTGTAGTGAGCATTTTGACACTCCCCCCCCCCCCCCCCCCCACATCAGGGCTCAGAAGGGAAGGAGCGCCATTTGTTTTTTGGAGAGATTTTGCAGGATTGATCCCTGGGCGCCATGTTGCATTTACAAAGCCCCTGAGGTACAAGTACAGTAAGAACCCCTGAAATGTGACTCAATTTGGTAAACTACACCCCTTGAGGAATTAATCTAGGGGTGTAGTGAGCATTTTGACCACACAGGTTTTTGCTGAATTTATTAGAATTGGGATGTGAAAATAAAAAAAAAATTAACATTATTTTTGCGAAAAGATGTAGTCCTAGCCCAAAATTTTGCATTTTCACAAAGACTATCTCCAGAGTAAGGCAATACCCCACACGTCATAAACTGCTATTTGGACACACAGCGAGGCTCTAAACGGAAGGAGCGCCATTTAGTATTTGGAGTGGAGATTAGTGTTTTGACACCATGTTGCATTGAGCTATAGTACCAGTAAAGTGGTACCCCCAAAAAATGACCCCATTTTGGAAACTAGATCCCTCAAAGAATTTATCTAGGGGTGTAGTGAGCATTTTGACCCCACAAGTGTTTTTTGCAAAAATGAGTACACAATAGATGTTGCAGATTGAAAATTGCGGTTTTCCACAGATATGCCATTTCAGTGCCCAATGTATTGTGCCCAGCTTGTACCACAGTAGACACATACACCCCATAAATTGTTAAGCGGGTTCTCCAGAATACAGTAATACCCCATATGTGGTCATAAATTGCCGTTTGGGCACACTGCCAGGCTCAGTTGGACCACCATTTGGCTTTTGAAGCGCAGATATTGCTTGGTGTTTTACTGGTATTTCAGCTTATAATGTGGGGACATATGTAAACTGGGCGGAGTACACCAGGGTATATGTAAGCTGGGCGGAGTACATCAGGGTATATGTAAACTGGGCGGAGTACGTCAGGGTATATGTAAGCTGGGCGGAGTACATCAGGGTATATATAAGCTGTGCGGAGTACATCAGGGCATATGTAAGCTGGGCGGAGTACATCAGGGTATATGTAAGCTGGGCGGAGTACATCAGGGTATATGTAAGCTGGGCGGAGTACATCAGGGTATATGTAAACTGTGCGGAGTACATCAGGGTATTTGTAAACTGCAGAGTACATCAGGGTATATGTAAGCTGGGCGGAGTACATCAGGGTATATGTAAACTGCAGAGTATACCAGGGTATATGTAAGCTGTGCGGAGTACATCAGGGCATATGTAAGCTGGGCGGAGTACATCAGGGTATATGTAAACTGTGCGGAGTACATCAGGGTATATGTAAACTGCGGAGTACATCAGGGTATATGTAAACTGCGGAGTACATCAGGGTATATGTAAGCTGTGCGGAGTACATCAGGGCATATGTAAACTGGGCGGAGTACATCAGGGTATATGTAAACTGTGCGGAGTACATCAGGGTATATGTAAACTGCAGAGTACATCCGGGTATATGTAAGCTGGGCGGAGTACATCAGGGTATATGTAAACTGTGCGGAGTACATCAGGGTATATGTAAACTGCAGAGTACACCAGGGTATATGTAAGCTGGGCGGCGTACATCAGGGTATATGTAAACTGGGCGGAGTACATCAGGGTATATGTAAGCTGGGCGGTGTACATCAGGGTAGATGTAAGCTGGGCGGTGTACATCAGGGTAGATGTAAGCTGGGCGGAGTACATCAGGGTAGATGTAAGCTGGGCGGCGTACATCAGGGCATATGTAAGCTGTGCGGAGTACATCAGGGAATATGTAAGCAGTGCAAAGTACATCAGGGTATATGTAAGCTGTGCGGAGTACATCAGGGTATATGTAAGCTGTGAGGAGTACATCAGGGCATATGTAAGCTGGGCGGAGTGCATGAGGGCATATGTAAGCTGGGCGGAGTACATCAGGGTATATGTAAGCTGGGCGGAGTACATCAGGGTATATGTAAACTGCGGAGTACATCAGGGTATATGTAAACTGCAGAGTACATCGGTATATGTAAGCTGGGCTGAGTACATCAGGGTATATGTAAGCTGGACTGAGTACATCAGGGTATATGTAAGCTGGACTGAGTACATCAGGGTATATGTAAACTGTGCGGAGTACATCAGGGTATATGTAAGCTGGGCGGCGTACACCAGGGTATATGTAAGCTGGGCGGCGTACATCAGGGTATATGTAAGCTGGGCGGTGTACATCAGGGTATATGTAAGCTGGGCGGTGTACATCAGGGTAGATGTAAGCTGTGCGGAGTACATCAGGGAATATGTAAGCTGTGCGGAGTACATCAGGGAATATGTAAGCAGTGCAAAGTACATCAGGGTATATGTAAGCTGTGCGGAGTACATCAGGGTATATGTAAGCTGTGCGGAGTGCATCAGGGTATATGTAAGCTGTGCGGAGTACATCAGGGTATATGTAAGCTGGGCGGAGTACATCAGGGTATATGTAAACTGTGCGGAGTACATCAGGGTATATGTAAGCTGTGCGGAGTACATCCGGGTATATGTAAACTGCGGAGTACATCAGGGTATATGTAAGCTGGGCGGAGTACATCAGGGTATATGTAAGCTGGGGGGAGTACATCAGGGTATATGTAAACTGTGCGGAGTACATCAGGGTATATGTAAGCTGTGCGGAGTACATCAGGGTATATGTAAGCTGTGCGGAGTACATCAGGGTATATGTAAGCTGGGCGGAGTACATAGGGGTATATGTAAGCTGTGAGGAGTACATCAGGATATATGTAAGCTGTGTGGAGTACATCAGGGTATATGTAAACTGTGCGGAGTACATCAGGGTATTTGTAAACTGCAGAGTACATCAGGGTATATGTAAGCTGGGCGGAGTACATCAGGGTATATGTAAACTGCAGAGTATACCAGGGTATATGTAAGCTGTGCGGAGTACATCAGGGCATATGTAAGCTGGGCGGAGTACATCAGGGTATATGTAAACTGTGCGGAGTACATCAGGGTATATGTAAACTGCGGAGTACATCAGGGTATATGTAAACTGCGGAGTACATCAGGGCATATGTAAGCTGTGCGGAGTACATCAGGGAATATGTAAGCAGTGCAAAGTACATCAGGGTATATGTAAGCTGTGCGGAGTACATCAGGGTATATGTAAGCTGTGAGGAGTACATCAGGGCATATGTAAGCTGGGCGGAGTGCATGAGGGCATATGTAAGCTGGGCGGAGTACATCAGGGTATATGTAAGCTGGGCGGAGTACATCAGGGTATATGTAAACTGCGGAGTACATCAGGGTATATGTAAACTGCAGAGTACATCGGTATATGTAAGCTGGGCTGAGTACATCAGGGTATATGTAAGCTGGACTGAGTACATCAGGGTATATGTAAGCTGGACTGAGTACATCAGGGTATATGTAAGCTGGGCGGCGTACACCAGGGTATATGTAAGCTGGGCGGCGTACACCAGGGTATATGTAAGCTGGGCGGCGTACATCAGGGTATATGTAAGCTGGGCGGTGTACATCAGGGTAGATGTAAGCTGGGCGGAGTACATCAGGGAATATGTAAGCTGTGCGGAGTACATCAGGGAATATGTAAGCAGTGCAAAGTACATCAGGGTATATGTAAGCTGTGCGGAGTACATCGGGGTATATGTAAGCTGTGCGGAGTGCATCAGGGTATATGTAAGCTGTGCGGAGTACATCAGGGTATATGTAAGCTGGGCGGAGTACATCAGGGTATATGTAAACTGTGCGGAGTACATCAGGGTATATGTAAGCTGTGCGGAGTACATCTGGGTATATGTAAACTGCGGAGTACATCAGGGTATATGTAAGCTGGGCGGAGTACATCAGGGTATATGTAAACTGTGCGGAGTACATCAGGGTATATGTAAGCTGTGCGGAGTACATCAGGGTATATGTAAGCTGTGCGGAGTACATCAGGGTATATGTAAGCTGGGCGGAGTACATAGGGGTATATGTAAGCTGTGAGGAGTACATCAGGATATATGTAAGCTGTGTGGAGTACATCAGGGTATATGTAAGCTGTGCGGAGTACATAGGGGTATATGTAAGCTGTGCGGAGTACATCAGGATATATGTAAGCTGTGTGGAGTACATCAGGGTATATGTAAGCTGTGCGGAGTACATCAGGGTATATGTAAGCTGGGCGGTGTACATCAGGGTAGATGTAAGCTGTGCGGAGTACATCAGGGAACATGTAAGCTGTGCGGAGTACATCAGGGAATATGTAAGCAGTGCAAAGTACATCAGGGTATATGTAAGCTGTGCGGAGTACATCAGGGTATATGTAAGCTGTGCGGAGTGCATCAGGGTATATGTAAGCTGTGCGGAGTACATCAGGGTATATGTAAGCTGGGCGGAGTACATCAGGGTATATGTAAACTGTGCGGAGTACATCAGGGTATATGTAAGCTGTGAGGAGTACATCATGATATATGTAAGCTGTGTGGAGTACATCAGGGTATATGTAAGCTGGGCGGAGTACATAGGGGTATATGTAAGCTGTGAGGAGTACATCAGGATATATGTAAGCTGTGTGGAGTACATCAGGGTATATGTAAGCTGTGCGGAGTACATAGGGGTATATGTAAGCTGTGCGGAGTACATCAGGATATATGTAAGCTGTGCGGAGTACATCAGGGTATATGTAAGCTGTGCGGAGTACATCAGGATATATGTAAGCTGTGCGGAGTACATCAGGGCATATGTAAGCTGGGCGGAGTACATCAGGGTATATGTAAGCTGGGCGGAGTACATCAGGGTATATGTAAGCTGGGCGGAGTACATCAGGGTATATGTAAGCTGTGCGGAGTACATCAGGGTATATGTAAGCTGGGCGGAGTACATCAGGGTATATGTAAACTGTGCGGAGTACATCAGGGTATATGTAAGCTGTGAGGAGTACATCATGATATATGTAAGCTGTGTGGAGTACATCAGGGTATATGTAAGCTGGGCGGAGTACATAGGGGTATATGTAAGCTGTGAGGAGTACATCAGGATATATGTAAGCTGTGTGGAGTACATCAGGGTATATGTAAGCTGTGCGGAGTACATAGGGGTATATGTAAGCTGTGCGGAGTACATCAGGATATATGTAAGCTGTGCGGAGTACATCAGGGTATATGTAAGCTGTGCGGAGTACATCAGGATATATGTAAGCTGTGCGGAGTACATCAGGGCATATGTAAGCTGGGCGGAGTACATCAGGGTATATGTAAGCTGGGCGGAGTACATCAGGGTATATGTAAGCTGGGCGGAGTGCATCAGGGCATAATAGGATGATGTAATAATGGGGTGAATAAATAATCCATGGATTGGTGTGGTACACTTTGAACCAATCCTTGATGCGATTTTACGGTATTATACTAAATATCTGCGCTCCAGTGTTGCCTAATCTTTGACTTCTCCACTAGCCCTATAAGCCGCACAAGGCCCTAAAGTTTCCTCATCTCCGCTGCATCTACAGGGTCCACCTTTGGGGTCCAGCAAATGACGATGTGGGGTATTTAGTGAAATTCTACTGGACCTAAAAATGAGTCTGGGCCGTTATTTTGCATCATTGCGTTTTGAGAGTCATAATGTGTTATTTTCCCGTTGACGGAGCTGTGTGAGGGCGCTTTTTTTGTGGAACGAGCTGTAATTTTTATTGGTTCCATTCTGGGGTACATGCGATTTTTTTTATTTTTTATTTTATTTTTTAAAACACTTTATTCAATTTTTTGTGAGATGAAAAAAATAATTGCTAGCATTGCTGTTTTTTGGTTTTCTCCAGTGTTCACCGTGCAGTATAAACAACATGTTAACTTTATTCTGCGGGTCGATACGATTACAGCGACACCAAATTTATATCGTTTTTTTCTATGTTTTAGTGTCGCCATTTTCTGACAGCCATAACTTTTTTTTATTTTTTAGTTGATATCGCTGCGGGAGGGCTTGTTTTATGCGTGATGAACTGTCGTTTCTATTGGTAACATTTTGCGTTACTTGCAACTTTTTGATCACTTATTACATTTTTTTTGAGACAAGATGACCAAAAAATAAAATGCGGTCATTGTTTTTTATAAAAAAAATTACGGTGTTCACCGTGCGGTAAAAATAATGTAATATTTTTATAGATCAGGCCGTTCCGAATGCGGCGATACCTATTATGTAGTTTTTTTTCCATGTTTTCATTTTTTTTCTAATTATTAAAGGAGTTGATCAGGGAAACAGGGCGATCGTTGTTTTTATTAGTTAAAACTTTTATTTATTTTTTGTTAACTTTTTTTTTTACCTATTTCACTTTTTTTTTTTTTTTACACTTACCTGAGGACTTGAAGATCTGGTCTTCTCATCCCCGGTACAATACACTTCTGTATTACACAATACTGTCCTTCATCTGACAGGGTATGTTCACACGGCAACGCCAAATACGTCTGAAATTACGGAGCTGTTTTCAGGCGCAAATCGCTCCTGAATTTCAGACGTTTTTGAAAGTGCAGGCGTTTTTCTCGGCGTCTATTACGGATGTAATTGGAGCTGTTTTTCATTGGAGTCAATGAAAAACTGCTCCAATTACGTCCCAAGAAGTGACATGCACTTCTTTGAGGCGGGCGTCTTTTTACGCGCCGTCTTTTGACAGCGACACGTAAAATTACACCTTGTCTGAACAGGACATCGTAAAACCCATTAATATCAATGGGCAGATGTTTGCGGACGTAATGGAGCCGTCTTTTCAGGCATAATTTGAGGCGTAAAACGCCTGAATTACTTCCGTAAATAAGCCGTGTGAACATACCCTTTGCGTATTAGGTCCTGCCTCGGGCAGAACCTAATAGGCTTCCGTACCTGGGCAATCAAGAAGCCTAGCAACGGCTTCCTGGTTCCCATAGCAACCATCGCCACCCGCGATCCATCACCGGGGCGGTGCAGAGGGAGCCCCCTCCCTCTGTCAACCACTTCAATGCGGCGGACACCATTCACATCCACGTTGGAGGGGTTAAACTACGGTGAACGGCGGTAACTGCCATCGCCGCCGTTGTAGCGGGATGTCAGCTGTGTATTACAGCTGACAGCCGCTGAAGATGAAGGGTGCACAGCTCATGTGCCCGCTTAATCTACAGGGCGTGACTGCCCTTGTGCGGGAATGCACTTTGAATCTGGACGTACAGTCACGCCCAAAAGCGGGAAGGGGTTAATACTTAGGGTGCAGTCACACATTGTGCACTTGCTTAGTACTTCCGCAGCTACAATGTTTGCCTATGGGTAAAATATTCTGCAACTCAGACAGATTTCTCTAGTTCTTGTGTTGCTGAATGTTTCCCATAGGCTTACATTGTATAAAGCTACGTGTGACTTTCCCATGGGTAAAAGTAAGCAATGTCTCCAACCCAGAACCCGCAGCAAATTCTGCCCAAAAAACAATACCATATTGTGGTGCCGTTTTTCTGGAGGAAACCAGCGCCGGGGAACAAAAAAAAAGTCTATACTTACTCCCAGCATTTGTCATGACGACGCGGCCTCCTGGGATCACACTGCAGCCCATGTGACCGCTGCGGTCGTCACATGAGATAAAACGTGTGGCAGGGGGCCGGCCTAGACAAAGAACAGAAAAAAGCGTCACTATGACAATGACAGGGCTGTAATTATTAACTTTTTTTTTTTTATTCATTTTACTCAAAATAGTTTTTGTTTTTTTTCTTCTAATTTGCGGCGGAATCACAGCCTCGTGAAAAGTCGCAACACTAGGCCATTTGTTGCAGGTTTTACCCACAACAAGAAAGCAACACATTCACAGCATAAATTGACATGCTGCAGATCTAAAATCCGCACCGCAGGTCAATTTATGAACGTTTTCGCTGCAGATTTTTTTTTTCTGCAGTGTGCGCATGACATTTGTTTACATCTCATCCACTTTGCTGCTACTGTAAATGCTGGGGAATTTTTGCAGTTTTGTTGTAGAAATTCTGCAGCGTTAACACTATGTACGTATCAAACTAGCAACAGGGTAATATAGAGATTCGCCTGAATCTAACGTTGATTACCTTTTTCACATGGGTGCCTCCTTTGCAGAGAGAATAGTTTTATTCAGTATATGCAAATGAGCATTTTGGAGCAACGAGGGCGCCACCGGTGCTCCAAAACGCTGTCTTCTTTCCCCAGTCCATCCATCCATCCCTTCGTTAATTGACAGGTGCCAGGGAGTAATAGGTGAGTTTACGCCTGACCCCCGTAGTCTCCTGAACACTCGCGGCTCTGCTTCATAATCGGCGCATCCGAAAAAAGTAATAAACGGTCGATTCAGGTGAGCCGACTCTGTTACCCTGTTGCTAGTTTGGCCAACATCTCCCCATATAGATTTATTAGAGTAAAATTCAGATTTCTTCCACCTTAACCCCTTCCCTCTTTGGCCATTTTTGACCTTCCTGACAGAGCCTCATTTTTCAAATCTGACATGTCACTTTATGTGGTAATAACTTCGGAATGCTTTTACCTATCCAAGCGATTGTGAGATTGTTTTCTCGTGACACATTGAACTTCAGTACAATACATTCAGGATTTAATCGTAAAAAACACCAACATTTTGTGAAAAAATTGCAAAAATTAGCATTTTTCTAAATTTAAATGTATCTTGTAAGACAGATAGTAATACCACACAAAATAGTCACTAATTATCATCCCCCATATGTCTACTTTAGATTGACATCGTTTTTTTGAACATATATATTAGACAACCCCGATAAATCACCCCATTTTAAAAACTTCACCCCTCAAAGTATTCAAAACAGCATTTAGAAAGTTTCTTAACCCTTTAGACCAGGGGTCTCAAACTCGGCCGGGTAAGTGGGCCGCATATAGAAAAAATGGGAAGTTGACAGGCCGCATTACTTTCAAATTTGATACAATACAAAATTATTGTTAATCAATTAGTTATTTGAACTACTAGAACACTATATTACTAGAATAATAATACTACATTACTAAATAATACCGCTAGGTTTAAAATTTTAGATATTTCTCCACGTGCTTATTTCAACAATCCAGCTTTCCAGTTTGTGTCGCTAAATGCAGATGCTGCCGCAGAGTCCTCCGTAGATGCTGCCGCAGAGTCCTCCGTAGATGCTGCCGCAGAGTCCTCCGCAGATGCTGCCGCAGAGCCCTCCGCAGATGCTGCCGCAGAGCCCTCCGCAGATGCTGCCGCAGTGTGCCCTCCGCAGATGCTGCCGCAGTGTGCCCTCCGCAGATGCTGCCGCAGTGTGCCCTCCGCAGATGCTGCCGCAGTGTGCCCTCCGCAGATGCTGCCGCAGTGTGCCCTCCGCTGATGCTGCCGCAGTGTGCCCTCCGCTGATGCTGCCGCAGTGTGCCCTCCGCTGATGCTGCCGCAGTGTGCCCTCCGCTGATGCTGCCGCAGTGTGCCCTCCGCTGATGCTGCCACAGTGCCGTCAGGGGCGTCCCGGAGCAGAGCCGCTTCTGGCACTCTGCCTGGGATTCCAGCTCTGCTCCTGACATCACTGTCCATATATAGACAGAGATGTCAGGGGCAACCCCAGAGCTGGAGTCCCGGGCAGAGCGCTAGTAGGCTCTTCCTGGGACTCCAGCTGGGCTCCTGACATCACTGGGACTCCTGCTCTGGGGAAGCCCCTGACATCATTGTCGATGTATGGACAGCGATGTCAGAGGCTTCCCCAGAGTTCCGGAGCAGAGCCGATAATAGAGCTCTGCCCGGGACTCCGCTCTGGGGAAGACCCTGACACACTGTCCACATATGGGCAGCGATGTCAGGGAATTCCACAGAGTCCCGGAGCAGAGCCGACACCAGCGCTCTGCTCGGGACTCCGGCTCTGGGGAAGCCCGAGACATCGCTGTTCATATGTGGACAGCGATGTCAGGGAATTCCACAGAGTCCCGGAGCAGAGCCGACACCAGCGCTCTGCTCGGGACTCCGGCTCTGGGGAAGCTCGAGACATCGCTGTTCATATGTGGACAGCGATGTCAGGGAATTCCGCAGAGCCGACACCAGCGCTCTGCTCCGCTCTGGGCAAGACCCTGACACACTGTCCATATATGGGCAGCGATGTCAGGGAATTCCACAGAGTCCCGGAGCACAGCCTGTACTAGAGCTCTGCCCGGGACTCCGGCTCTGGGGAAGCCCCAGACGTCGCTGTTCATGTGGACAGTGATGTCAGGGAATTCCAGAGTCTTGGAGCAGAGCCGATACTAGCGGCTGTGTCCCGCGGGCCGCAGATGACAGCCCCAGGGGCCGCATGCGGCCCGCGTGCTTGAGACCCCTGCTTTAGACGTTTCACAGGAATTAAATCAAAGTAGAGGTGAAATTTTCTAAATTTTTTTTTTTTGCAAAAAATTATTTTTAATCTATTTTTCTTGTAACACAGAAGGTTTGACTAGAGAAATGCAACTCAATATTTATTGCCTAGAGTCTGCAGTTTTTAGAAATATACCACATGTGGCCCTAGTGCGCTTATAGACTGAAGCACCAGCCTCCGAAGCAAAGGAGCAACGAGTGCATTTGTCTTTTTTTTTTTTTTTTTTTTAGTAAAATATTTTTATTTGATTTTCAAGAAAACCCAAAACAAATAATACATGTTCACATTATTTAGACTTTGTCTGGACATAATATAAACTTCACCCAACAATAGGTTTGCGTATAAAAAGAATACTCATTTCAGTATATACGAAATTAGAATGATTTTGTCAGATAAAACACAACCTAACTGTAACTAACGTTCATCCCCCCACCCCCCTATGCAAGTGGATCTCAGGCGTACATCAAATCGGACATGTCAGAGCTAAAGAATAATTTCAGAGAATGATCTCCCAATCCTACCAAAGTATTATAGTTTCAGCCGTCCCAGTGTACCTGCAATGTTCTCTCTGTGGTACCTGCAGTTTGCTGAAAGGAAGTCATCAATTCCATGATGTCACGCGTATGGAAATCCTCTCCGTTTCCAGTCTATCCATCAAAATATATCTCTTCATTTGCACCAAAACCTCAGTCATGGATGGTATTTGTGGCGTAAGCCAATGTGTAAGTATACATCTCTTGGCCACTAATAACAGGGCATGTAGTGCCAAAGGGCCATGGCATGAATCTGACAAGGAGTGAAACAATAATGGCAACGGACCATTATTCAATGTTATTTCCCAGGTGTCTTATTAATGGGGCCTCCTTTTTATTAGAAAATATTTTAGGCACCATGTCGGGTTTTAAGGGCTCTTGTGTTGCCAAAACAATGGAAAACCCCCAAAAGTGACCCCCATTTTGTAAACCACCCCTTGAGGAAATTATCTAGGGGTATAGTGAGCATTTTGACCCCGCAGGTTTTTTGCAGAAATTAGTGGAAGTAGGCCGTGAAAATGAAACTCTACATTCTTTCAAAGAGAATGTAGGCTTAGCTAATTTTTTAGAAATTCCACATGGACTAAAGGAGAAAAAGCACTGCAACATTTGTAAAACAATACCCCACATGTGGTCATAAACAGCTGATTGGACACACGGCGGAGCTCAGAAGGGAAAGAGCGCTATTAGGCTTTTGGAGCTCAAATTTAGCTGGAATGGTTTGCGGCGGCCATGTCGCATTTGCAAAGCCCCTGAGGGACTAAAACAGTGGAAACGCCCAAAAAGTGACTCCATTTAGGAAACGCCATCCCTTGAGGAATCCATCTAGGGGTATAGTGAGCATTTTGACCTCACAGGTGTTTCATAGATTTTATTGGCAGTGAAAATAAAAAATCCTTTTTCTTCAATAAGACGTAGTTGTAGCTCCAAATTTTTTATTTTCTCAACAAATAAAGGAAAAAAAGAATATAAACATACGTGGTCATAAACTGCTGTTTGGGCAGAGTTGGGCTCAGAAGGGAAGGAGCACCATTTGCTTTTGGAGTACAGATTTTGCTGGATTGGTTTCTGGTTGCTATGTCGCATTTGCAAAGCCCCTGTGGGACCAAAACAGTGGAATCCCCCCCCCCCCCACAAGTGGCCCCATTTTTGAGTGAAAATTTTATTTTTTCCATAGATATGCTACTATCTGGTGCACAGCTTGTGCCACCATAACAAGACAGCTCTCTAATTATTATGCTGTGTTTCCTGGTTTTAGAATCACCCTACGTGTGGCCCTAATCTTTTGCCTGGACATTCGACAGGGCTCAGGAGTGAAAGAGTACTATGTAGAATTGAGGCCTACCTAATTTGGCGATTTACAAAGTATTGGTTCACAATTGCAGGGCTCTGATGTGAAATAATAAAAGAAGCCGCTGAGAAGTGACCCCATTTTGGAAACTACACCCCTCAAGGCATTTATTAAGGGCTGTAGTGCGCATTTTCACCCCACAAGTCTTTTCCATAAATGATTGCGCTGCAGAAGATGCAAAGTAAAAATTAACATTTTCCCCTAGATATGCCATTTCAGTGGCAAATATGTTGTGCCACTGGAGACACACACCCCAAAAATTGTTAAAAGGGTTCTCCCGGGTATGGCGATGCCATATATGTGGAAGTAAACTGCTGTTTGGGAACTCTGTAGGGTTCAGAGGGGCGGGAGCGTGGATTTTGCTTGATAGTAGTTTTGTTTGGAGTTTTACTGGTATTTCAGTTTATAATATGGGGGCACATGTGAGCTGGGCAGAGTACATCAGGGGCATAGTCAGGTGGTATAAGGTAAAAAAATAAATAATCCATAGATGTGTGTTATGCTGTGCTCAATCCTTTCTGCACAGGCCGGTGTCGCACTGATAAATGTCCTTTCTTATCCCCCTTTTGCAGTTTGGGGAATTCTGCTGGGAAGTGTTGTCCTGGTATAATACGGGCACCCTCGCTTCCAGCAGATATGTTTGGGCCCTCCCCTTCCTGGTTCCCTAATTTTAGTGCCCTTGATAATTCGCCTCTTGAAACAGAAGAAATGTTTCCCCTGATCTGCACAACCGGATATTTTTTTTCCTGACTTATTGGAGCCTTAACTAATTTTATTTTTCATAGACCTAGTGGGATGAGGGCTGTATTTTTGCGGGATGAGCCGTAGTTATTATTGGTACAATTTTGGGGTACATGCGACTTTTTATCCTTTTTTTTTGGGAGGCCAGGTGACAAAAAAACAGCAATTCTGGAATATTTTTTTTAGTTCTTTTTATATAGCGTTCACCACGCATAATAAATTACATGTTAACTTTAGGCCTTATTTACACGAGCGCTGCACATCTCGGACGGGAAAAGCTGCAGTTTTTCACGCCCGAGGTGCATCCGTGCTCGGTGCTGCGGGATGCGATGTCATGCATCCCCCATAGTTGAGAGTCTATGGAGGGATGGACGAATAGAACGGACATGTCCTATTTTCACACGGTCCGTGAAACAACGGCTGTTTGAACGGCCACATTGAATTACATAGGTCCGCGGGACGGCCGCTGTTTCAACGGCCGTCCCACAGACGTTTAACACGCTCGTGTAAATAAGCTCTTATTCTGCGGGTCAGTACGATTCCGGCGATACCTAACTCATAACACTATGTTTTACAACTTTTTGCACAATAAAATTACTTTTGTAAAGAGAATGTATTTTTTCTGTCGCCAAGTTGTGAGAGTCATAACTTTTGAATTTTTTCGTCGACAATGCTGTATGAGGGCTTGTTTTTTGCGAGACGAGATATAGTTTTTATAGGCACCATTTTTGGATACGTGCAACTTTTTGATTACTTTTTATTTCAATTTCTGGAAGACAAAGTGACCAAAATAACAGCAATTATGGCAGTGTTTTTTTTGGTTGTTTTTTTTACGGCGTTCACTGCGCAGGATAAATAATAAGATTTTTATAGTTCAGGTCATTACGGTCGCAGCGATACCAAATATGTATGGCTTTATTATTTTTTTTCAATAAGTGACTTGATAAGCGAAAAACCGCAATTGTGTTTTATTTTATTACTTGAAACTTTTATTTTTACTTTTTTTTACACTTTTCTTTAGTCCCACTAGGGGACTTGAAGCTCCAACTGTTTGTTTGATGTTCTAATACATTGCACTACCTATGTAGTGCAATGTATTAGAACTGTCAGTTGTTCACTGACAGCAAGCCTATCAGGCGCCGTCGTCGGACGGGGCCTAATTGCCTTCCGTAGTGGCAGACAGGGGGCCATTGTTAGGGCTCCTGTTTCCATAGTAGCAGTCACCAGCCTTGCCATCGCATGGCAGGCTGCCGATTTGCTACTAACCGCTAAGATGCAGCGATCTCATTGGACACCCACTGCTGTAACATACAGCTGGCACCCGACGGTGATGTCACTGGCTCAGCTCCTGAGCCAGCTCCATCTCCTTCACGTACGTGATTTTGCGGGAAGGGGTTAATTACAGTATGTAGGCTGAGGCCAGAGTGTTATAAATCTAGTTTGTGTAGGAGCCCATTTAAATGCAGTCACCATCAGGTAGTTAGGTTGGATGCCAAGTGCTGCATATATTTAAGAAACAGGTGACATAAGTACATGCTGTATCCATATTAAGAAGCTGTGTATACTTTTTGCCATGTTGCATCACCTGTTTTTGCCAAATATGGGGGTAAATCCAATCAGACACTAGGGAGTAACTAATCTACTTTCTTCTGCTCCCATTTTTCCTTAAAATATGAGTTATAACAAGCACCAACAATATGGCCGTGCAAAGGTGTCCTAGCTGCCGGTCTGTCCGTTACGTAGACCTGTGGATGCAGCTTTAGGCCTAATTCACACAAGCGTGTCCGTTTTGCGTGCGTAAAAATCTGCAGTGTTTTTCCTGCGTTGCAGTTCCGTTTGGCATCAGTGTAAATTGCGCGTCTGCATTTTTTTATGCACGTATGTCATCCATATGTCACGTGTTTTTTACGTCAGCAAAAGAAACAAAGGTGTTTCATTTTTTTTCCTCATCATTTCTTTAGCAACTGGTGCGTGAAAAACACGGACAGCACACGGATGACCCATCCGCACAAGAATAGGACACGCTGCGTGAAAAACACAGAATGGCCCCATTGAATTGCATAGGTTCGGGTGACGTCCGTTGTTTTAACGTGCGTAACAAGGACGTGAAATACGCTCGTGTGAATAAGGCCTTAGTCCACAGCGGCCAGAAATTTCCTGTTTTTTAATGTGTATTCTCCTATGGTCAGATTATGCGAATTATCAAGAAAAGCCCTACAAAACATGTCATTTTTTCTTTAATGTTTTGGGAACAATGCTCAGAACAATTCTGGAAATAAGCCAAGACAGTCTAAAAAGGAAAAATAAAACATTTATATTTTCAAGTGAAATAAAATTTGCAGGAAGCACAGCAGCAACAGAAAGAGAAAATTCAATTATTTACAACTCCGCTGCACAATCATAAAAAACAGATTGGACCCTACAGACATCACAATGGATCGTTATCATCGGAATCCGGAAGAAACACGAAGGCCTCATTCAAGTGGGCGTTTTGCACACGTTTTTGGAAGCAAAACCAGGAGTAGAACATAAAAAAAATCTTTCCACTACACTTCTAACTGTTCGGTGTTATGGACCAACTCCTGGTGTTGTCTTACAATTACTGAAGCGAAACACGGACCAGAATACTGCCGTGTGAATGAGGCCTAACTTGGCTTCCCGTCTACACTGCCACCATTTAAATGATGATTCCCCTTTATAAAAAGAATAATGCCCTCATAGAGAAGCGAGATGATAAAAACACACGAGGAGACGTCTGAAGCACCACATCTAAAGAGGTCTATGTAGTGTCCTAGAGGTAGCAACAGAAAAACTTCTAGCCCTGTAAGGCTTTATTGGAAAGTTTAAAATTCCAGTGTTAGAAAGTTTGGCCTAACGTTCAGTAAGGGGTAAGACGTGATTAATGTGACAAATCATACGAGGATTTCATACATCGCCTGCAGCAAGGTTCCATTCTTTTTTTACTAGCTGCTGCCAATGTGTTATGCACGGACGTGGGAATGAAATGGATTAATAGCGAAGAGGACTGAGGAATTTTTCCCTTAAATATACCTACAAATGATGTAAGGATTGCATTGGTCTGGTTTATTCATGCAGCTAGCGATGCTACGGTTTGTTGGAAGCAAACCGAAGGTCCTTCTCATAGTGATATAGTGTTCTGAAGGCCTCTCGGGAAAGGCTGACGGTGAAATGATGTTCCTCAGGTCAAATAAAGCCTTTCTGCAACTCATCTAACCCCCCTCCCAACAAAACAAAAAAAAAATTCTAAAACTTTTTTAAGGTGCAACAAATAGGATATGACACAATGTGGAGAACCATCCTCCCAAGGCGGACAGTGCCTTACTCTTCACTATGCCACCACTTTTTGTACAGTAACCCTAATGCTCATTTCCCTGCTCCTCAATGTAAACATTACCCTGCATCTGCTGCTGCAAAAATAAAACCTAGCAGCCCTTATCGGTCTCTATCGTGCCCCCTACACTCCTCTTAAGGATCACAGGATTATTTAAAGCGATTAACCCCTTAGCAGCTACAGGGTCCTGCAAAACTTTGCAGCCCCTGGTGGTGAAGAGGTTAACATTGGGCAGCAGTAAACATTAGCAGGTGGTTTGAAAATAGTCAAATCATCATATTCAATACTGCTTTATAAAGGCAGCAAGGATTTCATCCTGTGATTGATGGTCATAGCAATGACTCCGTCCTGTGCCTTTAAAAAGGTTACTCGCCATTCTGGCCACCAAGGGGGCAGCTGGAGGAGGAAGGTCGAGGTAGGCTCACGAGAAGCTCTGGATGGGATGACTGACTCTCATACATGCCCAGTAAATGGCACGGCCCAAACAGATCAGTACCAACAGCAGCAGCAGTGCCCATGAGGCATAGATTCCACCATACTGACGTGCCAATGTCCATGTGCCTGCCTGCAAGACAAATAATAATTCTTAAGTAAATAGTACAGCTTGTTTTCTGCGTGTGCGTGTGCGCGTGTATGTGTATACTTACCACAAGCCCAGCTGCAGCTACAGCAAGTAAAAAGCCCATAAGAAAGCAGCAAACACATCTCTTTCTCGGGTACCTCAGTCCAATAGAAGAGCTGCACGTGAATAAAAATCAAAGCAGTGAAAACTACAAGATCCTTGCATCCGTCCCCAACCTTAACCAACTACTTTTCTCATACTTACACTTTACGGCAATGTGGGCAGCGTGCCAAGGTCCGGTCTGAAAAATCTGTCCACTAAGAGACGGAGAGAGGGAAGCATAAGCAGTCATTGTAAAAAAAACAAATAATGGTTCAATAACAAGCATCCGAAACCAAGGTGTTGTAATGTGCAGGCACATCTTCATTCCTCTAATGTGTGCTACATGTTCAAGCGGTTGGAATGGTGACCCTGGACCAGGGCCAGCTCCAGGTTTATGTGGGCCCTTGGCGACACAGACTTAGTAGGCCCCTTTGCGGGGGAACTCACAGCGGCAGTAAAATGGCAGAAAACATCACTTTGTGCCCCCATATAGACGTTAGGCCCCCAGTTTGTACCCCCCATAAATGTAGTGCCCTCTGTAGATAGTGCCACACAGCCTCCCACGTAGTGCCACACAGCCTGCCTCCTTGTAAGTAGCGCCTTTGGGGTTCCCTCTAGGAGTGGAATCCCCAGCCAGAACATTGCCGATGCTCTGGCTGGGGATTCCGCTTCAAGAGAAACCCGACGTCACTGTCCATATATAGACAGTGTTGTCAGGGGCAACCCCAGAGCCATAGTCCCGGGCAGAGCACTACTAGCACTCTGCCTGAGACTTCTGCTCTGCTTCTGACATCACTCCCCATATATGGATAGTGATGTCCAGAGCAGAGCTGAAGTCCCGGGCAGAGTGCTAGTAAAGGCTCTGCTCCGGTACTCCGGCTCTGGGGAAGCCCCTGACATCACTGTCCATATACGGCTAGTGATGTCAGGGGCAACCCCAGAGCCAAAGACCCGGGCAGAGCACTACTAGCGCTCTGCCTGGGACACTGCTCTGCTCCTGACATCACTGTCCATATGTGATGTCAGGGGCTTCCCCAGAGACGGAGTCCCGGCGCAGAGAGGCTTGTAGCGCTCTGCCTGGGACGACTTCTCTCCCTCTGACATCACGGTCCATATATGGACAGTGATGCCGTGAGGACAGCAGCGACTGCACCCGGCAGCCGAGTTGCCCCCCCCCCCCGCACAAGAGTAGTGGGCCCAGGCACCTGCCCAGTTCGCCAGGTGCTGACGCCTTCCCTGACCTGGACCCATAACACTGAATGGCTGGAACTGCTGCTGACCCAAAGGGGAAAACAATGTGGGGCCGCAGAAACACAATCCATTCCTCCCTCATATTTCTCACATCTTGGACCTCAAATAGTCCATCAAATCACGGAACTGTCTGCACAGCCCCATAGACTAATATAGGTCCGTGCGACGCACGTGAAAATCACACGCGTTGCACGCACGTATATCACGTTCGTTTGAATAAGCCCTAAGGGAAACACCACATTTTCATATAAAGTAATCTATAAAATTTTAACCAATTCATGGCAATTTATTAATGGAAATAATATTTTTAAAGTCCTTACTTAACCCCTTCCCAACCCGTGATGTATCGGCACATCATGGAGCGGGGAGGGGATCATGTATGGAGCGGGCTCACGCGCTGAGCCCGCTCCATACACTGCAGGTATCCACTTCTGACACGCTGCTTTAACAGCCAGGAACAGCGATGATGCTGTTCCTGGCCGTTTAACTAGTTAACCCCTTCCCTACATTTGACGTATCCATACACCAAAGTCGGGTAGGGGAAGTATGGAACGGGCTCACGGAGTGAACCCGCTCCATACGATGCAAGTGTCGGCTGTTTGTTACAGCCGACACTTCAGAGTAACGAGTCCTGCTCGTTTAACTCGTTAAATGCTGTGGTCAATAGCAACCGCAGCATTTAAATCGTTTACACCTCTGTTAAACGTATGCATCTGCAAGTTCCAGTGACGTAACTTTTCACATATGAACAGTTATCACAGGAGATTCCCGACATCAGAGGGAGTCGGAATGGCCACAGTGCGATCCTGAGCCACAGGTGGCTCCTCTCTCACTTCCTCCCGGCCCCATTGCCTTGGCCTTTGTGACCCCACACCCCACCATTCCTGCACTGCCCAGAGAAGCTTTCCCAAAGACTAACACAGAGAACCACACACCGCCCACATGGCAGCCCAACTATCCCCCGCAACAGAAAGGTCTTCAAAGCAACCGTAGTCCCCGGCTGATATTTATCTCCACCCTGGAGCTGCCCTGGGGTTGCCCCAGTGACTTAACTATTCATGTATGGCCAGTTACGTCACTGGGGCTACGGAAGCTCCAGTGACGTTACTATCCATATATCTTTCCTGACAAACAAGCCAAACATGATGTGAACAGGTCAGAAGTCTGATGTAAGAAGGCAAAAAACTAAGCAAGTAAAATTTCAGTTGACTGCGCAGCAGAAATGTTTTACAAGGCCAGTTGAGAAAAGCACAGCAGCAATGCCGGCCTCCTACCATGTGTCACAGCGAGCTGCAAAAAACTTTCATACATGGAGCCTGCACCATAGGTGGTGAATGCCAGCTTTTTCAAAGAGCTGCCACCGGCCTGCAACAGCTGGGATCGGAGATAACTCTGATCCATAGCCGTTTAACCCCCTCAGATGCAATACACGACCATTGAGGCCCGATTGGCTGCAGCGGTCACGTTCTGGCCACACATAAACGAGCACGGGGAGGACCACCGGAGCGTCAACGCTGAATCGCCAGGGAAAAGAATAGGTAGAGTACTGATTGTTTATTATTTTAGGACATTGGCAGCTGTTCATAAAACATTTTAAACAACTCTGTGAACCCCTTTAATTTCACAAATTACGTTTTTATTGTCCCCTATTCATTTATTATTCTTCTTAGCCTAAAACCGATCATTAGCAAATTCCAAAAAACTTTAAAAATTGAATTAAAGAAAATTGAAATATAATTTGCAAAAACAAAAAGTAATCGTTTTGGTTTTGGATCGTTGTCACGCTTTCTTGTTGCCTGTACCATCATACAGTAAACTCCCATTCACTGACAACCAACTAAGGACCCGTTCACATCTGCTTCGGTGTTTCCATTGCTGTGTCGTCAGAGGAGCAGAACAACAAAAATACCGGAAGCGCCATTTCGTTGCATGACAGACACCATTGGAAACCATTGACATTTATAGTAAACTGCACTATTGTTTCCGTTATTTTTGGCCGGATCTGTGACAAAGGCCCCAATGCAGATGTGAGCAGGCCCTAATATCTTGGAAATGTTGAGGAAAGGAAACATAAAAGTATATTATAAAGTTGTAGAACTTTTCACTTATACAGTGATTAAAGAGGCTCTGTCACCAGATTTTGCAAGCCCTATCTGCTATTGCAGCAGATAGGCGCAGCAATGCAGATTACAGTAACGTTTTTAAGTTATGACCATTTTCGTATTTATGCAAATGAGGCTTGCAAAAGTACAACTGGGCGTGTTGAAAAGTAAAAGTACAACTGGGCGTGTATTATGTGTGTACATCGGGGCGTGTTTACTACTTTTACTAGCTGGGCGTTCTGACGAGAAGTATCATCCACTTCTCTTCAGAACGCCCAGCTTCTGGCAGTGCAGACACAGCCGTGTTCTCCAGAGATCACGCTGTGACGTCACTCACAGGTCCTGCATCGTGTCAGACGAGCGAGGACACATCGGCACCGGAGGCTACAGATGATTCTGCAGCAGCATCGGCGTTTGCAGGTAAGTCGATGTAGCTACTTACCTGCTGATGCTGCTGCAGAATCAACTGTAGCCTCTGGTGCCGACACGATGCAGGACCTGTGAGTGACGTCACAGATCTGCACTGCCAGAAGCTGGGCGTTCTGAAGAGAAGTGGATGATACTTCTCGTCAGAACGCCCAGCTAGTAAAAGTAGTAAACACGCCCCGATGTACGTACATAATACACACCCAGTTGGATTTTTACTTTAACCCCTTCCCTCTTTAGCCACTTTTGACCTTCCTGACAGAGCCTCATTTTTCAAATCTGACATGTGTCACTTTATGTGGTAATAACTCCGGAATGCTTTCACCTATCCAAGCGATTCTGAGATTGTTTTCTCGTGACACATTGGACTTTATGTTACTGGCAAAATTTGCTCGATATGTTCAGTATTTAATTGTGAAAAACACCAAAATTTAGCGAAAAATTGCAAAAATTAGCATTTTTCTCAATTTAAATGTATCTGCTTGTAAGACAGGCAGTTATAATACACAAAATTGTTGCTAATTAACATCCCCCATATGTCTACTTTAGATTGGCATCGTTTTTTGAACATCCTTTTATTTTTCTATGACCTCACAAGGCTTAGAACTTTAGCAGCAATTTCTCACATTTTCAAGAAAATTTCAAAAGGCTATTTTTACAGGGGCCAGTTCAGTTGTGAAGTGGTTTTGAGGGCCTTATATATTAGAAACCCCAAAAAAGTCACCCCATTTTAAAAACTTCACCCCTCAAAGTATTCAAAACAGCATTTAGAAAATGTCTTAACCCTTTAAACATTTCACAGGAATTAAAGCAAAGTAGAGGTGAAATTTACAAATTTCATATTTTTCTGCAGAAATACATTTTTAATACAATTTTTTTTATAACACAGAAGGTTTTACCAGAGAAATGCAACTCAATATTTGTTGCCCAGTTTTTGCAGTTTTAGGAAATATCCCACATGTGGCCGTAGCGTGCTACTGGACTGAAACACCGGCCTCAGAAGCAAAGGAGCACCTAGTGGATTTTGGGGCCTTATTTTTGTTAGAATATATTTTAGGCACCATGTCAGGTTTGAAGGGCTCTTGCGGTGCCAAAACAGTCAAAATCCCCCAAAAGTGACCCCATCTGGGAAACTAGACACCTCAAGGAAATTATCTAGGGGTGTAGTGAGCATTTTCACCGCACAGGTTTTTTACAGAAATTATTGGAAGTAGGCCGTGAAAATTAAAATCAACATTTCTTCAAAGAAAATGTAGGTTTAGCGATTTTTTTTCTCATTTCCACAAGGACTAAAGGAGAAAAAGCACCGCAAAATTTGTAAAGCAATTTCTCCCGAGTAAAACAATACCTCACATGTGGTAATAAACGGTTGTTTGGAGACACGGCGTGGCTGAGAAGGGAAAGAGCGCCATTTGGCTTTTGGAGTTCACATTTAGCAGGAATGATTTGCGGAGGCCATGTCACATTTACAAAGCCCCTGAGGGGACAAAACAGTGAAAACCCCAAACAAGTGACCCCATTTTGGAAACTATACCCCTTGAGGAAATTATCTAGGGGTATAGTGAGCATTTTGACCCCACAGGTTTTTTGCAGAAATTTTTGCAAGTAGGCTGTGAAAATGAAAATCTACATTTTTTCAAATAAAATGTAGGTTTAGCTAATTTTTTTTCATTTCCACAAGGACTAAAGGAGAAAAATCACCATAAAATTTGTAAAGAAATTTCTCCCGAGTAAAACAGTACCCCACATGTGGTAATAAACGGCTGTTTGGACACACGGCGAGGCTGAGAAGGGAAAGAGCGCCATTTGGCTTTTGGAACTCAAATTTAGCAGGAATGGTTTGCGGAGGCCATGTTACATTTACAAAGCCCCTGAGGGGACAAAACAGTGGAAACCCCCCACAAGTGACCCCATTTTGGAAACAACACCCATTGAGGAAATTATCTAGGGGTATAGTGAGCGATTTGACACCACAGTTTTTTTGCAGAAATTATTGGAAGTAGGCCCTGAAAATAATAATCTACATTTTTTCAAAGAAAATGTAGGTTTAGCTAATTTTTTCTCATTTCCAGAAGGACTAAAGGAGAAAAAGCACCACAAAATTTGTAAAGCAATTTCTCCCGAGTAAAACAATACCCCACATGTGGTAATAAACGGCTGTTTGGACACACGGCAGGGCTTAGAAGGGAAAGAGCACTATTTGACTTTTTGAGATCACATTTAGCAGGAATGATTTGCGGAGGCCAGGTCACATTTGCAAAGCCCCTGAGGGGACAAAACAATGAAAACGCCCAAAAAGGGACTCCATTTAGGAAACTACACCTCTTGAAGAATGCATCTAGGGGTGTAGTGAGCATTTTGACCCCACAGATGTTTCATAGAATTTATTAGAATTAGGCAGTGAAAATAAAAACAGTCCTTTTTCTTCAATAAGACGTAGCTTTAGCGCAAATTTTTTCATTTTCTCAACAAATAAAGGAAAAAAAGAACCCAACATTTGTAAAGCTATTTCTCCCGAGTACGGCAATACCCCATATGTGGTCATAAACTGCTGTTTGGGCAAACGGCAGGGCTCAGAAGGGAAGGACCGCCATTTGGAGTGCAGATGTTGCTGGATTGGTTTCTGGGCACCTGTGGGCCCAAAACAGTGGAAACCCCCCAGAAGTGACCCCATTTTGTAAACTACACCCCTCAATGCATTTACCAAGGGGTGTAGTAAGCATTTTAACCCTGCAGGTGTTTTGTAGAAATTAGTGTGCGCTCAATGTTGCAGAGTGAAAATGGGATTTTTTTCCATAGATATGCCAATATGTGGTGCCCGGCTTGTGCCACCATAACAAGACAGCTCTCTAATTATTATGCGGTGTTTCCCGGTTTTAGAAACACCCTACATGTGGCCCTAATCTTTTGTCTGGACATATGACAGGGCTCAGAAGTGAAGAGTACCATGCGGAGTGGAGGCCTAATTTGGCGATTTACAAAGTATTGGTTCACAACTGCAGAGGCTCAGATGTGAAATAATAAAAAGAAACCCCTGATAAGTGACCCCATTATGGAACTGCACCCCTCAAGGCATTTATTAAGGGGTGTAGTGAGCATTTTCACCCCACAGGTCTTTTCCATAAATGAATGCGCTGCGGATGGTGCAAATTAAAAATTTATATTTTTCCCTAGATATGCCATTCAGTGGCAAATATGTCATGCCCAGCTTATGACGCTGGAGACACACACCACAAAAATTGTTAAAAGGGTTCTCACGGGTATGACGGTGCCATATATGTTGAAGGAAACTGCTGTTTGGGCACGCTGTAGGGTTCAGGGCCGAGGGAGCACCATTTGGCTTTTGGAGAGCGGATTTTGCTTGGTACTATATTTGTTTGAGTATTGCTGGTGTTTTATAATGTGGGGGTACATGTAAGCGGGGCGGAGTATATAAGGGGCATAGTCAGGTGGTATAAAAAAATAAAAATAATCCATAGATGTGTGTTACGCTGCGAAGCAATCCTTTCTGCACAGGCCGGTGTCGCACTGATAAATGGTGTCATTTCTTATCCCCCTTTTGGTCCACACTCCGCGCCTTTGTAGTTTGGGGAATTTTGCTGGGAAAGTATTATCCTGGTATAATACGGGCACCGTCGCTTCCATCGGATATGATTGGGCCCTCCCTTCCTGGTTCCCTAATTTTAGGTCCTTGATAAATCGCCTCTTGAAACAGAAGAAATGTTCTCCTCGGGCACAACTGCATATTTTTTTATTTCCTGACTTATTGGAGCCATAACTAATTTTATTTTTCATAGACGTAGCGGTATGAGGGCTGGTTTGTTGCGGGACGAGCTGTAGTTATTATTGGTACCATTTTGGGGTACATGTGACTTTTTGATCACCTTTTATCCTATTTTTTGGGATGCCAGGTAAACCAAAAAACGCAATTCTGGCACAGCTTTTTTTGGTTTTTTTTTATACAGAGTTCACCACGCATTATAAACTACATGTTACCTTTATTCTGCGGGTCAGTACGATTCCGGCGATACCTCATTTATAGAACTTTTTTATGTTTTACAACTTTTTGCACAATAAAATTACTTTTGTAAAAAGAATGTATTTTTTCTGTCGCCAAGTTGTGAGAACCATAACGTTTTAATTTTTTTGTCGACGGAGTTGTATGAGGGCTTGTTTTTTGCGGGACGAGCTATAGTTTTTATAGGTACCATTTTTGGATACGTGCGACTTTTTGATCACTTTTTATTGTAATATTTGTAGGGCAAAGTGACTAAAAAACAGAAACTCTGGTAAGGTTTTTTACGGGTTTTTTTTACGCTGTTCACCGCGTGCAATAAATAATATAATATTTTGATACCTCCGGTCGTTACGGTCGTGGCGATACCAAATACATATGGTTTATTATTATTTTTCAATAATAAAGGACTTGATAAGAGTAAAAGGGGGATTGTGTGTTATTTGATTACTTGAAACTTTTATTGTTTTCAAACTTTTATTTTTTGCACTTTTTTTTACACTTTTTTATACTTTTTTTACACTTTTTCTCAAGTCCCACTAGGGGACTTGAAGGTCCAACGGTCAGATTTTTTTTTTTCTAATACATTGCACTACCTATGTAGTGCAATGTATTAGATCTGTCAGTCATTCACTGACAGCAAGCCGTTTAGGCTTCGCCTCCCGGCGGGGCCTAAATCGGCTTCCGTAATGGCAGAGCAGGAGACCATTGTGTCTCCTGTTGCCATAACAGCAGTCGCCAGTCCCGATTGCCTGTCAGGGCTTGCGATCTGCTTGTAACCGCTACGATGCAGCAATCGCTTTCGATTGCTGCATCGAAGGGGTTAATGGCAGGGATCGGAGCTAGCTCCGGTTCCTGCCGTTACAGGTGGATGTCAGCTGTACAGTACAGCTGACTTCCACCGCTGATGACGCCGGATCAGCTCCTGACCCGGCGCCATCTTGCCGGCAGCTACGGAAGCCGATCAGGCTCCGCCGCCGGGCGGATCTTGACCGGCTTCGGTGCTAGGCAGACCGGGAGGCCAGTATTAGGCCTCCGGTTGCCATTGCAGCCACCGGAACCCCGGCAATTTCATTACTGGGGTTCCGATGAGCTGCAAACACCTTAAGTGCAGCGATCGCGTTTGAGCGCTGCACTTAAGGGGTTAATGGCGGGGATCGAAGCTAATTTCGGTCCCCGCCGTTACAGTCGGATGTCAGCTGTAAGATACAGCTGAGATCCGGTGATGATGGGACCGGCTCAGCTTCTGAGCCGGTGCCAAACGTTTGACGTACATGTACGGCAAGATGCGGGAAGTCAGTACTTTCCATGACGTACATGTACGTCAAATGTCGGGAAGGGGTTAAACACGCCCAGTTGGACTTTTGCAAGCCTCATTTGCATAAATACAAAAATGGTCATAACTCGGCCAAAAATGCTCGTTTTTTAAAAATAAAAACGTTACTGTAATCTACATTGCAGCGCCGATCTGCTGCAATAGCAGATAGGGGTTGCAAAATCTGGTGACAGAGCCTCTTTAAGCATCATTTACATAAAATCAGAAAACCCCTTTAAACATCTCCTTTTTTTTCAGCTTGTGCTTTTTTATATGCGAGATGTCATTTTGGTGCACCAGCTGCATTTACATGTAACCCTTTCATGTTTCCTTAAGAGATGGGGGCGTAAACGCAGTAAAATCCCATCTCAGCTGCCTGAAGACATAGGAATACATAGAGTTGCAAAATACTATGTACTGCGGCGTGTCATGAGGCAAAGGTAATAAGTATACAAGAAATCCAAACAATACCAGAAAGTTGCTCTTGCAGTGTCCACAGATGACTCGGACTCCGACAGGCTGTGGTTCTGGGCTCAGGGGTCCGGCGTGCACGGGGCCCAAGTTAATGATTCTTTTACTGGTAAAGACATAAACCTGTTACTTACTTATCGATCAACAGCTTTAAAGGGTTGTACAGGATTCTAAAAACAAGGCTGTTTACTTCCTGTGGACAGGGGTGGCGCTGTTTCTGGAATAAAATGACCACGTTTTTCTAATCCTTTACAAACCCTCCTTTAAGGTCAATTCTTAATGTGTAGCACTGTGGTCACGGTTTAGAAAAAAAAAAAAACATCCTTGGCTTTTACCAGTATGGTCTTGGACAGGCTATCCTCTGGGAGGTGACTTTACAGATCAGCAAGCAATTGCAAGGACAGCGCACATACTTCTTTCCCTGGGGGGCGTTCTTTATCGGCTGTAGGAATAAATGACAAGTCATTAATGTGTTGCCATTGGAATGACTGCCTCTCTTCTCAGGATATTCTTCTCCCTATTGACAGAACCAACCGCACTTTCTTGACATCATTTGACAATGTCTGCATTTCTTACCGTGGCCTCATTGCAGACTCCACACTTCACCACATGTTGGTGCATCTTTCCCTCTACATTGATGAGTGACTGGCAGACCCTACATGTTATCATGGGGGCAGAACCGCTCTCTGGACTGGTCAGCGGAGAATAGGGTGGGGGGTCTTCACTGGGTAACACTGAGCCACCTGTCGGGAAGACCTGAAAACCTGGACAATACGAAAAACAGATCAGAAAGAATGCAAAGATTTGACAGCAAATCCAAAGAGCTGCCAAAGAAACTTTATTAAACCCTTTAGCATTTGCCCACTGTCTTTTGACAGCAGGTGGCGCAGGTCTTGAGTCTACAGCGACGTCTTTAAAGGGGTTTTCCCGTCTTGGACATTTATGACATATCCACAGGATATGCCAAAAATGTCTGATAGATGCGGGTCCCAGCTCTGGGACCCTCATCTATCTATCTATCAAAAGGAGCCCCCTGAACCCCGTACTACATTGCTTGGCTCCTGCTGCCTCCTGGACACTTCCCGATTAGGTGGTTGGGAGTTACATTGGTTGGCTACTTCCGTAACTCCTGAGTTCCGGAAACAGCTGAGCTACGCGGTTTACATAACTGCTATAGAAGTGAATAGGAGTTACCCAAACAGCGTAGCACGGCGAGCTGCACGGTTTCCGGAACTCAGGAGCTACTGAAACAGCAGAGTTTGCTGTACTACGCTGTTTCCAGAACTCCTATTCACTTCCGTGGGAAGCAGCAGGAGCTAAGCAAGGTGAAATGGGGTTCAAGATGCCCCATGCTAGAGATAGGTGCGGGTCCCAGAGCTGGGACCCGCATCTATCAGACATTTCTGGCATATCCTGTGGATATGTCATAAATGTCCAAGATGGGAAAACTCCTTTAAGCTCCACAGTGAGCACACATTTCTGTAAGAACGAGCTGTCACCAACAGCTCCTGTTATTAGAGCAGCCTCCTACATATAGCCGGGATTGGAGAAACCGCCTATCTCGGTCGTTGAACCCTTTGATTGTCACAGTCTGTGACCTCGGCATGATCAAAAGGGACTCCCCTCTACGATCGGGTCACCAGGTTTCCCAGTGACCCAATCGTAGACTGGGGAACCTCTGCAGTCATCCCTGGGGAGCTAGAAAAGACCCTAGGGCTGTCTGTTCAGTATGCCTGCAGTAAGAAAACACTATGTGTTGCTTTAACAGCAGCCTGTGTCATAGTGTCACAGTGCAATATATACAGGATTGCCCACACATTCCAAAAAACCTACACACTGAAAACCTGAAGAATTAATTTAACAGGTTATTTAGTGTGAAATGTGAACGGTATATAAAAAAAAAATAGCAAAAATAAAATTACAGTCATTTATTTGTACCCCAAGCCGCACCAAAGGGATATACAATTTCTCCCGCATAAAACAAGGCCTCATACAGCCAGGTCAACTAAAAAGTAATGGCTGCTGAAATGCAGAGAGGCTAAGGCCTCATTTACACGAGCGTGTGCGTTTTGCGCGCGCAAAAAACGCTGCGTTTTGCGCGCGCAAAAGGCACTTGGCAGCTCCGTGTGTCATCCGTGTATGATGCGCGGCTGCGTGATTTTCGCGCAGCCGCCATCATAGAGATGAGGCTAGTCGACGCCCGTCACTGTCCAAGGTGCTGAAAGAGCTAACTGATCGGCAGTAACTCTTTCAGCACCCTCGACAGTGAATGCCGAACACAATATACACCAACCTGTGAATAAAAAAAGACTTTCATACTTACCAAGAACTTCCTGCTTCCCCCAGTCCGGGCTCCCGGCCGTTGCCTTGGTGACGTGTCCCACTCTTGTCATCCGGCCCCACCTCCCAGGATGACGCCGCAGTCCATGAGACCGCTGCAGCCTGTGATTGGCTGCAGCTGTCACTTGGACTTAACTGTCATCCCGGGAGGTCGGACCGGAGTTATCGGTAAGTCAGAACTTTTTTTTTTTTTTACAGGTTCATGGATTTTCGGAGCGGAAGTCACTGTCCATGGTGCTGAACCAGTTTAACGCTTTCAGCACCGTGGACAGTGACTGTCTCCTGACGTCGCGTACCCGAACATTTTTTACCGGTTTCGGTCAAAACGAGTTTGGCCGAACCCGGTGAAGTTCGGTGCGCTCATCTCGAATTTGACACTCCGTTTGGATGTTTGTAACCAGAAAAGCACGTGGTGCTTTTCTGTTTACATTCAGGAGTTTGACAGCTCTTGCGTGATTTTCGCGCATGCAACGCAGGACCGTCAGTGTGGCATGCGTTGTTTTCACGCACCCATTGAAGTCAATGGGTGCGTGTTGCGTGAAAAACGCAAGAATATAGAACATGTCGTGAGTTTTACGCAACGCACTCACGCAGCGCAAAATTCACGCATCGTCTAAACAGCCCCATAGACTATTATAGGTGCGTACGACACGCGTGAAAAGCACGCGCGTCGCACGCGTGTATAATACGCTCGTGTAAATGAGGCCTAAAACGAAAAAATGTAGCTGGTCATTAAAGGGAAAGTGTCATCAGAACTGACCTATAGCTTAAATCATGACTTAGAAGCGATCGATGTTCGGTCAGGGACACACGACTCGATCTCAGCTGAGAGAACGTTACAGTTTCTATGTATACAGGATACATAGAAGCTGTATCGTGAAATCTAAAAAAAATTTTAATAAAATTTTTTTTTGTAAAAAGTCAATGAGAAAAGTTCTTAACAACAAACATTCATATAAATTAAAAAAATCATTCAAAGGTGTACATAGGTTTTAAAATGAGAAAAGTGGCTACTAGAGAGATCTGCGGATCGATGCTGGTGTTTACAGATGCAGAATAAGACGTGACTGTGTGTGTGTTCGCTGAACTGTCAGTTTGGTCGCTAGCGGCATGTGATATGTAACGAACCGCCCACACATACACTATATGGACAAAAGTATTGGGACACCTACACATTACACCTATGTACCTTGTACCTATGTAAGATCTATTCCCACAAAAACGTACGCAGTGCCGCCCCGGACTTCTGTAATATGCACACGGGCAATGTTATAGGGCGAGCACACCTGTATGACCTTGTATTTTTAAAGCTCATGCTTATGTTCCTAAACGGCGACGGATCCTAAAAGGACTAATAACACTACAACCCTTTTGGGGAGTCTGAACGTATGTATGCACCGGTGTCCATATATGTGAACGGATGGAAGTGTACGTATATATGGGACGTACCAACGTCACCATGGCAGAATATACGTTGCCACAGATGTATGGATGACGTGATGATCTGATCTATTTAGTCTCATCATTGCTCAGAGTAGTAACCATAAAGGACACTCCTTGTCACAAGACAGGTGTATATTGTGCAACAGCAGAGCGCAGGTAGTGAATGCCCACAATGCTCTGCTGGACCACAGACACTTCACAGGTGGCATTATTGCTTCATCCACCTTTAGGCCATGATGTGCCATATCCACATATAGTGAGTGCAGTCACAGATGCATTTCTCAGGGTGACTTAGTGACAATTCAGACATATATAATAGTCACTGGAGCAGCAGAGAACAAGATGACAGCTGTGTGACTACTCTGCCATGTACTAGCACACAAGGACGCCACGCCCCAGGCTTGAGGTGACTACGGCGGCTGTTACCCTCTCCCTACTTGCTCCACCAGCCAATCAGAAACGCGCACACAGGCTCATGAGTGGGCTGATTGAGAAATGGGCGGAGCTCAAGGTCTCACTAATAAACAAAATCACCGAGGGCGGAGCCTTACCTTGCGGCTTGTTGCTGGGGGCGGGCCCAGGACCACCGTACGGAGTAACCGAAGGAAGTGCAGTACTCGGCGAAGGGGCTCCAGGACCTACCGAGGCACCCATGCCCCCTCCGTCCCCGAGATCGGGAAGGAGAGGGGAGCGCTCTCCATCCGCCATGTCCCACGCTCCCACCGGCACACACGGTTCCTGCTGCTTCTCCGTCTGCTGACGCACCTCACTGTGCGGTTGCGCGGGACGCATGCGTAGGAGTTGGGAGGGGGGGATACCAGGACGCATGCGAAGTACATAGTCACGTGCAAAATAATTGCAAACAAAGGTCTTTTCTTCACGTGACGGTCACCTGATTTAGTTTCTCCTTTTCTTTCACCTCATACAACTTTATTGACAGCGCTCAACGTAAGCAAAGTACCAACTCTGGGGGAGATTTACCAAGCAAAATGCACTATAGAAATGGTTTATGGAGTGTGCAAAATGAAATCCGCTTTTAGACCCTTTTTACACATCAACACAGTTTTTAAAAATGTTTACTAAAAGGGGTGCTGCTAAGAGGAGTCATAAAGTGTGGTAAACCCACAGACGTGCTCCATTTTGATCAAAAAAAGAGTGGTGCATATGAACGCCAGGCATGCGGTAGAGTAAGCCAGAATTGGATCCAGGAGAGCAGACCTATAAGGCCTTCCTTTACATATTTATTCTGTTTAACCCCTTCCCGCTTTGGCCACTTTTGACCTTCCTGACAGAGCCTCATTTATCAACTCTGAAATGTTTCACTTTATGTGGTAATAACTTCGGAATGCTTTTACCTATCCAAGCGATTCTGAGATTGTTTTCTCGTGACACATTGCACTTTATGTTACTGGCAAAATTTGCTCGATACATTCAGTATTTAATTGTGAAAAACGCCAAAATTTAGCGAAAAATTGCAAAACTTCGCATTTTTCTAAATTATATGTATCTGCTTGTAAGACAGGCAGTTATACCACACAAAATAGTCGCTAATTAACATCCACCGTGTCTACTTTAGATTGGCATCGTTTTTTGAATATCCTTTTTTTTTTTTTTTTTCTAGGACATCACAAGGTTTAGAGTTTTAGCTGCAATTTCTCACATTTTCAAGAAAATTTCAAAATGCTATTTTTACAGGCGCCAGTTCAGTTGCGAAGTGGCTTTGAGGGCCTTATATATTAGAAAACCCCCAATAAGTCACCCCATTTTAAAAACTTCACCCCTCGAAGTATTCAAAACAGCATTTAGAACATTTCTTAACCCTTTATACGTTTCACAGGAATTAAAGCAAAGTAGAGGTGAAATTTACAAATTAAATTTTTTGTTGTTGCAGAAATTCATTTTTAGTCCATTTTTTTTTATAACACAGAAAGTTTTACCATAGAAATGCAACTCAATATTTATTGCCCAGGTTCTGCAGTTTTAGGAAATATCCCACATGTGGCCGTAGCGTGCTACTGGACTAAAGCACCGGCCTCAGAAGCAAAGGAGCACCTAGTGGATTTTGGGGCCTCCTTTTTATTAGAATATATTTTAGGCACCATGTCAGGTTTGCAGGGCTCTTGCGGTGCCAAAACAGTGGAAATCCCCCAAAAGTGACACTATTTGGGAAACTACACCCCTCAAGGAAATTATCTAGGGGTATAGTGAGCATTTTGACTCCGCAGGTTTTTTGCAGAAATTATTGGAAGTAGGCCGTGAAAATGAAAATCTACAGTTTTTCAAAGAAAATTTAGGTTTAGCTAATTTTTTCTCATTTCCACAAGGACTAAAGGCGAAAAAGCACCACCACATTTGCAAAGCAATTCCTCCCGAGTAAAACAATACCCCACGTGTGGTCATAAATGGCTGTTTGGACATACGGCAGGGCTTAGAAGGGAAAGAGCGCCATTTGGCTTTTGGAGATCACATTTAGCAGGAATGGTTTGCGGAGGCCATGTCGCATTTACAAAGCCCCTGAGGGGACAAAACAATGAAAACGCCCAAAAAGTGACTCCATTTAGGAAACTACACCCCTTGAGGAATTCATCTAGGGGTGTAGTAAGCATTTTGATCCCACAGGGGTTTCATAGAATTTATTAGAATTGGGCAGTGAAAATAAAAACTATCCTTTTTCTTCAATAAGATGTAGCTTTAGCTCAAAAGGTTTCATTTTCTCAACGAATAAAGGAAAAAAAGAACCCAACATTTGTAAAGCAATTTCTCCTGAGTACGGCAATACCTCATATGTGGTCATAAACTGCTGTATGAATACACATCAGGGCTCAGAAGAGAAGGAGCGGCATTTGGCTTTTGGAGCACAGATTTTGCTGGATTGGTTTCTTGACACCATGTCGCTTTTGCAAAACCCCTAAGGTACCAGTACAGTGGAAACTACCCAAAATGGACTCCATTTGGGATACTACACCCCTTGAGGAATTAATCTAGGGGTGTAGTGATCATTTTGACCCGACAGGTGTTTCATAGATTTTATTTGAATTGGGCAGTGAAAATAAAAATATATTTTTTTCCAATAAGACGTAGCTTTAGCAAATTTTTTTTCCATTTTCTCAAAAAATAAAGGAGAAAAAGAACCCCAACATTTGTAAAGCAATTTCTCCCGAGTACAGCAATACCCCATATGTGGTCATAAACAAATTTTTGGGCACACGGCAGGGCTCAGAAGGGAAAGAGAGCGCCATTTGGTTTTCGGAGTACAGATTTTGCTGGATTGGTTTCTGGTCGCTATGTCGCATTTGCAAAACCCCTGTGGGACCAAAACAGTGGAAACCCCCCAAAAGTGACCCCATTTTGGAAACTACACCCCTCAAGGTATTCACCTAGGGGTGTAGTGAGCATGTTAACCCCGCAGGTGTTTTGCAGAAATTAGTGTGCACTCGATATTGCAGAGTAAAGATGGGATTTTTCAATAGATATGCCAATATGTGGTACCCAGCTTGTGCTACCATAACAAGACCGCTCTCTAATTATTATGCTGTGTTTCCCGGTTTTAGAATCACCCTACATGGGGGCCCTAATATTTTGCCTGGACATTCGACAGGGCTCAGGAGTGAAAGAGCACCATACGAAATTGAGGCCTAATTTGGCGACATATAAAGTATTGGTTCACAATTGCAGGGCTCTGATATGAAGTAATAAAAGAAACCCCTGAGAAGTGACCCCATTTTAGAAACTACACCCCTCAAGGCATTTATTAAGGCGTGAAGTGAGCATTTTCACCCACAGGTCTTTTCCATAAATGAATGCGCTGCGAATGGTGCAAAGTAAACATTTTAATTTTTCCCCAGATATGCCAATTCAGTGGCAAATATGTCGTGCCCAGCATATTATGCCACTGGAGAGACACACCCCAAAAATTGTTAAAAAGGTTCTCCCGGGTATGGCGGTGCTATATATGTGGAAGTAAACAGCTGTTTCGACACACTGTAGGATTCAGATGGGTGGGAGCGCCATTTGGCTTTTGGAGCGTGGATTTTGCTTAGTAGTAGTTTTGTTTGAGTATTAATGGTATTTCAGTTTATAATGTGGGGCACATGTAAGCTGTGCGGAGTACACAATTTTGCTTTTCCGCATGGCACTGTGCGGTTTTAACACCTGGTCATTCAGGTCAACACCCCCCATGAATTTATTATATGCCTGAATGCACACAGGTTTCCTTGTGGACGTTGTGAATCCACATGTTGGGACAGGGGTGCACCTGGCATCATGCATAGATGTCAGCATGCATACATCTTTTTTATCCCGGTATTTCAAACACAGGATCCCATCCTGCAGCAATGCCCTGCTTTCTCCAATTTGCAGGGATTGGCCGATGAGGGTCTTGGGAAGGTGCCGCTGGTTTTTTCGGACCGTCCCACATGCCACCGTTTTTTTGTCTTTTAGACATTTGAACAGGGGTACACTTGTGTACCAGTTGTCCAAGTACAAGTTGTACCCCTGATCTAACAGTGGGTGTAGGAGGTCCCACACTACCTTCCCTGTTGTGGACAGGACGGAGGGACAATTTTGGGGCTGTATTGTCCTGTCCTTCTCCTCATAGATCCGGAAAGCATATGTGTATCCGGTCTCAGACTCACACAGCTTGTAGACCTTGATCCCATACCTGGCGCGCTTATTGGGCAAATATTGGCGAAACTTCAGCCTACCCTTAAAGTGCACCAGGGATTCATCAACTGAAATCTCTTTGTCGGGGGTGTAGATTTCAGGAAACTTGATATAAAATGTCCGTAGACCAGTAGAATCTCAATTTGGGCTTTTTAGTGAGACCCATGTTGAGAACTAACCTCCAATATTTTTGCATTTCTGCACAATTAGTTGGTTGCCAACGATTGGGCTGGGCATAAAATGAGTTTGGGTGTTCGGCTATAAATTGGTGGGCGTAGATGTTTGTTTGGTCCACCATAAGCTCTATCAAATTGTCGGTAAAGAACAATTTGAAATATTCAATTACAGGCAGCCCTTCCGTCTGCACGTTAATTCCTGCTGCAGCAGTAAATTCTGGGATTTGGGGTGTGTAATTGGTTGGGGGTGACCAATCACTGCTGGCAGTACCAGGGTCAGGCAGAACAGCAGTTTCAGGGTCAGGCAGAACTTGGGCACTAACCCTCCTGCGACTACGAGGAGGTTCCTCGCTGTGACTAGAGGAGGACGAGAGAAAGAACTCTGGTTCCTCACCACTCGCTGAGTCCGTATCAGATGCGATCATGGCATACGCCTCTTCAGCGGTGTAATGCTTCGCAGCCATTTTATTAATTTGTGTGTGTGTCTATATATGTCGTTTATACACACGTAGCTGTAACAACATTACGTTGTATAACAAAGATTTTTTTTTTTCCGTTTTTTCACACTAAACACTAACTAACGCTGAAACACTAAGTTTTTTTTAGATTTTTTTTTTTTTTTTGTTCACAGAAAGCACTAAACACAAATAATTTTTTTTTGGTTTTGTTTTTTTTATAACACTTAGTACCACTTACTAACTGACACGAACGCTGACTAACTGACAAGTGACGAGACTGACAGTGACGGATTGACACTAAGGCCTCATTTACACGAGCGTATTATACGCGCGTGCTTTTCACGCGTGTCGTACGCACCTATAATAGTCTATGGGGCTGTTTAGACGATGCGTGTATTTTGCGCTGCGTGAGTGCGTTGCGTAAAACTCACGACATGTTCTATAATCTTGCGTTTTTCACGCAACACGCACCCATTGACTTCAATGGGTGCGTGAAAACAACGCATGCCACACGGACGGTCCTGCGTTGCATGCGCGAAAAACACGCAAGAGCTGTTATGTCCATTCTAATTAGTCTATAAAGCTACACAAAGCTTCTCCAAACCAGGAAGTGCCTGCCTTTCAAGTGCGAGGGGGCAAGACTAGCCAGTGCCAGGAGAGTTGTCTGGGGATATTTTGGAGTGTTTCACAGCCACATACTACAGCCATGCCGCGCGGGATGGATGTGGAGCGCCTCATTCTTTTTATCCAGGAGCATCCAGCAATATGGGATAACAGATGTGAGGAGTATCACAACAGGACGGTGAAGGAGGACGCATGGGAGTTGGTGGCCAAAAACCTCTTTGGGCAAGAGTTGGAGACAGGCCGAACCCGTGACCGCACTCGGTTGGGTGAGTACCTTGCATTTTCTGTCAATGCCTGTCATGCCTATAGAAAACCTGGGCCCTGTATGTGTATTGCGCACATGAGCACGAGAAACTTTGGTGGAGCAGGTGCTTCGCACGTCCCACCGCATTGCCATTGCAGGGCCCTTCATTTTGTAGTGAGAGGTGATAGTTCTGATGGCGTGTTTTGTTTTTGTTACATACACCAGTCCAAGATATCAAGACACGGTGGCGGAGCTGCCGTGATCAATTCAGGCGAGAGATGGGTGACAAGGGACGCAGCGGAGATGGGGCATCTCGCAAACGGCCCTACATTTATACGAAACAGCTGATGTTCCTGAAGGACATCATGGATATGCGCACGTACGCATTTATGTCGTTGCATGAGTGTACTGTGTGTTTGTCCAGGTCCTGTCTGTCAACGTGTTGTTGTGGGCATTGTTAGATTTTGTACTCATAATTTTTTGCCTCCTTGTAGAACCACCGACAATTTGGAGGATACAGCAGAGGAGACTGACGTGGGGGAGTCTGTGGCCGAAGCCCCTGCTCCCAATATCCTGCCACCCAGCCCCGAGCCGACACCCCAGGAGCCCGCACCAGGCCAGTCAGAACGGCCGGTTGGCTCTCCAGCCCAGGAGCGGCCCGTGCGAGCCCGCAGTCGGCGTCTTCGTGCCCCACAGCCCTCCACATCTGCCCAGGTGGATACGCGGGTACTCGAGTATTTGAGGCGAGCCGCAGAGGAGGATGGCAATGATGCCTTTGGCCGCAGCATTGTGCCCCTCCTACGCCTGGTGCCGATGGACCTTATGGGCCGTCTGCAGGCGTCGATCGTCACATTGATCGACGCTTGCAGACCGCCACACAATCCCCATCCGTGTTTCACGGCAATCGAGCAGTGGCGAAATACTTACATGCCGCCACCCACGGCCCAGGTGCCTGGCCAATTTCACCCTGTTCCCCATATGGCCCGTCCGCATCCATACATGCGCCCTATGGCTCCCCACTTCGCGGGGCCCACATTCCAGCCACCACATCAGCACCACTATGCTGGCCAGGAACAACCTACCCAGCTCCAGGTCCAGCATAGTGGTGCTGAAATGCAGGCATATGCCTCCCCAGCCCAACTATACCAACACCTCTGAGTGTGTTGGTGCCAATATTTCTGGACGGCACTGTTGTGTGTGGTGCAGGCCTGGCCACGTATATTGTGTGATCCTGTTTTTCGTTTGGATTTCGTTACACCATGTTGGTGTGTTATTTTTTTAGCCAAAAATTTGGGATTGGTCCGAATCCCTTAATAAAAAAAAAAAAGTTCATGGTTTTGTTTCGTTTTATTATTCTTTTCGACCACCCAACAGAAGGTTTGGCACACATTTCCTTAGCCTACACTCTCACACACTTCTGGCCTTTTGGACCAATGCATGGACATGTGATATGAGGTTTTAGTTAATCTCTCGTGGTTTGACATGGCTTGAAAGGGATTCCAAAGTTTAGGTCCTGCCATGGGCCCTGAAGCAAAATAAGTACACTTGCAATTGGACTTCCCTAACTGCAGTCCGCACAACAGGATATATGGGCAAAGTAAGTCGGCAACTGTGTAAAGTCCTGCTCAAACCCCGAGAGATATAAGCTCGCAACCCGCGTCAAGGGTCCTCATGTTTTGCGAGTCCCTACCCCAACCCCAACACACAAAAGAAACAAAACAAAAAATGCCCACATCTCAGGTCGGTAGTGAAGCGTCAAAAGAACATTCACCCCTTCACAGGTCATCAGCCCCCCACGGTGCTGGTCCAGATGGGCACTCAAAATATGCCGCCAAAGTATCACGAACTCGAAGGCCGGAGGAGACAGATCGCCCTAGAGGAATCACCGGGACATTGTCAGTGGTGTCTGCGTGTGTTATGATATAGTCAGCATCAAAGTTTGCATCATTAATGCGGCAGAAGTTATGCAGAACTACACCCGCTTGGATAACACGTGTGACATTATGCATGGACAATTGCATTGTTGACAGAAAGACACGCCACCTGTTCGACATAATGCCAAAGGCACATTCGACACATCGCCGAGCTCTGCCCAGGCGGAGATTGAACATGCGCCTACGGTCATCCAAGCCCCTTCTTGCAAAGGGACGCATGACTTGCCTTGTGAGTGCGAACCCCTCATCTGCCACGATTACATACGGGATTGGGGGCCCGCTGGAGCCTGGGAGGATGGAGGGTTCCGGCAACCCCAGTCGCCTATTCACGAGTCGCTTCCCCATTCTTGATGTACGGAATATGCGGGCATCTGCCGAGCTTCCATACGAGCCAATGTCAACAATAGTGAAACAATAATTAGTGTCCGCCAAGGCTAACAATACCATGGAAAAATACTGCTTGTAGTTATAGTATTGCGAGCCACTGCGTGGGGGCTTTCTCACACGAATGTGTTTGCCGTCAAGGGCACCAATGCAATTTGGAAATTCAGTAGCTCTAAGAAATCCCTCTGATATACTTAGCCACTGTTCTGTCGTGGGCTGAGGCATGACCGTGCTCTTTAAACTCTGCCACACCACGACACAGGTGGATGTGACAATGAACGAAATGGTGGTCACTCCCAAAAGAAATTCAAAATGCAACGAATGATAACTATTGCCTGTGGCCAGAAATCTAGAAAATAAAGAGAAAGAAAAAGAAAGGAAGAACACATGTTAGTGGGGGGCTGGTAAAGCAGACAGCGGCATGGACTAAGTTATAGCAGCTTCATACATACCTCAAGGTCACAAGCAGACGTTCCTCGGCCGAAATGCAGCGTCTCATGTTCGTATTCTGGAAGGTGAGAGCAGAGCGAGTTTGCTCAAGCAGAAGGTCAAATGTGGCCACAGACATGCGGCAGAAGGCTCGAAATTTGTCGGGATGCCGGCGTAAGTCCTCAAACGGTATGGAAATGCCCTTTTATTGTACGTTGGGCCACAAGTGGGTGAACCCAAATGCGACTTCTTCCAGGCGTGTGGTGCTGCAGCATGTGTCGGCGCTGGCCAAACCGACGTGAGATCATCCAGAGAAGAAGCACACGCGCCAGTGCTGGCGAAGCCATAATAGTTGGGTGTCAAAGCGATTCCAATTTGAAGGGAAAAACAAACACTGTGGTTTCTGCAGAGGCGGAAATAACCTTGCAAACAGATTTCTACCAGCAAGCAGGGGTTGGGCCAGCTGGCCTATTTGTAGGCGGCCGTCCCACTAATCCCCTCTGCGTTTTTTACGCGCGATGCAAACGCTTGTCGTGCGCGCGTTTAAAACGCAACAAGGCTGCGTATACGCAGTGCATACGCCATACAAACGCGCGCAAAACGCAGCGTTTTTTGCGCGCGCAAAACGCACACGCTCGTGTAAATGAGGCCTAACTGACAAGTGACGAGACTGACAGTGACGGATTGACACTAACTGACAAGTGATGCGACTAACAGTGATGGATTGACGCTAACTGACAAGTGACGCGACTAACAGTGACGGATTGACGCTGACAAGTGACACGACTAACAGTGATGGATTGACGCTAACTGACAAGTGATGCGACTAACAGTGACGGATTGACGCTGACAAGTGACACGACTAACAGTGACGGATTGACACTAACTGCCAAACTGACGCTACGGATTGACGCTAACAAATTGGATGAAAAAAATAAAATCTCCCTTATACACTGGGAGGTGTGTGGGGTCACACACTAGGAACAAGGAAGAGGGAAATTAGGGGTTGATTGTTTTTTTCACTTTGTGTGCGGCACACGACACAGGCTCTGATCTCTCCAACTTCTCTTCACTTACTAAGAGATCAGAGCCTGTGTCCGTTATTTTTCACCCACCCTGGGTGAAAAACGCACTGTGATTGGTGGGTCTGAACAGACTCACCAATCACCTCTTCTATTGGTTCCCTGCTGGTCACATGGGGCATGGGACAGGAGGGGGGGTCACATGGGGCATGGGACAGGGGGGAAGATTCCCATAGTAACTGTTTCTGGACTAATTTCAAGTCCAGAAACAGTTTTGAAAACTTTATGTGCAGAAATGATGTAATCAGTGGATCTATACAGATCCACCGATTACATCGATCGCCGACATTGGACCGCTTTTACGGGTCCAATGCCGGTAACTAGGGAGTGCTAGTTGTCAGATGAGGGGGTTTTACCCGCACCCTTCATCCACCCCCGGCTGAGAATGCTCTATGATAGGTGGGTCTGTTCAGACCCACCTATCAATGCAATCGCCGGCAATGGCCACTGCTATTGGTCCATTGCCGGTGACATGAGGCATCGGGTAGGGCGGGTGGGTCTCTATACTAACCGTTTCGGGACTTATTACATGTCCCAAAAGTTTTTTTTATACTTTATGTGCAGAAATGATGTAATCGGTGGATCTGTATAGATCCACCGATTACATCGATCGCCGACATTGGACGGCTTTTACGGGTCCAATGCCGGTGAATGGGGAGTGTCAGCTGTTGGGGACAACTGTTCCTGCCGTTCCCGGTGCACACTGCCACCGACAGTGTGCACCGGGACCCACTCAGTAACTGTACGTCCTTGTGCGCTAAGACACTGGCAGCAGGGACGTACAGTTGCGTCCTGGTGCGCCTAGGGGTTAATGACACACACACAGATGGAATATGACAGCTACAGGGCATAGCACATACGGGAGCCGTTCGTTACATCTTGTGCTTCTGCCGTCCAGCTCTGTACTGCGCAAGCTCTGTGGCATACGCAGTTCAGAGTGACCCAGTATAGAAGCTGGTTTGTAGGGAGGAAGCCAGCGCCATTTTGGTGAAGACCGGCCGCACTGCAGGTTAGGTGTGCGTGCGGGGGGGTTTGTGTGTGGTGCCTGCTGTTGATCATTCATAGCCACTTGTCAGCTGTTTCGAAGAGTTAACGACGAGCAACGCTACTCAGTCAAGCGCCCCCCCACACACACAAATCCCCCAAAATATGCAACTGCGCCACATACAAACACACAACCCTCCCACACACACACAACCCCGCTTGCTTGTTGGGGGGTGTGCTGGTGGGGGTTGTGTGCAGGGTGGAGGGGTTGTGTGATGGTTTGTGTAGGGGGGGTGCATGCAGGGAGTTTGTGGGGACCTCTAGTATTTATTGTGGAGCAGGGAGAAGACAGAAGTCGCTGGAGGTGAGTATAAGTATTTATATTTCTCACATTGAAAACTTTAGTTTTTTTGTTTTGCAGGTTCCACTGGACCTATTGGACTACATCATAGATTCGATGGACAACTGCGATAATCAACGTGTTTTTTTTTATAAAATGGTTACTGAGTGTTTTGTGGGGGAGTTTTTATTTCAATAAAAAAAATTCTTACGTCTCTGTGTTTTTTTAATACTTTATTAACGCCTGGAAAACGGCAGTTGTTTGTTTGACAACATCCATTACTAAGGTGGGGCTTAGTGTGAGCCAGTAAAAAGGCTCGCACTAACAACACATTATTACCTTGGTACCCACCACCACCAGGGGTGCGGAGTAGAGCCGGGTACAATCCAGAACGAGACCATCTGTAATGATGTTCGGAGACTGGGACGGACGCGGGCTGGTATTATGAGGCTGGGAGGGGCCAAAAACTGTGGACACCCCGATCTATCGGCAGGAACCGGAGCTAGCTCCGATTCCTGCCATTAACCCCTTCAATGCAGCGATTCGATGCAATCGCTGCATCAAAGTGGTTTGTATGAAATCGGCAGCCTGCCATGCGATGGCAAGGCTGGCGACTGTTACTATGGCAACAGGATGCCTAACAATGGCTTCCTATCTGCCATTACGGAAGCCCATTAAGCCCCGCCCGGAGGTGGAGCCTGATCGGCTTGCTGTCAGTGAACAACTGACAGTTCTAATACATTGCACTACATAGGTAGTGCGATGTATTAGAACTTCAAACAAACAGTTGGACCTTCAAGTCCCCTAGTGAGACTAAGGAAAAGTGTAAAAATAAAAGTTGTAAAAAATACAATAAAAGTTTCAAATAATAACACAAAACACAATCGCCCTTATCAAGTCATTTATTATTGAAAAATAATAATAAAGCCATACATATTTGGTATCGCTGCGACCGTAACGACCTTAACTATAAAAATATTATGTTATTTATTCCGCACAGTGAACGCCGTAAAAAAACACCTAAAAAATACTAACATAATTGCTATTTTTTGGTCACTTTGTCTTCCAAAAATTGAAATAAAAAGTGATCAAAAAGTCGCATGTACCCAAAAATAGTACCTATAAAAACTATAACTCGTCTCGCTAAAAACAAGCCCTCATACAGCTCCGTCGACGAAAAAATGAAAACCGTTATGGCTCTCACAACTTGGCGACAGAAAAAATCCATTCTCTTTACAAAAGTAATTTTATTGTGCAAAAAGTTGTAAAACATAAAAAAGTTCTATAAATTAGGTATCACCGTAATCGGACTGACCCGCAGAATAAAGGTAAGATGTAATTTATAACGTGTGGTGAACGCTGTATAAAAAGAATTAAAAAAATATGCCAGAATTGCTGTTTGTTTGTCACCTTGCCTTCCAAAAAAAAAAGGATAACAAGTGATCAAAAAGTCGCATGTACCCCAAAATGGTATAATTCACTGTATTTCAAAGATATATTCAATTGTGCTCCCACAACATAACAATTTTAAAGGATTCACTGGTGTGATATATGAGTAAAATATAACATTTATTTATAACTCTCTAAAAACAGGGGTACAATCACCACTGTGAAAAAGCCCCACCGTGTGTATAAAAACGTATTAAATAATAAACACTGAGTTCTAATTCAATTGTGAACCTCCTATAGCTCAGTGTTCAACAAGAATATCAATACGGAATCAGCATTTGAAAAATGGGCATAACAATAGTCTTGACCCTAATTCACACTAGAGTCCGTGATAACCGCACCGGAAGCTCCTAGTGTTAAGGTATACAAACAATGCTAGTGTTCCCAATGCTAAAAAATTCCTATTCACAACCGACCCTACGCGTTTCAATACTCATCATCAGGGGTCTGTAGCTTGGTCACTCTGGCCGGGATGCCAGCGATATTTAGTTCAGCAGCAGGTATTCTGCTGTACTCCACGGAAGCATGCTAGCATAGATGTCAGCGGCATGCTTTATTCTGGGACTCTAAGTTATTTAAAGCATCTGACTCCTCCCCCTGTCCTCGGCACCGCCAATCGAAACAGCCAATCACACTCAACAATCGAATTCGTGACACCTGTCCATGTGACTCCCGGCCATCAGCTGACAGCCAGGAACCAACATCGACCGCATCAAATGCCGAACGCGCAGGCGCAGTAGAGGCCACAATCGAGTCGCCCATGCTGCCAGGAACTCACCACTGCAAAGAAGGAGTATATCGATATTTCAAGTTTGGGTAAGTGTTGCGGATCAGCTCAAAACCCGCAGCTGGACTGCCATTGATAAACAACTACACTGATAATACATATTGTGTAGGTAAATGAATGTCTACCCCACTATAAAGTGTCATTTGAACACCTACTGAATAAGGAACCATAGCCAGACTGCCCACATGATGATCATTGATAATTAAGAGACCACCTGTCATGACGACCATGTGGGTCTCTTGCTATCCTGAAGGGATAACTGGCCATGGAAATGCATGTTTAAATGAATGTTTAAATAAAACATGCATAGTTTGTTTGCTCATTTAAACCCCCTGGTTGTGTGCACGCCAATCTATAGATCCACTGGGCTTCCTTTCGTAGTATGATGTTATCCCAGTCACCTCCCCGTTTGGGAGGCCTAATGAGTTCAATTGCTTGAAATTTAAGACATTCTGCACGACCCTGATGTGTAGCGTGTATATGTTTGGATATAGGAGTATCTCTAGAATTCGCAATGTCGCCAACATGTTCTCTGATCCGGCGCCGAAACTGCCGCACCGTTTTTCCCACATAATTCAGTGGACATGGACATGTTATCAGATATACCACCCCTGCTGTTTTACAATTGACAAAATCACGAATGTCATATTCCAATTGCGTAACGACACTCCTAAACTTGTCACCTTTTTGAATAAAATCACAAGCCTTGCACCTACCACATCTATGTGTGCCTGGTATTTGTCTGTCCAGCCATGTTCCTTTAGGTGCAATGGGATCAAAACAACTATGCATAACTCTGTCCCTGATGTTTTTCCTTCTCCGGAATGTGACTGAAGGCCATTGCGTAATCTGATCTATCAAATCTGCATCAGTACTAAGAATACGCCAATACCTCTTCAGGATCTGCATAATTTCACATTGTTTAGAATCATAAGTGCCTATAAGTCTCGTAACTCTCTCTTCCCTTCATTGTCTAGGAACAAGAAGACTCTGCCTGTCCGCATCTCTCGCTCCCACATAGGCTTTTCTGATTACTCCCTTAGGGAAACCTATATCCTTCAATCTGGTTGTAAGTTCCTGTGCCTGTCTCTCGAAGTCGTCCATGGAGCTGCAATTCCGGCGTACTCTCATGAACTGACCCTTGGGAATACCGCGTTTAAGGGGATAAGGATGACAACTGTTCCATTGCAGGAAACTGTTGGTTGCTGTTTCTTTACGATGTACTTGAGTACGGATTGTACCCTCTGATGTTTTTGTAATTTTAAGGTCTAAGAAAGACAGTTACTGATTGCTGATTTCACATGTGAACCTTAGCCCTAGATCGTTCTGGTTAAGGGCAGCCACAAAACTATTGAATTCTTCCACTGTTGAATTCCAGAACAGCAGCACGTCATCAATATATCTGATCCAGATCCCTATTGACGAAGTCCACTTGGAGAAACTCTCCCCAAAAACAATTGTCTCCTCCCACCAGCCAAGAAATAAATTTGCATAGGTGGGACCAGTTGGACTCCCCATTGCAGTACCACATTGCTGGTGAAAAATCCTGTCTTCAAAGATAAATACATTTTTCTCCAGCACAAAATGTAATAACTGCAGAACTAGCTGGTTATGAGCCACAAATTGAGTACCTCTAGATCTCAAGAAGTACTCTACCGCTTCACAGCCAAGTTTGTGTGGAATGGAGGAATACAATGCCTCTACATCCAGACTAGCCAGAAAGGTACTGCGTTCCAAAGTGATACCTTCAATTTGTTTCAAAACATCCATGGTATCACGTACATATGATGTTAAACCCAGTACAAACGGACGCAGCACCTGATCAATATAAGTGCTTACATTTTGAGTTAGATTGTTTATGCCTGAAACAATGGGTCTACCACGTAAGGGGGGGGTACCCTTTGTGGATTTTGGGCAGGCTATAAAAACATGCCATGATGGGAAATTGTGGAAATAGGAAATTAAATTCACTAGCACTGATCAAGGACCTGCTTTTTGCATCACCCAAAATGCCCAAAAGCTCCTTTTTGAACAGTGCTGTGGGATTATCCTTTAAGATGGTATAACAGTCAGGATTGAGCAAAATGTCCTCACACATTTTTTTTATAGTCTTCCCTGCTCATAACCACGATGTTCCCACCCTTATCGGATGCTTTCAGAACAATATTTTGTTTTTTCTCCAATGTGGTTAGGGCTAGCCGTTCAGACCTAGACAAATTGTTGTCAATACCCCTCATATCCTGACTCAATAGTTTAATCTCCTCTCCCACCATGTCAACAAATAAGTCTACATTAGTGAAATCTCCTATTGGTGGCAGCTTCCTACTCTTAGTCTTTAAATTAGTAAACGGGCCTTGTCCTGGGGCTCTACTTGACTCCTCCAATAGCCCCTCCAAGGCCTCAAGGCCTTCCAGGTCGGATATTTCTAAACCCATCTCCATACATTTTTTTCTATTATGATGTTTACATTTTTTTATCCATTTGAGTTTACGAGCAAACAAATTTAAGTCCTTTATCCAAGTGAATGAATCAAACCTCACTGTGGGGACGAATGAAAGCCCCTTCTCTAATAACATAGTCTCGGATGCGCTAAGATTATACTCAGATAAATTGATGATTTGTAACTTATCTGTATCTGTATCTATTCCCTTCACTAATCCTTTTGTCCCCTCAGCATGTAGCGGGAAATGGGGGGATTGTTGGCTAAAAAATTATTGCCACTATTGGAAGAGGCTCTGGCCCTACCTCTACTCCTGCCTCTAGCACCACCCCTGAATCTCTGTCTACCACCACCCGTCCCAAAGAAAGGACCCACTCTTTCAGAGTCTGTTGTCTCACTCTCAGATGTAGATGGGTCAGAGTCTCTTGGTCCCCTATTGGGTTGTTGGTGTTGTTGTTGCTGTTCGTTGACAAAATCGTAAGCTTTTTTCTCCCTAAATTCCTGCAAATCTCTCTGGAACTGGAAGTGCTTACGCTCTTTTAAATGATTAGTGAACCTCTCTAGAGTTTGTTGTAGGATTTTATCTTTTTTCTCAAAGCCAGGGGTATCGACCAGAGTCTTAGCCGTCTCAATTTCTTTTTTAAGGTCAGCACTAATGTGATCAAACTGGATTTTCTCTTCCTCAACCAAAATTTGCATTAGTCTCAGTGAACTCCCTGTGATCTCCTGTTCCCACCTCTCTTTTATATTAAATGTTTTTAATCTGGAAGCAGGGGCAATAGGTATTCTTAGGCCTCTAGGTACTATTTTATTCTTGAGATAGTTCTCCAGACTCTGGATCTCCCACCAACTCCTTGTATAATCCTTGTGTAGTCTAGTCAGGTTTTTAAAGGAGGATTTCAGGGACACACCCTGCGTTGTATACACCAGTTCACACTCAGAGAAGACACTTTTTGCTTCACTCATCCATCCCTCTGTACTCAAATCAGAGAGTGCAAAGGCTACCCCAAAATGGTACCAATAAAAACTACAGCTCGTCCCACAAAAAAAAACAGCTCTCATACCACTACGTCTATGGAAAAATAAAATTAGTTAAGGCTCCAATAAGCGAAATAAAAATATGCAGTTGTGCCGGCCCAAGGGGAACGTTTCTTCTGTTTCAAGTGGCGAATTATCAAGGCCCCTAAAATTAGGGAACCAGGAAGGGTAGGGCCCAAACATATCTGCTGGAAGTGAGGGCACCCGTATTATACCAGGACAACACTTCCCAACAAAATTCCTCAAACTACAAAGATCCCGAGTGTGGACCAAAACGGGAATAAGTAAAGACCATTTATTAGTGCGACACTGTGCAGAAAGGATTGTGTCACAGCGTAACACACATCTATGGATTATTTTATTGTTTTTTTTTACCCCATTATTATACCACCTGACTATACCCCTTATATACTCCGCCCGGCTTACATGTACACCCACATTATAAACGGAAACACCAGTAAGACTCCAAACAAAACTACTACAAGCAAAATACACGCTCCAAAAGCCAAATGGCGCTACCTCCCTTCTGAACCCTACAATGTGCCCAAACAGCAGTTTAATTCCACATATATGGCATCGCCATACCCGGGAGAACCCTTTTAACAATTTTTGGGGTGTGTATCTCCAGTGGCACGAGCTGGGCGCCACATATTGGCATATCTATGGAAAAAAATCACATTTTCACTCTGCAACATCGAGTGCACAGCAATTTCTGCCAATCACCTGTGGGGTTAATATGCTCACTAACACCCCTAGGTGAATACCTTGAGGGGTGTAGTTTCCAAAATGGGGTCACTTCTGTGGGGGATCCACTGTTTTGGTCCCACGGGGACTTTGCAAATGCGACATAGCACCCAGAAACCAATCTAGCAAAATCTGTACTCCAAAAGCCAAATGGCGCTCCTTCAATTCTAAGCCCTACTCTGTGCCCAAACAGCAGTTTCTGACCACATATGTGGTATTGCCGTACACAGGAGAAGTTGCTTTACAAGTGTTCAGGTGCTTTTTTTATTTATTTGTTGAGAAAATGAATCATTTTCAGCTAAAACTACGTCTTATTGAAGAAAAAGGATTTTTTTTATTTTCACTGCCCAATTCTAATAAAATCTATGAAACACCTGTGGGGTCAAAATACTCACTACACCCCTAGATGAATTCCTCAAGGGGTGTAGTTTCGTGAATCGAGTCACTTTTGGGGAGTTTCCACTGTACTGGTACCTAGGAGCTTTGCAAAAGTGACATGGTGTCAAGAAACCAATCCAGCAAAATCTGTGCTCCAAAAGCCAAATGGCGCTCCTTCTCTTCTGATCCTTGCCGTGTGCCCAAACAGCAGTTTATGACCACAAATGGGGTATTCCCGTACTCCAGAGAAATTGCTTTACAAATGTTGGGGTTCTTTTATGCCTTTATTTGTTGAGAAAATGAATTTTTTTTAGCTAAAACTACGTCTTATTGGGAAAAAATGATTTTTTTAATTTTCACTGCCCAATTCTAATAAAATCTATGAAACCCCTGTGGGTTCAAAATGCTCACTACACCACTAGATAGATTTTTCAAGGGGTGTAATTTCCTAAATGGAGTCACTTTTTTTAGTGTTTTCACTGTTTTGGTCCCTTAGGGGCTTTGCAAATGTGACGTGGTCTCCGAAAACCATTCCTGCTAAATTTGAGCTCCAAAAGACAAATGGCGCTCTTTCCCTTCTAAGCCCTGCCTTGTGTCCAAACAGACGTTTATGACCACATGCGGGGTATTGTTTTACTCGGGAGAAATTGCTTTACAAAAATAGTGGTGCATTTTCTCCTTTTAGTCCTTGTGGAAATTAGAAAAAATTAGCTAAACCTACATTTTCTTTGAAAGAATGTAGATTTCCATTTTCACGGCCTACTTCCAATAATTTCTGAAAAAAACCTGCGTGGTCAAAATGCTCACTATACCCCTAGATAATCTCCTCAAGGGGTATAGTTTCCAAAATGGGGTCACTTTTGGGGGATTTACACTGTTTTGGTGCCGCAAGAGCCTTTCAGACCCGACATGGTGCCTAAAATATTTTCTAATAAAAAGGAGGCCCCAAAATCCTCTAGGTGTTCCTTTGTTTCTGAGGCCGATGCTTCAGTCAATAAGTGCACTAGGGCCACATATGGGGTATTTCTAAAAACTGCAGAATCTGGGCAATATATATTGAGTTGAGTTTCTCTGGTAAATCTTTGTGTGTTACAAAAAAAATAGATGAAAAATGAATTTCGGCAAAAAAAAAAAGAAATTTGAAAATTTCACATCTACTTTGCCTTAATTCCTGTGAAACATCTAAAGGATTAAGAAACTTTCTAAATGCTGTTTTGAATACTTTGAGGGGTGAAGTTTTTAAAATGGGATGACTTATCAAGGGTTTCTAATATATAAGGCCCTAAAATCCGCTTCACAACTGAATTGGTCCCTGTAAAAATGGCCTTTTGAAATTTTCTTGAAAATGTGAGAAATTGCTGCTAAAGTTCTAAGCCTTGTGATGTCATAGAAAAATAAAAGGATGTTCAAAAAACGATGCCAATCTAAAGTAGACATATGGGAGATGTTAATTAGCAACAATTTTGTGTGGTATTACTATCTGTCTTACAAGCAGATACATATAAATTTAGAAAAATGCTAATTTTTGCAATTTTTCGCTAAATTTTGGTGTTTTTCACAATTAAATACCTAATGTATCGAGCAAATTTTGCCAGTAACATAAAGTCCAATGTGTCACGAGAAAACAATCTCAGAATCGCTTGGATAGGTAAAAGCGTTCCGAAGTTATTACCACATAAAGTGAAACATGTCAGATTTTAAAAAAATTGGCTGCGTCCTGAAGGCCAAAACAGGCTGCGTCCTGAAGGGGTTAAACTCACCGTGCGAGTTAAATAATGGTATATTGTAATAGATCGGACTTTTACGGGCACAGCGATACCAAATTATTTTATTTTTTACATTGTGCTTGGGGAAAAATGGGAAAAGTTTTTTTTTTTTACTTTTAATATACATTTTTTTTACACTCCTGAAAATGTATCTAACATGGATAGGGGCTACATGTGAGATCACTGGGGGTCCCACTGCTGGGACCCCCAGAGATAAGGAGAACAGGGGACCGAAAGTCACTGAGAGCGCTACATGAAAAGCCTGGACTTCCGGGTTCTGTGTCCGTCTTATCTGTTCCGCAGCTCCATAGAGATCAATAAAGAGCCACCCGCGCATGCGCAGAAGAATTCCATTGATCTCTATGAAGCTGCCGGACACAGAACGCGGAAGTCACAGCTTTTCATGCAGCGCTCTTGGTAACGTTCGGTCCCCGTCCTCCTTATCGATCACACATGTATCTCCTATCCTGTGGATAGGGGATGCATGTGTTTTATGGCACAAGCCCTTTAAACTGCCTGGCCGTTAGAGCAGCGTGTCAGAAGCTGACACCTGCAGTGTATGGAGCAGGCTCAGTGCGTGAGCCTGCTCCATACATCATCCCGCTCCAGCTCCATTATGTGCCGGCACGTCATGGGTCGGGAAGGGGTTAAGTAATGAAACGGTCATGGCGTCCGGCGTTGCCGGGTCCCTTGACTGCGAACTATAAGAAGCAGGGACTTTTTAGCAAGATTTATTCGTGCTAAAAACTGCGTCTTATAGTCCGAAAAGTACGCTATATGTTACTCTGAGTTATCAAAAGTTATACGGACGGACAACTGTGTATTTGATCTTGTGGGAGTTGCAATTGTATGAACAGACTTCATAACAAAGAAAGGAGTGAGATGAGAATAAAATAGACACTGATGGGGCCTCATGGGAAAGAATAACTAATAAGGATTCTATTATATTATTGCCAATAGAAATAGACCAGGTGTTACCTAATAATGAAGAATTATAATAATGCATTTGAAATATTCTCATTGTATGTTATTGGCTGAGCAGAGTTATTGTCACATTGTCTCTGATTGGTTAACCTCAAGCCTACACCCCTTTTGAATGATATTATTGTAATTAAATTTGGCAATAAACCTCAGAGGAGTATTTTGAGCACACAAGCATGGTCTGTGTGTTTTATTCTTTCTCTCTCATATTGATATAAAATCTCCTGATTAGGATTCTGGATAAATTTCCTGGCGTTAGTGTCTGTTGGAACACTCATGTAAATTTCAGTCTAATATATTTTGAGCCATTGACTTCCACAACATTAATGGTGCCGAAAACCCGGGAGATTGCTCGTCTGATAGCTGTCACGGAGAGGTCGGGCTTTACATTTGTGAATTAAAAAAACGCAGTAAGTAAGGAGCTTATTCCTACACCATTCACACGTGTATTGCGTAAGCCTTGGAATTTAGCTGTCATGACGTCACATCTTCTGGATGGGGCACTTTATCCAGTAATGGTATGAAAGGATGGATCCAAAAAGGTATGTTGAAACTTTTTGTTTTTGTGCGATGAAAGATTGCAGTTGCATACATGATCTTGAGTTGTTGTTGAAGATGTGTAAATCTTGAATTGTTGATATGAAAGACATGAGAGAATTTTTGCTGGCAATTACATTGTTAACCAGAAAAAGTTGTCAGAACTGATGACCTCCCCCTTTGGAATGCGGTGACGTAGCGCGTGAGGTTGAGAGAAGTTGTAACTTACAAGTGAAGTTTTTGAAATTAAAGGATTGCAGCTTGGACAGTGAAAAAAAAAACAACTTGTGCTGCTCTGTTGTAGTGTGACATTTGTTATTTAGTTGTGTAAAATTGTTAAGGATCAATAGTTATCCTGTTACCCGTTTGCTCTGAGATAATGGTTGGGAGGTACCCACTGTTTGTAGGTGACAGAAAAATTGGATATTTGTGAGTAATATCCTGTAGTACCACAAGGGCTTCTATGGTTAAGTCCTGATAATGGAGAACTCAGTGCAATAGGGAAAATTTGAATGTTGTTTTGAATAACCATTTGACACGCTACTAGCTTGTAATACTGTGTATAAGGGTCCTTAACCCCTTCCCGACATTTGACGTATCCATAAGCCAAAGTCGTGTAGGGGAAGTATGGAGTGAGCTGGCTCCATACGATGACGGTGTCGGCTGTATGTTACAGCCGACACTTCAGAGTAACTAGCGGCATCGCGCTTGAGTGCAATCCCGCTAGTTTAACTTGTTAAATGCTTCGGTCAATACTGAAATTTAAATCGTCAGAAAGAGGGGGGACGACCCCTTCTAACAGCTCATCGCGCCCCCCGCAACGCAATCGTGGGGGGGCGATGGTTGCTATGGCTGCCTGGAGGCTTAATGAACGCCCCCAGGTCCGCCATCTTTGTACACCTATTAAGCCTTGCCTCCGGCAGGGATTAATAGGTGCCTGTCAGAATCACGATATACTGCAATACATTAGTATTGCAGTATATCGTACAAGCGATCTAATGATCGCTGGTTGAAGTCCCCTAGGGGGACTAATAAAAAAAGTAAAAATGAGTTAAATAAAGTTTTTTTTGGTGTAAAAAAAAGTTAAAAAAACCCCCATTTTCCCATTTTCCCCCTAGAGCATAGTAAAGAAATAAAATAAACATAATTGGTATTGCCGCTTCCACAAAAGTCTGAACTATTACAATATATCATTATTTAACCCGCACGGTGAACACTGTAAAAAAAAAAAATTGTAAACGCCAGAATGTCTATTTTTTGGTCACCTAATCTCCCACAAAAAATGAAATAAAAAGTGATCAAACCGTCGCATGTACACCAAAATGGTATTATTAAAAACTACAGCTTATGCCACAAATAATAAGCCCTCATACCACTTAATCAACGGAAAAATAAAAAAATTGTGGCTCTCGGAATTTGGCGGCGCAGAATAAATTTTCTTTTTTACACTTAGGTTTTTACATGTAAAAGTAGTAAAATATAGAAAAAACTATATATATTTGGTATCGCCGTAATCGCATTGACCCACAGAATAAAGTTAACACGTTGTTTTAATTGCACAGTGAATTCTGTAAAAACAACGCGCAAAAAAACATGGAGGAATCGCTGTTTTTTTTCATTTTCTACCCCACAAATAATTTTTTTCCCGTTTCCTAGTACATTATACGGAAAAATAAATGGTGCTACGAAAAACTACAACTCGTCCCGCAAAAATCAAGCCCTCATAGTACTATATTGACGGAAAAATAAAGACGTTATGGCTTCTGGAATGTGGGGAGGAAAAAACGAAAATGAAAATCTGAAAGTTGTTTACGACGGGAAGGGGTTAAAAAACCATCAGTTGTATGCATTGTCTGACTGGCATAAGGTAGGAATCAGTAGAGACTGATTTCTATCACGCATTTGATAATCCGGCATGGACTTTTGATGTAGCATAACATCCAAAGTAAGTCTGTAGTAGTATAACATCAGACTGCCGGATTGAATACCGTTGTAAAATAACCTGTGTTCAATGGAGACCTATCTGTGTCGTAGTAGTATAACTGCCTACACAAATTACAGTGAAGAACATTGGTATTGGCGCACACCCAGGGCCCCTAAAGAAATTATCACGAAAAAACACATCACTGGCTGTATGAACCAAAAGCTATACCCCAGCAGCGAGGGGTTTGAAATTAATGTGACTAACTCCTGCTTGATTCAATGGAGGTTCACGAATGTCGATTGTGTTGAAGAATTTGCTCTTGCAATTTGTTAATTGGCAGCATTTTTTCTGTTCTTGATGTTCAAAACAGTGAGGGATCAGAGAAAAGGATACCCCACTGCTAGAACGTCTGGAGGAACGACTTTTGATATCATATTGGTAAGACAGTCTAGTCTGAAACTAGGTAGATAGACTGGTCTGAGATATCTGTCGGCAGACGAGGCCAGTTTGCCTGGAGGTGGGGGATTTACCGGAGATCACCCTACTGTTTTCCGACCATGGGGTCAGGAAAAGTGAGACAAAAATGAGGGACAGTCTTGGGGCATGGGTCCTGGACATCATTTTAGTAGAATGAGCAAAAGGAGCTGAGGCTGTAATTGGAAAGAATGATAAAGAGTGATGGGAATTGGATCATGTGACGTTGGAAGAATGTGAAGACAAAATAACACACTGTAAAAATCATTGTTGAAAAGGCTGGCAGCAGTAAGATGGTTCTTTGCATGTGATAAATAGAATGGGAGCTCCGGAACAACGGCACGTCAGGGGAGGAGTGTCTTGACCATGTGGGGGACGTAGCGTCTGACGTCATGGGGCGGAGTTTGGCAGAAGTGGCAAACGAGCTGAAGAAGGAGGACGTGTTTGCTGTAGGCTTGCGCTTTTCCAAGATGGAGGAACTTTTAAACAGTGCTCGGGCCTTAGCCACGGATAGGGAGCGGCCTGGTTGGCGGAACAGGTGTCAGAGATGCAGTCGGTGGCAGAGTGAGGTGCGCGGCCGGTGCCCATTTCTAGGCCACCAGCTCGACTAAGCCCCAGTCCGGCGCGGCCTGGTCGGAGACGGAGGGGTCCAAGCCCCGTTCGTCGAGTGAGTGGGCGGAAGAGGGGAGCACTCAACCGAGACAGGAGGAGGACGCAGAACCGCTCAAAGGTGTCGGATGGAGAGAGGATGGAACCGGGATCAGCGCCTGGCAGGCAAGTCGAGGGTAACACTGGGATGAATGCCTCAGAGCTGCTTATGGTGCTTCCTGGTGTGGGTCGGCTTGCAGGAGTATCGGGGGAGTGCAGCCTCCCAGATGGTGCCTTGTGACACGAGTCTGGTCAGAGAGTTGGGCCCCTGAAGCTACAGCCGGGGCCCCCATAGGGGGGTTAGCGGTGGAAGAGAGGAGTATGCAGTTAGTTCCTGTGGACTGCGTTCGTTTGGTTGATGTGGTGTCCTTTTCTCACAGGATCCGAGGACGGTGATAGCCGTCGCGTCACATTGCTGCCGGTGGGAAGTGGTTTCAGGGGGTCCAGGACACGGACTCTGAGTCGGGATCGGAGGCCAGTTCTTGATGTAAGACATGGGTCCGGATTTCAAGAGAATACAATCTCGGAATGCTGCCGCGACACCAAGGTATACCGTGTTCATTTGGCAGACGAGGAGCGGTTAGGAGAGACCTGGAGGTCTTGTCACCTGTGTGGAGTGCGGGACGATCCTCATGAATGGAAGGGGCAACTGGGGTTTCGCCCTTGAACCGGGGTGCAGTGGAGCAAGCCGAGGAGGCCCGCCCAATTTTGCAGAGGAGCAGTGCCGCAGCCGGGTCGTCTTCAAGATGGGGAGGTGAATCTGTTTTTTCTGCGGGTGATTTGTTACGGGTCTTGGTAGATGTTAAGAAGTTGTCTGCAAAGGTGGGCCGTGAGGTGGATCCGGTCGATGTCGGGGTAGCGGGGGCTTGGGGGGAAGTTCGGAAGTCAGTAGGTTCTTCCCCTCTGGGGAGTATGGCTGGAGTGGAAGAAGCAACGGGTTCAGCGTTAGGCGGCTGCCAGGTGGGGATTCAGGAGCCCCATGTTGCGGGTTTGGGACCCGTGCTGGATATGGCTCACAGGGGCTCTTATTTAGCCTTTTCGGGCCCTCTGGGTGCGCATTTGAAGGAGGAGGCTCGGCACAAAATTGAGAATGGTGAGGATGTGGACGATTTTTCCCTGCTGCCGCTTGAAGATTTTCCTGAAATGAAGGAAATGGAATCGGACGAGAAGTTGAAGAAACGGGAAGAGGAAGAACGCACACGTAGGTACAGGAGGATTCAGAAGACATTTGGGAATTGGTTAAGGGCTTTTTGTATTTATGCGAGCATTTGGGGGACGAAATTCCCGGAACGTTGTGCATCTTTGTTTTGTTACATTGAGGGTATTTGGGATGCATGTAAGACCTATGGCGGTCTGGTGTGGTGGCGTTATGACGAGCAGTTTTTCGTCAGCGCCTGGCGGTGTGCCCTGTTATGCGGTGGGATCAATAGGACCTGCCATTGTGGATGAGGCTGATGATGTGTCAGCGACCTGCGCCCTTTTTACGGCGGGGCAGGGGAGCAAGTTCCTTAATAATAGAAACGGTGTGTGTCGGCCCTTTAATGAGGGACAATGCACAGCGGGTCTGTCGTGTAAATTCCGGCATGAGTGCTCGGGGTGTTTGGGGTTCACACCTCTATTCCCGCTTTTTCAAACGTCTTGGAAAACGCCCAGGGGATGCCACTGGCAAAGACCCCAGTTAAGCTAGGCGCGATGCTGCCATGGCTCGATCGTTATGCCAATAAGGCTCACGCGAGCTTATTGAGGGACTGTTTTGGGAACGGTTTTCCTATTCCGGTTTCCTTTTGTAGGGGTAGTTCCGGTGTCCCGACGAATTTGAAATCAGCGATTCAATTATCGGATGTGGTTCGGGTTAAACTTGTGGCGCAGGGCCGGATTTCGGGCCCTTTTTCGTTCCCACCCCTTTCGGACTTTCATGTTTCTCCGTTCGGGGTGGTTCCAAAGAAGGAGCCAGGAATGTTTCAGATGATCCATCATCTGTTCTTTCCGAAAGGATTCTCGGTGAATGATAGTATAGACAAGGAACTTTTTTCTGTGTCGTATGCTTCTGTCGATAGGGGGGGGTGGAACTAGTGAGAGAGGTGGGTCCGGGGGCCTTGTTGGCAAAAGCGGATGTGGACCCAGCTTTCAAGCTGCTTCCTATTCACCCAGATAGTCATCATCTTCTCGGCTGCTTCTTTGTTTACCCATGGGTTTGTCTCTGTCATGTTCTTACTTTGAGGCTTTTAGCTGTTTTGTGGAGTGGGTAGTTAGGTAGTCGTCTGTCTTTGGTAGTATCATCCACTACCTGGACGACTTCCTGTGCATGGGCCCGGCTGGGTCTCCTGTTTGCCGGCAAATACTGAAGACTTTGTTGAACGTGGCGAAGGAGTTTGGTATTCCTATGGCAACAGACAAAACGGTGGTTTAGAAATTGACTCAAGTAAGGGGATCTGTCGCTTACCAGCAGAGAAGTTGGAAGACCTGCAGTCGGCGATTGGTCGCCTCGGAAGTTTGAAGAAAGTCAGACTTCAGGATTTGCAATAAGTATTAGGGAAGTTAAATATTGCATGCAGGGTTATTCCTATGGGGAGGATCTTCAGCAGGCGCCTGTGCAGTGCCATGGCAGGTATTTCCAAACCTCACCATGGGATAGCTCCTCGTTATTGCGGAATTTGACGTTTCAAGAGTTGTTCCCCATATTAGTGGCAGTTCACATTTGGGGGGAGGAGTTTTGCAACCGGAGGGTGGTTTTTCTGTCGAATATGGGAGTGGTCCACGCGATTAACAAGTTGTCTGCTGGGTCGGATCCTGTAGTCCGGCTTCTGAGGGTGTTGGTGCTGCAATGTCTTCACTTGATTCTGCTGTTTCGGGCAGCACATGTACCCGGGGTATCGAATGTTGCTGTTGATGCTCTCTGCCATTTTCAGTGAGCGCGGTTTCGGAAGGAGGCTCCGGAAGCCATGGATATGGTGGGTGCCTGCCCAGCTCATCTGTGGACCATTGTCAACCCGTGATAAGTAATTTGGTCCGGAGGTCGTTGGCCCCGTCTACTTTGAAGTGCTATGAAAAGACTTGGCGAGAGTTTGAGGCGATGTCTACTGAAGGGAGGCCTACATATTCCGGCCTGAGTCATTTGTCGGGCTGCTCGAGGCCTATGTTGTTCAATTGGTGGACCTTGGATTGTCGGCAGCAGTCGTTGGAAAGCGGCTGGCTGCTTTGGCCTTTTATTTTAAGTTGTCCGGGAGGCCGGATGTGTCCAAGGACTTTAGAATATGGCAGGCCCTGAAAGGGTTGAAACGCCGGAAGAGGTCAGTGCATTCCAGACGGCCGATACAGTGGCGCTGCTTACGAATTTGTTGGTGGTGTTGGACGAGGTCTGTTCGTCCAGTTATGAATCGTTGATGTTTTATTAGTTTTTTTCTTTGGACTTCTTCGGGGCTTTTAGGGTGGGGGAATTGGTGAGCTTGAGTAAGATTTGGCCTGGGGGTGTGTTGTTTGAGGATGTGAATTGGGATTCTGTTTCTGTGAACATTTGGCTCCGGGTATCCAAGACGGATCAAGAGGGGAAGAGAGTGTCAGTTTCGTTTTCCGCCATTGTGGATAAACGGATCTGTCCAGTTTTTCTTTTTCATTCCTTTCGTAAGGCCAGGATTCCTGTTGGTTTGGGCCCAGTTTTTGTTGATTCTGATGGGTCCATTCTGTCCCGCTTTAAATTTTTGCCAATTCTTCGGAAGGCCATTAGTCTTCTAGGAGGTGCGGCGGGGGAGTACGGCACCCATTCATTTTGAGTGTGTGCCGCCACCGAAGCATCCCATTTTGGTTTGGGTGCGGATAAAGTGAAGGAAATTGGTCGTGGAAGTCGGGTGCCTATAAGAGGTATGTACGCCCAGGGCGAGTGTGGGAGCCTGAAGTGTGAATGGGATCTGTGCCTGATGGTGTGTAGGGAGTATAGGGTGTTCTGTGGGGCTGATGGTTTGGTGTTGGTACATCTCTCCACAGCCTCATGTCCTGTAGTGGCATGGATCGTTGGACACTCGTACATATCCTGGGCACATCGGAGGGCTGGAGTGAGGAGGAATGGCGAACGGCTCGGTTTCTCAAGGGACCAGTTGGAGCTGCGGTGGTTCGGCTACAGAGGTCTTCGGTGGGACACTCTGGTATCGGAAGTGGTCCGCATGTCCCGGTTGGTTGGAGCCCGAAGATACTGGTGCTGCACGTGGGAGGTAACGACCTCAGAAAATGGTCTCAGGGAGACGGTTGGTCTGGTCGGAGATGGTGCCGAGGTTGTTCTGGCTACACGCCGCGGACGCGTTGGCATAGGTCCCGGGGCAAAGTCAACAAGGAAATGGCGGCCTGTATTTGTCTCGGTGGTGCGTCACCACCTGTTGGAAGGCGTGGTGACCGGTTTGTTACGTCCAGATGGGGTTCATCTGACAGAAATTGGGTTGGATATTTTCAATGTAGGACTGCAAGACGGCCTGGAAGAGGCCTTGGCTGTCGGTGGGGTAGCGCAGTCGGCATGAGGTGTCATACGACTGGCTCTTGGCGGGGGTAGTCAGCCTGGGGGGTGCTTTTAGACTGGAAATGGGGGGAGTCTGAGCGCATGCTCACTCGGTTGGTAAAAACTGGATGGGGCATGATGACGAACACCTTTCGGTATGTTATTAATTTACATGTTTATTTATGTTAACAAATGTTATACGCAGGTACAATTGGTTTACAATTAATAAATAGCCTTGGCCAAAGTTTTATACCACATTCAGGTGTCTGTGTATTATTAATAAAGTGGTTATTAGATGTTATGTATTGAGCAAGGTATTACGTACATTGGTCATGGTTTGTGGAGAGTTGACTAAGAGGTGGTGGATGGCCAGGAGTTAACTCTGTTAAATAGGTATAATTTAAAATGACAAAGTAAGTGATTACAGGTGGCTACAAGTAAGTTGATGTGAGAAAGAACAATTTGAATACATGTGTAAATTTTGAGTGAAGAATACGGAGCAGCCAGGTACATTGCAGTGAATAATGCTGGTCAGAACGGGGGGGAGTGTAATGTGAACGGGTGTAATGTCACATGTGTGAAGTTTGAAACTAGTGGCCACAAAATAGCAGATCTTTATTGTATGCTCTTATTTTTAACAGCGGGGTTAAATAATTAGAGTTATAAATGTAATAAGTTCCTCTCACCTGTGTAAGGCCGGATTCACACGAGTGTGTTTGGTCCGTGATATACGGTCCGTATGTCGGCCGCATTTCCCGGACCGAACACACTGCAGGGAGCCGGGCTCCTAGCATCATAGTTATCTATGACGCCAGGTGTCACTGCCTCTTCGCGGAACTACTGTCCTGTACTGAATAAATGATTACAGTACGGGACAGTTGTCCCGCAGCGATGCAGTGACACCCATCGTCATAGATAACTATGATGCTAGGAGCCCGGCTCCCTGCAGTGTGTTCGGTCCGGGAAATGCGGCCGACATATGGACCGTATGTCACGGACCAAACACGCTCGTGTGTGGGAGGCCTAGAGGAATGTTTCTTATCTCTGCCCATGCGCTGTTGTTCCTAAGTACACAGAGTGAGTTAATTATTACAGCAAGCTGAATTTGTCTGCATAAAAGATAAAAGCTATGTTGCATATTTATGTGTTATAATATGATAAGATTTAACCCCTTCAGGACTGAGCCTGTTTTAGCCTTGAGGACAAAGACGATTTTTTCAAATCTGACGTGTCACTTTATGTGGTAATAACTCTGGAATGCTTTAACCTATCCAAGTAATTCTGAGATTGTTTTCTTGTGACATATTGTACTTTATGTTACTGAAAAAATGTGGTCGATAAATTCAATATTTACTTGTCCAAAACACCCAAATTTTGAGAAAATTTGCAAAAATTTGCATTTTTCTAAATTTAAATGTATCTGCTTGTAAAACAGATAGTAATACCACACAAAATAGTTACTATTTGTCATGGTCTGTGGGTATGTGGACCCACTAGACCGCACCGCCGTAGCGGGGATGCAGCTGGCCAAACAACAGAGTACCCCAGCAATACAACGTCCCGCACTAGGGTACCTGAATAGTTCAGACAGTGGCCGAGGCTTTGGCACAGATGGAGATGGCTGCAGCAGGTTACGCCAGATGTGGTGGATGACAGCAGGTGCAGCAGGTTGCGCCAGACGTGGCAGATCACACTGGACGTGGCAAACGGCACTGGACGTGGCAGGCGACAGCAGGTGCTGAGGGACACGACTCCAATACTAACAGGCTCTGGAACAAGGACACAGCACAGGATACAGGGCACGGGTAACAACAGGAACAGGATGACACTAAGGGACCATTTGCAAGACTGACATGGGAACACTAACAATGCTCAGGCAAGGATCAGAAGGGCAGCGCCCTTTTTAAAGTCCAGGGAATGATGGGCAGTTGATGAATCTACGGGACACAATGGACCAGAGCGGAAATGAGGAGGCCGGGGGGGTGAGTAAAGCCGGGGGGTGAGTAAACCCGGCGGTCCGCGGCCATGGATGCTACACTATTTCACATATCCCATATGTCTACTTTATGTTTGCATAATTTTTTGAATGTCCTTTTATTTTTCTACGACGTTACAAGGCTTAGAACTTTCACAGCAATTTCTCAAATTTTCAATAAAATTTCAAAACGTTATTTTTTCAGGACCAGTTCAGTTGTGAAGTGGCTTTGAGGGCCTTATATATTAGAAAGTTCCCATAAATCACCCCATTTTGAAAACTGCACCCCTCAAAGTATTCAAAACAGCATTCAGAAAGTGTTTTAACCCTTTAGGCGTTCCACAAGAATTAAAGCAATGTAGAGCTGAAATGTACAAATTTAAAGTTTTTTTGCCAAAATGAATTTGTAATAAAAAAACATTCTGTAACACAGAAGGTTTTACCCGAGAAATGCAACTCAATATTTATTGCTCAGATTCTGCAGTTTTCAAAAATATCCCACATGTGGCCCTATTGTGCTAAGAGACTGAAGCACCGACCTCAGAAGCAAAGGAGCACCTAGTTGTTTTTTCGGCCTCCTTTTTTTTAGAATATATTATAGGCACCATGTCAGGTTTGAAGAGGTCTTGTGGTGCCAAAACAGGGGAAAACCCTCAAAAGTGACCCCATTTTGCAAACTACACCCCTCAAAGAATTTACTAAGGGGTATAGTTAGCATTTTGACCCCACAGTTTATTTGCTGAATTCATTGGAATTAGTCTGTGAAGATGAAAATCTACTTTTTTTCTCAGAAAAAAACATAAAAAAGTAGTTCATTTTACTAGGAGTAAAGGAGAAAAAACAACCCAAAATTTGTAAAGCAATTTCTCCCGATTACGGCAATACCCCTTATGTAGTAATAAACTGCTGTTTGGACCCACAGCAGGGCTCAGAAGCGTAATTTGGATTTTGGAGCGCTGATTTTTCTGGAATAGTTTTCAGTGCCATATCGCATTTGCAATGCACTGGAGGGACAAAAACAGTGGAAACCCCCCAAAAGTGACCCCATTTTGGAAACTACACCCCTCAAGGAATTTTTCTAGGGGTAAAGTTAACATTTTGACTATGCCATATGTGGTAATAAACTGCTGTTTGGACCCACAGCGGGGCTTAGAAGAGAAGGATTTGGCTTTTGGAGCTCAAATTTAGCTGGAATAGTTTTCGGGTGTCATGTTGCATTTGCAAAGCCCCTGAGAGACCAAAACAGTGGAAACCCCCCAAAAAGTGACCCCATTTAGGAAAGTACACCACTTAAGGAATCTATCTAGAGGTATAGTGAGCATTTAGACCCCACAGGTCTTTTACAGAATTTATTAGAATTAGGCCGTGAAAATGAATATCAACATTATTCCCACTAAAATGTTGAATTTTTTCATTTTCACAAAGGAGAAAAAGCACCCCAACATTTGTAAAGCAATTTCTCCCGAGTACGGCTATACCCCACATTTGGTTGAAATGTTTCTTATTAGAAATTAATTAACCCTTTTCGGACTGATTCATTTTTTGCTTTTGCTTTTTCGTTTTTCCCTCCCCGCTTTCCAAGATCCATAACTTTTTTAAGAAAGAGTATAGATTGGTGTGAGGGCTTATTTCTTGCGGGACTAGTTGTAGTTTCTATTGACACCAAACTTTCGCAAAAAAAAACCAAAACTGCTATTATGTCCCTCTATGTGAATACATGACTCGTAGCAATTTTTTTCACTTCAAAGTACCTTTTTTGCAGCTTTTTTTCTTGTGAAACCGTCCACATCTATTTTCTCACACTTCCTGATTCTGGCCGGTTGCTAGGGGCGTGTCTTACTGTGTGTGATGTTACGATCTGTCTGTATCTTTCATGGGCAGTGAACTGTGAGGTATAACTAAAGTACTGTGAGCGTGCACTGAGCTATGTACAGCAGAAAGCATTATATACAGAGATGGAAATATAATAGAAAGAATGCAATCAGAGTTTTTCACTTTCCCTGGCAAGTGCAGGGAAGATAAGACAGGACGTCAGGTTGCTTGGAGGGGAGGGCGGGGGACGGACGGAGCAGTCCTAGTCTTATCTGATGCTAATTAGCAGTTCAGATTACAGTGTCCTGAGACAGGGGGAGAATCACAGAGACCAGTGCACACAGTCTCTTCCATGAACTGTGTAGTGTATAGAGGCCGAGAGACCTTCCTGACGTCACAATGGGGGCATGCACATCTGACGTCAGGATGGAGCCACCACCCACGCGTACTCCTAGGCAGCAGAATCCGAACACTGATACATTCAAACGGTGTACGGATTTCTGCTAGCAACAGGAGAAATACAAGAAATAAAATGTAGTAGAAAAGTGTCAGAGTGGCCATTTAAAACACATATAACACAAAAAGGATCCCAAATTCATTAATAAAGTATATTACAAAATATATTTATATTACACATGCTGCTAGAAAATAAAAACTTGATTGAACGTTTAGTTACGCTAGTACCATTTAATATACTGGGAATCTGAAAATGAAATTCTGACTTCCGGTTCCGGCGCTGCCAAGTGAGGAGGGAGAAAAGAGCTCTCCAGACCTACGCTGCAAAATAACACCGACTAACATAGCCAGCAATCCCTAAAATCACACCGAGAGCGTCAATAGTGACACTACACCGCGCGGCAGGCAGACAAACGAAATTCTGAAATTCCGACATCAACAGACGACTCCCCGCGTTTACCGGAGGTTGTAGTTGCCGAGGGGCCCGAGAAGCTTTAGACCGGACTACGGGGAAGCCGAGAAGTGCCGCCCTTAAGACACCGGGCAGAGAAAAGACAAGGCAATCGACTGCACAGGTATAGTGCAACTGATATATACGACCACATATTAAAACGGGGAGCACATTTTGGCGCCAAACACCACAGCCGCATATCAGGAGATAAGGAGAGCCATCTTCCACTGAGCTCAGAGATAGTCCCATGCTGGATCAGTCTCGGCCCCTTGCAACACACATATCCTGACAAAAATAAGACTTATCCCTAAAGAAAGCAACCACAAACTTGAAAAAGGGCACGATGCCACCGGTCACCCGGAAAGAGAAACAGGAGATGAGCCGTCCATCCTCAGATCAGGAGGACATAATGTCAGACGAAGAAGAGGGGGAGGGGACCTCGGCAAAGATAAACTACAAGAAGCTGGCCATTGAAGTAGCCAAACGTATTACACCTGACATCCAAGACACCCTGGCTAATACTGTATCAGACTCATTGAAAACACTACAAAACGAAGTGTCACAACATGGCACACGTTTAGATGAAATCGAACAGAGAGTATCTCTGCTAGAAGATGATGCAGCAGACGCACATGGCACACTACAGGAACTATTGGCGGAGAAGCAAAAGATGCTATCCAAGATTGATGACCTAGAAAACAGGTCAAGGCGAAATAATATTCGGATAGTGGGAATACCGGAAACAATACCTGCCACACACCTAAAACGCCTCTGCGAATACGACCTACCGAGAACGCTAAACATGGAGGGGCCATGCAAAGTCGAAAGAGCACATAGAGTGGGCCCCGACAGACAAAATTTGCCGCAGCATCTCAGCCAGATGAAGAGAGCGCGACAAGTTATAGTGCGCTATTTAGATTACTCCGATAAAGAAACGCTGCTCCGCTTGTACAAATCCAGACAAGGACCGACGAAAATAAATGGTGGCACGGTCATGCTGTTTGGCGACTATTCCGCGGAAGTCTCAAAAAAAAGGAAATTATTCAGCAAAATCTGCACAGCATTCCATAACCAGGGAATGAAGTTCCAGCTACAATACCCGGCGACACTAAAAGTCACAACTCCAAGCGGTACCATGCAAACATACACGGATCACCAGGAGGCGGAAGCAGTGTATAAAGATTTACTTAAAGACTCTGAAACGTCGACAGCAGAAAACAAAGTTCCCAGAGGACGCTCACAGCAGAGAACATCGCATTCACAGGGACCACCGCCAAAAGAAAAAAGACCGCCGCAGACCCCAAGGCACGGGTAGCAGACACCCAGAATTACAAGCGAGTCGGCTCCTAGGTTGACGGGAGTCGTGAGTACCAGAGACTAATGAAATTGGAAATAATTAGTCTGTTATTTGATATATATGATATATATAACACTAGTCGAGGCTAAATGATATGGGATAATAGTGAGATAAAGTTAAATCAGAAAAATGCATAACCATATTGATGACAGATGTATTGTAAATTGTGGATTGTTGATTAGGCCACAAATAGATGTAGGTTAGAGAACATCACATGTCAGAAAAAAGAGAAGTCCTGAGAAGAAATGAGGGGGGGAGTTGGGAATCTCCGAAGAACGTGGAGAAAGTTGAATTGTTATCTAATAGTTGTGTTCTATGGTTAATTGGTGGTCACATTAATTCAATTGAGTTATACTACACCAAATTCAAAACTCTCAGCCACTCCTTATTGACATGTAACAATCACTATATGTCACAGACACAGGGTCAGACAACAAAATCACTAAATAGAAATACCCTCTATGAAAGTAGTGACATGGAATGTTAAGGGGCTCTTATCCCCACACAAAAGATCGATGATAATACGCCATCTTGGTAAAATGAAAGCTGACTTAGCCTTGCTCCAGGAAACACACCTGGAAGAAAAATATTTTTTTAGAATGCGTAAATTTTGGGTGGGAACGGTATACGGATCCCCAGCAATTCAAAAAAAAAATGGGGTGATGATCTTAATACACAAGAACTTTGCCGCCACTTTGCGAGCGAAAAATGTAGACACCGAAGGACGAGTACTGCAAGTACTGCTAGACACACCACTGGGAGAAATTAGCGTATACAATATATATGCACCTAACACAAACAATCGGGCCTACATTCAGAACCTCCAAACATTGATTATAGCTGACACGTGTACGATGAAGTTGATAGGGGGAGATTTTAATTCAGTACTATGCGCGGATGAGGATAGGAGACGAAATAACCACGCACCGGCGTTAGCCACAGATGGCATATTGCCTGACTTTACACACGATACACAACTAACTGATAGCTGGAGATATAGTCATCCGGATGACAGGGAATACACCTACTTCTCTTCATACCACAAATCCTGGCCTAGAATAGATTACATTTTTTTAAGCCATCAGCTACTACAACGCGTAAAACAGGTAGACATCACTGAGATGATTATATCAGACCACGCACCAGTACGGCTAGTGCTGGCAGACACACACCCCAGGGGGGATTTTATCCCATGGAGATTCCCTTCAAATCTAGCAGAAGATGGAGACTTTCAACAGCGGATAAGGGGATGGTGGTTGGAATATGCCAGTGATAATGCGGAACATGCTACTGATCAGGCGCTATTCTGGGAGACGGCTAAAGCGGTATTACGAGGGAGGCTCATATCATACATCATATTCAGGAAAAAACAGACACAACAGAAATACAGAGAAAGTAGTGACAGTCTGAGAGCGGCATACTCCTCCTTCCTAGCTGATCCTAAACCTGAAAAAAAACATAAATGGATAGAGGCTAGAAGACAGTTTGAAATATGGCTAGATAAAAAGGAGAAGTTTGGGAGGTCAATCTACGAAGCCAAGCTTTTTAGATTTGGCAACAAGGCAGGTAAGATGCTGGCGGGATTGTCTAGAGGCTTCCGTCCACACACACATATTACCAAACTGAAAGATAGTGAAGGCCATATTCGAGCTAAGCCCAGAGAAATGAACGACATATTTCATGCCTTTTATCAACAGCTTTACGCGACCTCTGACGAGCCCGGAGATAAACGGGGTAGTCAGTTCTTATCCAAGCTGACCCTGCCTACTCTGGATCAGGGACAGTTGGATGATCTGAATGCACCAATAACAGTAGAAGAATTACAGCTAACGATAAAATCATTACCAAATGGGAAAGCCCCGGGACCTGATGGGTACCCGGCTGAATTCTACAAAATCCTTCAGGAACAAATCACCCCGACGCTACTGTCCTATTGTAACTCCCTGATGAGGGGTGGATCCATCCCGACTGCAGCGAACATGGCCCATATTAGGGTACTACCCAAACCGGGAAAAGACTTGTTATTACCGAGCTCATACAGGCCCATATCATTAATAAACCAAGATCTCAAGCTGGTATCCAAGATTATGGCAGCCAGGCTAGCTCACTTAATGCCTCTCTTGATAGGTCCATTGCAAGTGGGTTTTATAAAGGGTAGATCAGCAGTCACTAACATCAGGAAAGTGTTGGGAGTCATGGATGGGACGATGGCTTGGCCAGCGTCGCACAACCAATCGGCACTTGTGTTACTAGATGCTGAGAAGGCATTTGATAATGTTGAGTGGCGGTGGCTGGACATGGTCCTGGACAAATTTAACATACAAGGGGAATTTAGAGTCTATTTAAAAGCATTATACAATAATCCCACAGCGGCGGTTTGTACACCAGGATTTAGGTCAGCAGTGTTTAGATTACACAAAGGAACACGGCAGGGCTGTCCCTTATCACCGCTTTTATTTGACCTGGCATTGGAACCATTGATACAGGTCTTAGAACATGGGCAGATATATTCTGGCATACAAGTGGGCAAGGCAGAAGTCAAATCTGCAGTATTTGCAGATGATATTCTGCTGTTTCTTTCTCAACCATCTAAACATCTGCCAAAAATTTTTGAGGTGATACGGGAATACGGGTCATTTGCAGGTTTCAAAATAAACCCAACCAAAAGCGAGCTTTTAGGATTAACAACACACAATCATACTACAGATACCAACCTCCAACACCTGGGGATTAAGATTGCGAAAGCGCAGATAACATATTTGGGGATCCGGATTGGGCGAACCCCAGGAACCTTATACCACCTGAATTATGAACATATCTTCCGAAAAATAAAGCTAGAACTGCAAAAGTGGAATGCAATGCCGCTCTCCACTTTTGGCAGATGTCATCTGGTCAAGATGATATAATTTTCTAGACTATTGTATCCACTGCAAACATTACCTATTCTACTGAAACATAAGGATGTTAAAGACTTTAACTCTGTTATAACAAAATTTATATGGTCAAATAAGCGACCCAGAATAGCGCTAGTTAAATTACAGGGATATCATTGGCAGGGGGGAGTTAACATTCCAAATCTGAGAGGTTATAATATTGCTAGCCTTTTCCGTCATGTTCTAGACTGGATACACAAAACGAACCACTATTCCAACCAAAGACTGGAGTCAGCACTAGCAGGAGAGTGTGACCTCCGAGCTTTACTACACACAAAACTTGGGAGCCTCCCACAACATGTTAAATCTTCCGTCATATTACGAGACACAATAATGTGCTGGAAGGAGGTGAGGAAGAAGCAGGGATTATCTTTCCAATTGTCAAAGTATTTGCCTTTATGGTCGCACATACAGTTCCCGGCCGGGAGGACCAGTAGTTTGTTTACCACCTGGAAGCAAAAGGGGATAAACACAGTAAAACACATACTACATGCAACAGAACCAAGACTAAAGAAGTTGCCAGAACTAGTGAGTGAATTTGGGATCCAGCCAAAACACACTTTCTTCAATACATGCAAGTTAGATCCTTCTGTACGCAAATAGTAGATAACTTGGAGAGAGAAATTGTAGAAAACAAATTCGATGAACTAATAGGTGAAGAACCACATAGGAAATCCCTATCAGATTTATATAGGGCAATGAAAGATATTTATGTACAAATAGAACCAAGAAATCAATTCCCTTACTGGAGTCGCATTTTCAAAACAGCAGATGTTAATGCGCAGATACTAGAGGGATGGAAAGCAGTGAGGAAGCATGTTATTAATGAAGTGTGGAGGGAGACGCAGTTTAAATTGATGCATGCGGCCATATACGCTTTTAACATTCCGCCTAGTAGTGGAGATCTAGACCGAAAACATGCATGCCCGAAATGTGCTCAACCACATACTGATTTATATCATGGCATTTGGTTATGCCCAGTGACACAAAGATACTGGACAGAGATACTAGCATATGTTACGAAAATATGGGACAGATCCATGCCACTGACACCAACACTTCTTATATTTCAATCCACAGCGTCAATGCACGCTGATGAGGAAGGGATCTTTACACAGATACCCCCACTAGTACACATAATACTACTTGTTGCAAAAAGATGTATACTGAAAAACTGGCTGGAAGCTACCGCACCGACACTAGATCAACTGGTTCAGCAACTGAAAATATGTCTACACTCAGACAGGATTGAAGCATTAACACATAAAGAAAGAAAAACTGCAAGCTTTTTCAAAAAATGGAAACCGTTCTTGTTACAAATGTGTGATCTAGATATTGCGGCAGTGATGGAAGGGTTTCAACAAACAAAATGGTATCTCACAGAGGACCTTAAAGGGACCTTGGGTAAGCTGAAGGTCAGAGTAACAAGACACTAGGTAGAAAGACATAGGAAGTGGAGAATCACGATATGACAGGAAGGGAGAACAATGAGAAGTTGAAAAACCCCCAAAAAAATTAATAAATAAAAATAAAATAAGGACTGCCAATGTTTTTTATGTTAATTGTTAACAAAGTTTATTGGAAAACATGCGAAACATCAGAAACTAGTATGTAAAAGTCATTGTACCGGGATGATATTTCAACAAATACAAAGTTATGTATATCATTGTACTTCCACCAAGATATGGGCAATGTCATACTTGGTTTCCTGTAACTGTAAAGGAAAGAAAAAAATTAACAAAACTCAATAAAAACTGTTTTAAAATAAAAAAAGAAAATTACATTCTTTGCAGGCTGAAATTGGAAAAAACTGCAATTCCTCCATGCTTTTTTTGTTTCGTTTTTATGGCTTTCCCCATGCAGTAAAAAAAATTTCTGTGACTCAAAACAATTATGGTGATACCAAATTTATATGTTTTTTTTATATATTTTACTACTTTTACAAAGTTAAAAACTAGGTGTTGAAAAAAAAAATTGTTTTGTTTCACCATGCGCCGAGAGGCGTAACTTTTATTTATTTTTTGGTCGATTGACAGATGTGAGGGCTTATTTTTTGGGGGATGAGCTGTAGTTTTTATTGGAACCAATGTTTGGTACACAACTTTTTGAGCACTTTTTATTATTTTTTTTTCGAGAGCTGACCAAAAAACAGCGATTTTGGCGTTTTACATTTTTTATTTTTTACGCCGTTCACCATGCGAGTTAAATAATTTTATATTGTTATAGTTCGGACTTTTACAGATGCAGCGATACCAATTTTGTATATTTTTTTTATTTTACATGACTTTAGAGAAAAAATGGGAAAAGGTTTTTTTTTTTTTACTTGAAATATTTATAATTTTTTTTTCACTAATAATAACTTTATTTAAACATTTTTTTACACATTTTATTTGTCCCCCTCTGGGACTTGAACCAGCGATCTTTAGATCGCTGGTAAAATATACTGCAATGCTAATGTGTTTCAGTATATTGTAATTTTTATAGGCTCCTGTAACAGCACGATTGCTGTTCCTGTCCGTGTCAGCTGTAATACACAGCTGACACCCGAAGCCTATGCCGTGGGCTCAGTGCGTGAGCCCACTCCATACGTCACCCCTTGCATCACGACATGCTATTAAGTTGTGGTGCGCCAAGGGGTTAATGCGCAGCGGATGGTTCGGAGTGAAAATTTACATTTTAAACTGGTATGCCATTTTAGTGCACAATATGTTGTGCCCAGTTTGTGCCACTAATGACAAATACCTCATAAAATCTTAATCGGGTTCTCCCGGGCATGGCAATGCCGTATCTGTGGACGTAAACTGCTGTTTGGGCACGCTGTAGGGATCAGAATAAAGGGAGTGTCATTTGGCTTTTGGAGCGCAGATTTTGCTTGGTAGGATTTCTGTTTGGGATTTTGCTGGTATTTCATTTTATAATGTGGGGGCATATGTAAGCTGTGCGGAGTATATCAGGGCATAATAAGAGGGTATAATAATGGGGTAAATAAATAATAATTCATAGATATGTGGCCAGTGTCGCACTGATAAATGGTGCCCAATCTTATCCGCTTTTGGAACACCCTGCACATTTTGCGTCACCATATTCTGAGAGCCAGAACTTTTCTATTTTTTCTCCAACAGAGCTGTGTGAGGGTTTATTTGTTGCGGGACAATCTGTAGTTTTCATTGATACCATTTACAGGTGCATGCGATTTTTTGGTCAGTTTTTATTCAAGTTTTTGGCAAGTAAAGTGACCAAAAACCATAAATTCTGACCATGTTTTTTCTTCTTGTTTTTTATGGCGTTCACACTGGGCTATAAAATTTTACTTTATTCTGCGGGTAGATACGATTACGGCGATACCATATGTATATAGTTTTTTTACATTTTGCAGCGTTTGCGCAATAAAATCAATTTTTTATAAAATAAAATATTTTTTGTGTCACCATATTCTAAAAGACATAACTTTTTTTATTTTTTAGTCAAAAAAGCTGTGTAAGGGCTAGTTTTTTGCACGACGGGTTGTAGTTTTTATTGGTACTATTTTGGGGCACATGAAACTTTTTGATCACTTTTTATTTTATATTTTGGGAAGGGTGGTGACCAAAAAGATAGCGATTCCGGCATTGTTTATTACTTTTTTTTTTTTGCGGTCACTAGGGGACTTGAGGACTTGCAGCTCTGATCGCTGCTGGAATACATTACACTACCTATGTAGTGTAATGTATTCCAACTGTCATTGTGACGTGACAGTCACTCTGACAGGAAGCATATGAGGACAAGCCTTCGGCAGGTTCGCATAGGCTTCTGTACATGGCAGTCCGGAGGCCATCGTCTGGCCTCCGGTTGCTATAACAGTCATCAGCAGCCCCCGAAATTGCATGTGGGGGCTGCCGATCTGCTCTAAACCCCTTAAATGCCGCAATCGCAGTCGAACGCCGCATCTAAGTGGTTAATTGCCAAAAACAGCGGCACCCAGCAGACACCCGCACAGTTAACCGCCGCTGCGGTGTAGCACCGCGCGGCAGTTAACTGTTAATGCGCGGACGTAAATGCACGCCCATGTGCGCAAAGATCCTGCTCACCTGGACGTGCATGTATGCCAAGGTGCGCGAAAGGGTTAATGTTGTAATGCTTTGAGGTTAATTCAAATGAATTAAAATACAGATATTGTGAGACATGAGGTCTTGAAAATGTATGTACCCCTATTTTTCCCTACTCCCACCTACAGTTTATTAGTTTGCAGTAATTAATATTAGCAGATATATCATTTTCTGTTTTATTGGATAAGGAATTATAATTGTTGTTTTTGTTTTTACATATGCAGGCAAGTGGTATAGTGCTGCCTAAATGTTTTTTTTGAAAATGTATGATGTTCTAGAATTAAATGGTTGCAAGTTATCTAAAGATAAAATGTAGTTTTGTCAAGAGAAAGTCACTTTTTTTCTGGGCTGTTGTATATTACCGGCGGGGGGGGGGGGGGGCAAACCAGCGCCCCCAGTTAGAGTGCCCAACCAAAATATGTTGAGATATGTAGTGTTGAACCCTGCTACATTACTTCCGCAGAGTCCAAAGAGGGGGAGTAGTGATAAGACTGATCAGGTACAATTTTGTTTTGTTTTGAATTAATGAATTTGGTTCTAGGAGGTCTACAAAATGTGTATGAGACCCCAATGAGTAATCCAGATTAAATGTGTATGAGACCCCAATGAGTAATCCAGATTAAATGTGTATGAGACCCCAATGAGTAATCCAGATTAAATGTATATGAGACCCCAATGAGTAATCCAGATTAAATGTGTATGAGACCCCAATGAGTAATCCAGATTAAATGTGTATGAGAGTAACCCAGATTTTGAGTTTTTCTGTGTAGATGGTTCCAGGTTTTTCCAGAACGGTAAATATGGCACCGGGTATGCTGTGCTGTAGTCTCCACCCAATATGAGGTATTGTCTAACAGACCATCCCCCGCAAGAAAATCTGCACAGGAGGCCGAGGTGACGTCACTCACAGATGAGTCTTTACAGATTTAGTAGGGAAGGAGGTGGAAATTGATTGAACATTATTATTTTTCTGCCAGATTTTAGTAAAAATTATTTTTGTTTGTTTTTGTATTAATCAGGTATTTACAGGACCTGGTGGGGTGGGATTTACAAGTGTTCTGGATCATCAGATGAATGTGGAAAAATAAAACTCCACCCTTTTGAAATAGTTTATCTATACGCAACATGGGTTTCCAATGTAAATTTGTAATGTATAAATACTTCATCATATACAGTATGTACAAGACAAGATACCACTCCCACCTTCTTGTTCATCTCAAGAAGCGGATCTGGAGGTGCTCGCTGAGGCTTGTACCCTGGTAAAAGGTTACATTTTCACTGGCTCTAGGTACGCCTTTGGCATCGCCAACTATTATGGGCACATTGGTAGTAGGACCTTTGTTGGATCATTGTGTAAGCCAGTTGGATCATTGTGTAAGCAAGAGATGACAGACCTGGCAAGAAGAGTATGTGCAGCCAGGTAACAGAAAATTGGCTTGTCCCTGGATTCAATAATGCCACCACTAGGTTTGTAGCAGCCGGCATGATATGCGCACGGCATGATATAGGTAAAACAGCAAAGGTACCGAAAAGTGCAGCCCGGTCAGATTACACGTTCCAGCGACTGCAAAACATACGACTACCCGAGGTACAGGTAGGTCCAGATTTATTTGGACAGTGACACAATCTTCATGATTTGGGCTCTGCATGCCACCACATTGGATTTGAAAGGAAACAACTGAGATGCAATTGAAGTGTAGACTTCCAGGTTTAATTCAAGGGATTGAACAAATATATTCTGTAAAACGTTTAGGAATTGCAAAATTGCAACAATTTTTCTACACAGCCTCCTTATTTCAGGGGCTCAAAAGTAATTGGACAAATTAACATTACCATAAATACATTTTTTTAATACTTTGTAGAGATTCCTTTGCAGGCAATGACTGCCTGAAGTCCGGAACCCATGGACATCACCAAACACTGGGTTTCCCCCTTTGTGATGCTTTGCCAGGCCTTTACTGCAGCGGTTTTCAGTTGTTGCTTGTTTGTGGGTCTTTCTGCCTTAAGTTTTGTCTTTTGTTATTCCCAAGTTAATAAATGTAGCTAGGAAGCTCCCCCATGGAAAGTTAGTATTTTTTCTAATTACCTGTCTAATTACCCCTCTTTGTATCTTGCGCGTTGTTTAGGTTCCCGGCCACCGCTATTTACCTTTAGCGGTGGCCGCGCATGCGTAATGACATCCTCTCCGTCCTGAGCAGAGGATGTCATTGATCGCGTGAACGCGCCCCTCGGCGCATATCGGCGCATGCGCAGTAGATGCAGGGCGAGGCAGCAGTCGCGAGGAGAAACTGTATATATATATATATATATATATATATATATATATATATATGTTTGTGTATGTGTGTGTTTCTGTATATATGTGTGTTTGGGTATGTGTTGTTTTGTTTTTAAATGTGTGTTTGTGTATATGTGTGTATATGTATGTGTGTTTATGTGTGTGTTTGTTTGTGTATATATGGGTGTCTTTGTGTATAGGTTTGTGTATGTTTGTAAAGTGTGTGTGTGTGTGTGTGCATTTGTGTATATATGGGTGTGTTTGTGTATATGTGTTTGTGTGTATATGTTTGTTTGTGTGTGTGTGTAAAGGATCTGCCAGACACAGCTTCTGTGTCGACGCCCGTGGGTAATCAGTCTGCACCTGCTCCTAAGTCTGAGAGAGTGACACGATCTTCTACCAGTCAGGCTTGGAGGCTGAGGAGTGGGAGAGCCTATCACAGCCTGGCCAGACGGAGCTAGCTCCCGCCCTCTGTCTATTTATACCTGCATTTCCTGCTCCTCCTTTGCCTGTGATTCTTTTCTGTTTCCTGGCTCTGGTGCTCCTGCTATGATTATTGACCTTGCTTCATTTTTTACCCTGGCTTTACTGACTACGCTCCTGCTCTGCGATTTGTACCTCGTGCACTCCTTGTTTGACTCGGCTCGTTCACTACTCTTGTTGCTCACTGTGTTGCCGTGGGCAACTGCCCCATTTCCCTTAGCTTCTGTGTACCCTTGTCTGTTTGTCTGTTGTGCACTTATTGAGCGTAGGGACCGTCACCCAGTTGTACGCCGTCGCCTAGGACGGGCCGTTGCAAGTAGGCAGGGACTGAGTGGCGGGTAGATTAGGGCTCACCTGTCTGTCTCCCTACACCATTACAGTGTGTTTGTGTAACTGTGTGTATATGTGTGTTTGTGTGCGTTTGTGTATATATGGGTATGTTTGTGTGTATATGTTTGTGTGTGTTTGTGTATATGTGTGTATATGTGTGTGTGTTTATGTGTGCCTTTGTGTATATATGGGTGTGTTTGTGTATATGTGTTTGTGTATATGTGTTTGTGTATATGTTTCTGTGTGTGTTTGTGTATATGTGTGTGTGTTTATGTGTGCCTTTGTGTATATATGGGTGTGTTTGTGTATATGTGTTTGTGTGTATATGTTTGTTTGTGTGTGTGTGTAAAGGATCTGCCAGACACAGCTTCTGTGTCGACGCCCGTGGGTAATCAGTCTGCACCTGCTCCTAAGTCTGAAAGAGTGACACGATCTTCTACCAGTCAGGCTTGGAGGCTGAGGAGTGGGAGAGCCTATCACAGCCTGGCCAGACGGAGCTAGCTCCCGCCCTCTGTCTATTTATACCTGCATTTCCTGCTCCTCCTTTGCCTGTGATTCTTTTCTGTTTCCTGGCTCTGGTGCTTCTGCTATGATTATTGACCTTGCTTCATTTTTTACCCTGGCTTTACTGACTACGCTCCTGCTCTGCGATTTGTACCTCGTGCACTCCTGGTTTGACTCGGCTCGTTCACTACTCTTGTTGCTCACTGTGTTGCCGTGGGCAACTGCCCCATTTCCCTTAGCTTCTGTGTACCCTTGTCTGTTTGTCTGTTGTGCACTTATTGAGCGTAGGGACCGTCACCCAGTTGTACGCCGTCGCCTAGGACGGGCCGTTGCAAGTAGGCAGGGACTGAGTGGCGGGTAGATTAGGGCTCACCTGTCTGTCTCCCTACACCATTACAGTGTGTTTGTGTAACTGTGTGTATATGTGTGTTTGTGTGCGTTTGTGTATATATGGGTATGTTTGTGTGTATATGTTTGTGTATATGTGTGTATATGTGTGTGTGTTTATGTGTGCCTTTGTGTATATATGGGTGTGTTTGTGTATATGTGTTTGTGTATATGTTTCTGTGTGTGTTTGTGTATATGTGTGTGTGTTTATGTGTGCCTTTGTGTATATATGGGTGTGTTTGTGTATATGTGTTTGTGTATATGTTTCTGTGTGTGTTTGTGTATATATGGGTGTATATATCTTTGTGCGTGTGTGTTTTTGTGTATGGGAGTGTGTGTTTATGTGTGTGTGTTTGTGTATATATGGGTGTGTTTGTGTATATGTGTTTGTGTATATGTTTGTGTATTTGTGTGTTTTTCTGTATATGTGTGTTTGTGTGTTTATGTGTGTTCGTTTGTGTATATATGGGTGTGTATATGTGTTTGTGTATGTTTGTGTGTGTATGTGTGTGTTTGAGTATGTGTTTGTGTGTTTATGTGTGTGTATGTGTATATTTGGTTGTTTTTGTGCATATGTGTATGTGTATATGTTTGTGTGTATATTTTTGTGTGTGTCTGTTTGTGTGTGTGTTTGTGTATATGTGTGTGCGTTTGTGTATATATATATATATGTGTTTGTGTGTTTGTGTATATATGTGTGTAGCTGAGTATAAGTATTGGGATTGTTCACATGGATAACTTATTTTTGATTTTGTTGCAGATTTTGCTGTACCTACCGATTGAAGAAGTCTGCGGTCCACTGAAGGTACTACCTGCAATAGTGTATATATTATGTGTAAAGATTACAGACAGTGGACATTTTGAGAAACATCATCTGTTCAGTGTATGTAATCATAAAAAATTTCATGCTTAGATACAATTGCCAATGTCTGAAATATTATCAAGGCAATTGTCTCTAAGTATGAAAACTTATTTGCTTGCATACTCACCGTTTGTTTTTTTTTTGTTTTTTTCACTGTGTGTGTGTGTGTGTGTGTGTGTGTGTAAGTGTGTTTGTGTTTATCTGTGTGTTTCAGTGTATGTGTTTGTGTGTATATGTATGTGTGTGTGTGTGTGTGTGTGTGTGTGTGTGTGTGTGTGTGTGTGTGTGTGTGTGTGTGTGTGTTTGTGTGTTTATGTGTGTTTGTGTAAATTTGTGTCTGTGGGGGATTGTTTGTGTGTTTGTGTATATATGTGTGTAGCTGCGTATAAGTTTTGGGATTGTTCACATTGTGTTAGCCGTTGCAGAGGCTAGCACTAACCACCCTTTATTACCCCGGTACCCACCACCACCAGGGGTGCCGGGAAGAGCTGGGTACGATCCAGTACCCGACCATCTGTTGTGATGGTCGGGCACTGGGGTGGCCGCAGGCTGGTATAATGAGGCTGGGAAGGGCCAAAAACAGTGGACCTTCCCACCCTTGTAATGCTAGGCTGCTGCTGCTGTGTTGTATCTGGCTGGTTATAAAAATACAACACAGCCAGATACAGTCCCCCCTGTAGATAACGCCACACAGTCTCCCCTGTAGGGAACGCCACACAGTCCCCCTTGTAGATAACACCATACAGTCCCCTCTGTAGATAACGCCACACAGTCCCCCCTGTAGATAACGCCACACAGTCCCCCCCTGTGGATAACGCCACACAGTCCCCCCCCTGTGGATAACGCCACACAGTCCCCCCTGTGGATAACGCCACACAGTCCCCCCTGTAGATAACGCCACACAGTCCCCCCTGTAGATAACGCCACACAGTCCCCCCTGTAGATAACGCCTCACAGTCCCCCCTGTAGATAACGCCACACAGTCCCCCCTGTAGATAACGCCACACAGTCCCCCCTGTAGATAACGCCACACAGTCCCCCCTGTAGATAACGCCACAGTCCCCCCTGTAGATAACGCCACACAGTCCCCCCTGTAGATAATGCCACACAGTCCCCCCTGTAGATAACGCCACACAGTCCCCCTCTGTAGATAACGCCACACAGTCCCCCTCTGTAGATAACGCCATACAGTCCCCCCTGTAGATAACGCCATACAGTCCCCTTCTGTAGATAACGCCATACAGTCTACAGGGGGGGCTGTATGGCGTTATCTACAGGGGGGGCTGTATGGCGTTATCTACAGGGGGGGCGCTGTATGGCGTTATCTACAGGGGGGACTGTATGGCGTTATCTACAGGGGGGGGGGGCTGTAAAAAGGCACTATCTACAAGGGGGAGAGGGTTGTGTGACACCCAGGGGAGGGGGGGCCCCAGTCAAAAGTTTGCTATGGGGCCCAGTCTTTCCTAGTTACGCCCCTGATGCCAACATACATGCAAACATACATACATACATACATGACAACATACATACATACATGACAACATACATACATGCAAACATACATACAGGCAAACATACATGCACATATACACATACATACATGACAACATACATGCAAACATACATGCACATATACACATACAGTGAAGGAAATAAGTATTTGATCCCTTGCTGATTTTGTAAGTTTGACCACTGTCAAAGATATGAACAGTCTAGAATTTTTAGGCTAGGTTAATTTTACCAGTGAGAGATAGATTATATTAAAAAAAGAAAAGAAAATCACATTGTCAAAATTATATATATTTATTTGCATTGTGCACAGAGAAATAAGTATTTGATCCCCTACCAACCATTAAGAGTTCAGCCTCCTCCAGACCAGTTACACGCTCCAAATCAACTTGGTGCCTGTATTAAAGACAGCTGTCTTACATGGTCACCTGTATAAAAGATTCCTGTCCACAGACTCAATTAATCAGTCTGACTCTAACCTCTACAACATGGGCAAGACCAAAGAGCTTTCTAAGGATGTCAGGGACAAGATCATAGACCTGCACAAGGCTGGAATGGGCTACAAAACCATAAGTAAGACGCTGGGTGAGAAGGAGACAACTGTTGGTGCAATAGTAAGAAAATGGAAGACATACAAAATGACTGTCAATCGACATCGATCTGGGGCTCCATGCAAAATCTCACCTCGTGGGGTATCCTTGATCCTGAGGAAGGTGAGAGCTCAGCCGAAAACTACACGGGGGGAACTTGTTAATGATCTCAAGGCAGCTGGGACCACAGTCACCAAGAAAACCATTGGTAACACATTACGCAGTAATGGATTAAAATCCTGCAGTGCCCGCAAGGTCCCTCTGCTCAAGAAGGCACATGTACAGGCCCGTCTGAAGTTTGCAAATGAACATCTGGATGATTCTGAGAGTGATTGGGAGAAGGTGCTGTGTGCAGATGAGAGTAAAATTGAGCTCTTTGGCATTAACTCAACTCGCCGTTTTTGGAGGAAGAGAAATGCTGCCTATGACCCAAAGAACACCGTCCCCACTGTCAAGCATGGAGGTGGAAACATTATGTTTTGGGGGTGTTTCTCTGCTAAGGGCACAGGACTACTTCACCGCATCAATGGGAGAATGGATGGAGCCATGTACCGTCAAATCCTGAGTGACAACCTCCTTCCCTCCACCAGGACATTAAAAATGGCTCGTGGCTGGGTCTTCCAGCACGACAATGACCCGAACCATACAGCTAAGGCAACAAAGGAGTGGCTCAAAAAGAAGCACATTAAGGTCATGGAGTGGCCTAGCCAGTCTCCAGACCTTAATCCCATCGAAAACTTATGGAGGGAGCTGAAGATCCGAGTTGCCAAGCGACAGCCTCGAAATCTTAATGATTTACATATGATCTGCAAAGAGGAGTGGGCCAAAATTCCATCTAACATGTGTGCAAACCTCATCATCAACTACAAAAAACGTCTGACTGCTGTGCTTGCCAACAAGGGTTTTGGCACCAAGTATTAAGTCTTGTTTGCCAAAGGGATCAAATACTTATTTCCTTCACTGTACATACATGACAACATACATACATGCAAACATACATACATAAATAAACTCACCTAAGACGTTCCCACGAAGAGCTGAACGGTCCCGTCACGTTTCTTCTTACTGCTCCCATTCACAATAACAGAGCGGTGGGCGCAGATGACGTAATCAAGTGGGCCTGATATGATTACGTCATCTGCGCCACAACGCATTGTAACTATGAATGCGAGCGGCGCCAAGTAGAAGGAAGATGGCAAGTGATGGGACCGTTCAGAGCTCCGTAGGAACGTCTTAGGTGAGTTTATTTTTTTAATATATTTTTAGTTGTTCGCCGGGTGCTGATGCAGCACCGGTGCGGCGGCTACAAAAATTACATGTAGTGACAGGGTGGAGGAGGGAAAAGTTGGTTACCGAAACGGGGTGAATGTAGTGTAGTGTAGTGTAGTGTAGTGTAGTGTTGACATTCACGGTAAGTTCGTCTGAACCGGGCTTACCATGCCCGCTTGAGACGAACATTCTCCCGATGTTGCTAGAACTACAGTAAAAAAAAGGTACTTAGGGAATTAATTTTTAAGACATTTTAACAGCAAATGTTTTAAAATCAATTTCCTGCTTAGAATGTCTAAAAAAAAACAACTTTTGAGTCAACTTGGGAATAACCCTTTAAGCAAGTGAAATCATGCTCGATCGGGTGAGATCTGGTGATTGACTTGGCCATTGCAGAATATTCCACTTCTTTGCCTTAAAAAAACTCCTGGGTTGCTTTCGCAGTATGTTTTGGGTCATTGTCCATCTGTACTGTGAAGTGACGTCAAATCAACCGTGCTGCATTTGGTTGAATCTGAGCAGAAAGTATATCCCTGAACACTTCAGAATTCATCCGACTGCTTCTGTCTTCAGTCACATCATCAATAAACACTAGTGACCCAGTGCCGTTGGCAGCCATGCATGTCCATGCCATCACACTGCCTCCACCATGTCTTACAGAGGATGTGGTGTGCTTTGGATCATGAGCCGTTCCAAGCCTTCTCCATACTTTCTTCCTCCCATCATTCTGGTACAGGTTGATCTTAGTTTCATGCTGTTCCAGAACTGGGCTGGCTTCTTTAGATGTTGTTTGGCAAAGTCTAATCTGGCCTTTCTATTCTTGAGGCTGATTAATGGTTTGCACCTTGTGGTGAACCCTCTGTATTTGCTCTCATGAAGTCTTCTCTTTATGGTAGACTTAGATACTGATACATCTACTTCCAGGAAAGTGTTCATCACTTGGGTAGTTGTTGTGAAGGGGTTTTTCTTCACCATGGAAAGGATTCTGTGATCATCCACCGCTGTTGTCTTCCGTGGACGTCCAGGCCTTTTGGAGTTCACAAGATCACCAGTGCGCTCTTTTTAAAAAAAATAAAAATGTACTAAACTATTGATTTGGCCACTCCTAAGATTTGTGCTATCTCTCTGATGGATTTCTTCATTTTTTTCCGAATAACGATGCTCTGTTTCACTTGCATTGACAGCTCCTTCGACCTCATGTTGTGGGTTCACAGCAACAGCTTTCAAATGCAAATGTCACACCTGGAATCAACTCCAGACCTTTTACCTGTTTAATTGATGATGGATTAATGAGGGAATAGCCCATGCAGCCCATTAAATAGCTTTTGAGATAATTGTCCAATTATTTTTGGTCCCTTGAAAAAAAAGGCAGCTACATATTAAAGAGCTGTAATTCCTAAACCCTTCCTCAAATTAGGATGTGAATACCCTCAAATTAAAGCCGAGAGTCTGCACTTTAAGCCCATATTGATTATACAACTGTATATTCAATATGTTTTGGTAAACAGCTAAAATGCCAAAACTTGTGTCACTGTCCAAATAATTCTGGACCTAACTGTAGGTGTGTATGAAAATGTGCTCGTATGTGTAGACCTGTTCTCAGGGTGGCCTGAAGCCTGGCCAGTATTTTCCCCACTGCAGAAGTTGTGTATAGTGACAGGGGAACAGTTTTTATCCCAAGTATTGAACTGGTATTTGTACAATGAGGCCTTATTTACACAAACGTGTGCGTTTTGCGCGCGCAAAAAACGCTGCGTTTTTTGCGCGTTGCAGTTCAGTGTTTGGTACGTGGATGCATGATTTTCGCGCATATGGCATCCTTATGACACGCGGTTTTGATGTTTAGAAAATGAAATGAAGGAGGTGGTTTTATTTTTCCCTTCATTTCGTGAACTGTTGCGCAAATCACGCGCAGCACACGGAAGTGCATCCGTGTGCTGCGCGTGATGCGCAAAAAACGGTGAAGTATAGGACATGCAGTGAGTTTCACGCAGCTGACACACCTCCCTGCTCTGTCATAGTGTTCAATAGCATTGAATGTGGCGTTGCTACCGCTGTAGGCCTCATGCACACATCCGTTGCTCGTCGTACGGTCGCTAATGACGGATCCGTGAAACACGGGCGCCACACGGATGGCTTCCGTATGCAGTCCAATGTTTCAAAAGACCAAATGAATGGAATGGCCGAGACTGTTCCGCAAAAAAACAACAGGAAAAGGACCTGCATACCAAAAATGGGTGCTTGCATAAAAAGAGCGTAGTATGTACTAAGGGCTCGTTTTCTCATTGATGTAAGTGGGAAGCTTAGTCAAACGTTTGACGCTTTATTCGCGTATTTTTTTTAAGCATTTTGTGCGCGCTTTTTGTTAGTTTTTTGGTGCATAATTAGGACTCCCATTGACTATGGGAAAATTTGGCGCGTTTTATGTGCCAAAGAATTGACCTAACACTTCTTTATTTACGCAACGCGTTTTTTAAAAAAGGGCGTTGTATGCACTAACGGTGTGCTGTCACATTTATGTAAATAAAAAGTGTAATCAAGCGTTTTTTTACGCGTTTTTCGGCATGTAAAATGTGCCATAAAACGCGTCAAATATACGCCGAGTGAACCTGTCAACTGAAAAATCATTCACCACAGAGTCTCCCTCTTGACTTTCATCAGTCCTAGGGCTTGTCCACACGTAGCGGAATTGCTGCGTATTTTCTGTCTGGAATTGCGCATCCACACGCTGTGTAAAAATTCCGACCAGAAATTCACCTGCAGTGCGTATTATTCGGACTGCAGCATGTCAATTCCTGCTGCAGAAAGTGGACTGAATTGCTTTTCAGAGGAGATGTCACCATCTCCCAGCATTGAGAAAAACGCAGCAAAATCCGCAAGTCTGCTACTTTCAACGGAATTGCTGCAGAAATCTTCTGCAGCAATTCCGTTATGTGCCTTTTCATGTGTCCAATAGCTTCTTCCAGCTACCATTTGTACAATCTCTTCAAAAATGGAGTTTGACAATGCTTAGCAATTTGAAGACACTTTTTACTGGCTTGTAGCCAAAAATAGGGAGGGGGTGAGTCTCCCTCCCACATTTACAGCAGCTGTAAGTCGGGTTACTTTGCCTTATTCACCTTGCTGTAATTCTTGGAAGTGCTCCCTCTGGTGGCCAACATAGGAAAACCATGCCAAATTATCATTTCGTTTTGAATATTTCCTACATTGTGGAAGAAGAAAAAATACACAAAAAAACCTGAAAAAATATAATAAAAATAAGTAACTCACTTTAAAAAAAAAAATCATTTGCGACACATTCCCTTTAAGTTCCGTTGCTGGTACTGGCTTAAAAAAATACATGCAAAATTCCCACATAGCGATGTGTTGCGGATTTTTAAGCCAAAGCGAAAAGTGGATCCAGGAGGAAGGAGAATGGGGGCATTATACTGTGTGATGAGCACTATGGGGGTGTTATATTGTGTGGGGAGGCACTATGGGGGACCTATACTGTGTGGGGGAGCCAATATGTGGGCATTATACTGTGTAATGGGCACGATGGGGGCATTATACTGTGTGATGAGCACTATGTGGGCATTATGTTGTGTGATGAGCACTATGGGGACATTATACTGTGCAATGGGCACTATGGGGGCATTATACTATGTGGAGACAGCTATGGGAGCATTATACTGTATGATGGGCACTATGGGGGCATTATACTGTGTGGGAAGCACTATTGGGCATTATACTGTGTGATGGGCACTATGGGGCATTGTACTGTGTGTGTGTGTAAGGCACTATAGGGGCATAAAGCATTGTTCACACGGCGCTAAAAAAAACGACGCGTAAACGTGTAAAAAATGCTAGCGTTTTCGTAAAGCGCTTTTTAAAATACAGCCGTTTTTTACCTGTTTTCGTCATGTGTTTTGTACGTGCTTTCTGTGCTTTTTTGGCGCGTAATTAGGACTCCCATTGACTATGCTAATTAAGAGCGTTTTCGCCATGTTTTACGTGCCAAAGAATTACCCTGATACTTTTTTTTTATACAATGCGCTTTTTCAGTACGTTTGCGTAAAAAAACGAGTAGTATGCACTTACGGCGTGCTTTCCCATTGATTTCAATATGAAGCTTAAATCATGCATTTTTGACGGTTTTCTTCGGCCGGTTAAACACGCCAAAAAACGCGTCAAATACACGCCGTGTGAACAGGGCCTTATGACGTGTGGAGGCACTATGGGGAAAAATACTGCGTGTGGGAAGCACTTTGGGGGTATAATACTGTGTGTGTGAGGCACTCTGGGGCATTATACTGTGTGGAAGGCACTATAGGGCCATTAAAGAGGCTCTGTCACCACATTATAAGTGGCCTATCTCCTACATAATGTGATCGGCGCTGTAATGTAGATGACAGCAGTGCTTTTTATTTAGAAAAACAATCTATTTTTACCACTTTATGAGCGATTTTTTGCTTTAAGCTAATTAATTTCTTAATGCCCAAGTGGGCGTGTTTTTACTTTATACCAAGTGGGCGTTGGTCAGCGTCATACACTTCT